>NC_040231.1:34566042-34940089 GCF_001444195.1 Xiphophorus couchianus
AATACAATGATTCATAAAACTGTTTAAATCTGTGATTAATGTCTTTGTATGAGGTTAAAATTTCCCCATTTTCTGATTTAATTTTGTTAATTGTACGGTCACTTTCCATTTTCCTTAATTGTCTAGCCAATAATTTATTAGGTTTTTCCCCAAATTCAAAATATTTCTGTTGAGTAAAAATGAAAGCTCTAGTAATGTGATCTGACAATAATTGATTATATTTGTACCTCAGTGAAAGAATATTTTTATGAGTTTCTGTAGAGGGGTGTGTAGCGTTATCCTTGTCCAGACGCCTAATTTGTTGCTTTAAATCCACCAACTCTCCACAATTCCTTTTCCTCCTTGCTGCTTGAAAAGATATAATACCTCCCCAGGCTTTCATAGTTTCCCACAGTATTGAAGGAGACGTTCCCGGAAGGTCATTCATTTAAAAAAAAAAAAGTAATTTGCTCTCTGATAATCTTACAGAATTCTGGCTCCCTCAACAGATGTGGGTCTAATTTCCATGTTCTTTCAGTTTGGTTCAAATGATCTAAATGTAAATCTAGAGAAAGGGGGGCGTGATCTGAAATTGCTATATTATGATATTTTACTTCACTAGTATAGGGCAATAATTTTGCATCCATCATTAAATAATCAATCTGTGTGTGAACATTTGAGTGAAATGAATAGGCTCTCCTCTGTGGGTTAAAAATCCTCCAGCTATCAAATAAATTAGAGTTATTTAGGTATTCCTTAAGGAAAAAATTAGAGGTCGGTGCTGTACGTGTTGACGAGCAGTCTAAGTATGGATCTAAAACAAGATTTAGGCTCCCACCAATGATTAGATTAGTCTGCGAAATGTCAGGTATTTGGGCTAAAACATGTTTGTAAAAAAGTGGAGAGTTTATGTTGGGGCCATATATATTAACCAGAGTTACAGGAACAGAGTACAATTCTCCAACTAATATTAAATATGTGCCTTCCCTGTTGAATATGGTTGATTTATGGGTAAAAGGTGTACCTTTTTTGAATAATATTGCCAAGCCTCTAGCTCTCACTGCACAAGTAGAATGATAAGCTTGTTCTGTCCACCTGCATCTCAGTTTTATGTGCTCATTCTTATTAAGGTGGGTTTCCTGAAGGAAAATTACATCACTGGACAATGTTTTTAGGTGTGCTAATATCTTACCCCTCTTAACAGGATTATTCAAACCTTTAACATTCCATGTGACCAAGGTAACTTGTCTGCCCTTCTTTGTTTGTGTTGTATTAACCTGCATAACTCAGATTAGAATAAAAAAGAAAATAGAAGTCCTCATAAGTGTGAAAGAGATGATTATACATCATATATAAGTCCCAGCCCAACCCAAACAAAATACTTACTGTCTTGCCTATACTAAGAAGAACCTGCAAAGTAAGGCGCGACCCCTCTAAGGAAGTTATAAAGAAAAGGATAAACAGAAAAAATGAATTAAGAGTAACACTCACACAACAAAGACACATTAACCTACTCAACTAATAGCTTCCCTTACTACTAACTTCTAATTAGAAGTTGAAAAAAGCTCTGCAAAAATATAAAATTCAAGCACCAAACTAACATCTGAGCGGCTGAAAAGAAAAGATCTGAAAAACATGTCAGGTTATGTAAGCTGCCTATTTATAAATATCAGCCCACTTCAAATTGTCAACGAAACTTAAGGCAGCTAATTATGTAACCAAGATGAAGATTCTAAACATTATATAAACATCACAGGACAGTCCAACATTGAGTACTACCAGAATCCAGCCACTCCACATCAGGTGTCCGCCACAGGGTCGCCTGCGTCGCCTCCACCCATACCAAAATGGAGCTCCGCGAACTTCTGGGCTTCCTTCGCGTCTGTAAACATTGTTTCTGTTCCTCTGAAAGTCACTTTCAGCTTTGCAGGATATAAAAGTCCATACCGAACTCCCGGCTTGTCCCGAAGAAGTGCTCTGACACCGTTGAATGCAGCTCTGCGTTTCGCGATCTCGGGGGTGAAGTCGGGAAAGATGTGGATCTTCTGACCGCGGTAGGCGAGGTCCCTCTGAGTCATGGCCTTCCGCAGGATCATTGTAACGTCGCGGTAATAATGGAGTCTCGCCACCAACGCCCGAGGAGGTCCTGTGTCTTCTGGACGCCTTCGTATAGCTCAGTGAGCGCGGTCCACCAGCGGTAAGTCACCCAGAGTCAGCACGTCTTTCAGGAGCTGCAAGACGAATCCGTTCAATCCTGCGCCTTTCTCTGCCCCTTCTCTTAACATTGCAATCCGTATATTTTGTCGTCTGGACCTTCCTTCAAGATCCATGTATTTTTCTGTTAGCTGATTCGTTTCTGTGCGTAGACGTTTTATCTCCGACTCTAGCGCGGTTATGGCGTCTGCTGACTGTGTGGCCGCTCGTTCTAGTTCAGCAATGGATGCGCCATGTTGGTCGTTGGACGTTTTCAGGACATGAATAGCATTTTGAGTCTCGGTTTTGAGGGTGAGGAGTTCTCTGATCGTGGCGGACACCTCTTCGAGTGTCTATGGTCTGACAAATTTCGAACTTGGTGGGTTGTAGTTCTGTGCGGAGAGAGTTTATAGCATCTAGGATGGTAGCATTAGCCATCGGATAGCTACCTTCAGGCGAGTCCGAGGCGGCTGGGCCCGGTTCTTTCGCTTTCTTGTCCTTGTTGGAGTTATGCATTCTCAAATTTGCTTTCATCATGTCCTGGTGCAGTTAAATGAAGTCTAGACTTTCCTCTTTCCCAACCTATTGTAGAATTGTCCAAATGTCAACTTGGTACCAAAAATATTTCTAAATTTGCAGGAGCTCTAGGGAAACGCTGCCTACTTCTCCATTGCTCACTAGTGCCCCCAGTTGTAATAACTGAAACTGTGCATTGACTCTAGATCTATAACTCTAGATCGTTCCTCTTTAGGTCCAAAAATAATAACTTCAGTTTTGTTTCTGTTCAGCTGGAGAAAGTTTTGGCACATCCACACATTTATCTGTTCTAAGCATCTGTTCAGTGATTGGATGGGTTCAGAGTCCCCTGGTGACATCGTAATGTAGAGCTGTGTGTCATCTGCATAGATCTGCTAATATTATTTCCTGTTATAACCTGAGCTAGTGGGAGCATATAAATATTGAATAAGAGGGGTCCTAGGATTGAACCTTGGGGTATCCAACATGTGACCTTTGACATCTTTGATGAAAAGTTTTCAATTGAAACAAAGAAATCCCTGTTCTTTATGTAAGATTCAAACCAGTTGAGTTCTGGACCGGAGAGTCCGACCCAACTCTCCAGTCGATTCAGTAATATGTCATGGTCAACAGTGTCAAAAGCTGCACTGAGGTCCAACAGAACCAGCACTGTGGTTCTCCCACAGTCCGTATTTATATGGATGTCATAGAACACTTTTACGAGGGCGGTCTCTGTGCTGTGGTGAGCACGAAAACCAGACTGGACAGAGTCAAAGCGGTTGGTTATCGTTAGGAAGCTATTTAATTGTTTACACACAGCTTTTTCAATAACTTTGCTGATGAATGGGAGGTTGGAGATCGGCCTGTAATTCTGCATTAGTGATTTGTCCAGATTGTTCTTTTTTATAAGTGGTTTGATTACTGCTGTTTTCAAAGCCTGGGGCAAAACACCTGATGAGAGCGATGAGTTTACTATTTGGATCAGATCAGTAGCAATAACAGGCAGGACTTTGTTAAAGAAATGTGAGGGTAAAACATCCAGACAGCAGGAACTGGAGCTTAGTTGACTTATAATTTCCTGTAGGGTTTTATAATTAAGTAGTTGGAATTGGGTCAATGTAGTCATAAAAACTACATTCAACTTGTTTACGCAAAAATCAGCCACAAATATCGTTAATATAAGTTAATATTTCCTTGATATTAACTAATAAGTATATAAGTAGCGATTCAACAGACTGCCTTTTGCAAAATATTTGGCTTTGATTTCAGATAACTTTAGTGCAGGGGTCTCAAACTCCAGTCCTCAAGGGCCGCTGTCCTGCAGTTTTTAGATGTGCCACAGGTACAAAAAACGCTGGAATGAAATGACTTAATTACCTCCTCCTTTTGTAGATCAGTTCTCCCAACCTTGCTAATGACCTAATTATTCTATTCAGGTGTGGTGCAGCAGAGGCACATCTAAAAGTTGCAGGACTGCGGCCCTCGAGGACTGGAGTTTGAGACCTCTGCTTTAATGTCTTTAACTGCACAGTCAATTCCCATTAATAAAATTAATGTATCACACATGAAAGTTCACTTCCTTCCCACTTAATGTAAAAAAAAAAAACCAAACGCCAGAATATTCCAGGGTTGAAAAAGACAGTGAGCCCTTCCTAGTCCTGGAAACTCCTTTAAACTTCGTTAGCTTGGACTGCCATATTTGGTTTACCCCCGTCCTAATTTGACACAGTTATCCAAATGCTGCTTCTAGTTTAATAATATACTCAAAAGGGGTTAATATTACAGAGAATACATATCCAGTCCTGAACCAAGGGGCCAAATTTTCCCAAAAGCATGCATTAAAAACAGAAAAACCTTTCTTCAAAGTGAATCATTCAACATTTAACGGACTTTACTGCTTGTTTGACTTATTCCACTACTTAATTTCTGTTTCTAGCAAAGGGATTTTCTACCGATATTTCAGCAAAACGTCTGCGGTTCTATCAGGACAAAGGGTACAAAACTGTGGAAAAATTCCCTGAGATATAATATACAATTTAAATGGCAAGAAATGTAACTAAAGCTCTGAATTTGAAAGAGGAAAAACCTGTATAATGACGTGACGAGTTATCTGTTTTAAAATTATGGCATTTAAAAGTGGAAATAAAATCAGTTAAAGAGGAAAAGATTACACTCAGTTAAAAAAAAAAGTCTAGCCTTAAGACTAAGCCAGCTGACATATTAATCAATCTCTTATCAGTTTAATTAAAGTAAAACCAACATATTTGCATGTATGTTTTGCAGGTCACCAAGATGCAGCTTGTCTCCTTGCTTGGACTGTTTCTCTGGTTGTTTTATATCAGCGATGTGGGGGCAGCGACTTTTAAACTGGCCCTGGTTGGCCCTTGGTCCTGTGACCCCCTGTTCTCCAGAGCAATGCCAGTAGCTGCGGCTAACCTAGCATTATCACGGCTAAGAAGTGACAGCTACATGAGCAGAGGATACTGGTACGATGTGAAGCTGCTCAACGAGGACTGCTCTGTGTCCAAAGGTGTGGCAACCAAATACCGCATAAATGTTTTATTTGCAACTACATGGAAATGTGCAATGGCGTATTAAGGACATAATAAAAAGTGGAGTAAATTTCCACCAAAATATCTCAGAAATGTTTTTTTTTAAAAAGTCTTCAAAGTCAAAAATTTGCTAGAAAAAAATAGATTAAGCTGTGAAATTTTCGAGAAAAAAAAGTTCAGATTTTTTATAGTTAATTTCAACTTTTCAAACTCAGAAATTTCCATGTGTTTGTTTAAGAACATTTCTGAGATTAATCTACAAATTTCTGAGTTATTTGGCGGAAATTTACTTTTTTTTTTCTTGTCTTAATACATTCAGTGTGTGATACCATCTATACCGTATAGCTGGTATCACACACCGTTCCTACGGTGAGATACCGAATGAACGGTGCCGCACACTGTAAAAGTAACTTTTTAAGGATGAAATTAAGAACAGTGCAAAACTGAAAATGACTTGACTTTTCTAACCAATGTGAAAATGGCAAGTTATACAAAAAAAGAATGACTTAGTGTTGCTTTGTTTTTATAATTCAGTTAATCTTGTGATGTTTTTAACTCCATCATATTTTAACAAAACCTGTGAAACTTGCCTCCTTTCAGCGTTGGCTGAGTTGGGGGAAATGGAGGGTTATGGTCACGCTTACATCGGACCTTTCAACCCGACCCTCTGCCACGCAGCGTCCTTGTTCACCCAGCACTGGGAGGCAGGGCTTGCTTCTCCAGGTTGTCTGGATGATGACTGGCTGAACCTGCCCCCCGTAACGCCTCCTATTAAGGTCCTCAAAACTGTCCTAAGATTCTTCCGCTGGGCTCACGTTGCAGTCATTTCAGGTGAGGAAGTCATTTGATACCACATAGGTCTGAAGTCATTAAAATGGACTTTGCAAATTGAAGTATACTGTAGTTCACAGTGCCCCAAAAAGCACACAAACATATCATATTCCCCTTATGGATCAAATTATTACCTTTGGATTGATCTGTGCCTATTATGCGCCCTATGTGTTTTCACAGCATGCAGCAGAGATTTCAGGTCAAAAGGGGTGTGGCTTACAACTCCCAGAATTCACAAGTTCAACTATATCTTTACTACCTTCATACAATTCTGTATTTACCCCTCAAAAGTTCACATTATCTGGCCTCTAACTGGGCTGGAATTGTTATTCAGATAATTGTTATATGTTTAATTCTTTTACATTTTTTGGTGGACTATATATATATATATATATATATATATATACGTATATATATTTTAACACCCTCTTACTTGAAAATGAGGACACTGAACATTAAAATTAAGAGCTTTCTCCCCCCATTCTCAGCCCCAACTGATCTCTGGGAAAGCACTGGAGAAGAAGTAGCCTCTGCACTCCGGGCTGTGGGCTTGCCAATTGCTCCTGTGGTTTCTATGGAAACAAACAAAGGCGGGGCTCGGGAGGCGCTGAACGAAATCAGGCAGTCCGACAAAGTCAAAGGTCAGCTCCAAGACTCAAATCTGATCCTAGTATTGGTAAATTAACTTCAGATCTTATTTAAAAATATAACTTTGCTCAACTGTTGAATTCCAATCCAATTCAAGTAATCTCCTCTTCTGAGTGAGACAAGATTTTGTCTCCCAGATTTTAAAAAGCAAGATTTTCATGAAAAGATTTGACCAACAAATAGTTTTTCAGCTGTCAATAGATGCATTTGCCTTGATGTGGAGTCCAGTCATCTAATGAAGTTTATTTCCTCTTAAGTGATCATCATGTGTATGAGTTCCATCCTGATTGGTGGAGAGCACCAGAGGGAACTCCTGCTGGAGGCTCTAGAAATGGGGATGATCGCTGATGGTTACGTCTTCATTCCATACGACACCTTGCTGTACGCCATGCCTTACCAGGTGAAACTGTAATGCTCAGAACAAAAGAGGACCCAAAATTTCAGCCAGACAAAAAAAAAAAAAAGCAATAAATGGCTTATTGAGAATGGGGGTCTGGAACAGGGGACGGCCAGCAACAGGACCGGGAACCACTGAGGATGAGAAACAGGTTAGTGGCTACTAAGCGCGGTGTCAGATGCTCAAAAAGGGAAAGTCACCAACCTTCTCAGAAAGTCATATGAAGCCGAGGTAAGGCCTTGGTTCTTCAGGGAAACTGTCTCCAGGGGCATTGGTAGCAGGAGAAAAACTCAGGTGAAAAACAAAACTCTGATGTCGACAGGCCAGGGCAGGGTCAGAACCAGAGAGACACATAAATTGATCTGGGGGTCAGGCTGGAATCCGAGGACCGGGCACAGAACTAGGTGAGGCACGTGAAGGCAATCTTAGACAAATCCAAGGACGAGGCAGAAGTCGAAAGGCAGAAGCAGGGCCGTGTCCAGGAAACAGAAACCAGTAGAGTGTCTGATGTGGGTTAGGCAAGGCAGGGGTATCCAAGAGGCAAAACGTGGTCGAGATCGTGGTCAGGCAGAGAGAAGAATACTGGATATTTACTCACACAAGGTTTTCAAAAATCTGGCACCGTCTGCATGCCTGTGTGCTGCATATACAGTAACTGCTAGTGAACAGGTGGATGGCATGAGCCTGATTGCACCAGTGAGAGCTGAGGATGGAAACAGAGCAGACAGACAGGCCAGAATCATAACAGAAACATCTGTTTAATCCAACACTAATAAACCTAGATGATTTATGATGATGATGATGATGATAATGATTATTATTATTATTGGGGCCTGCCCATAGCAATGCATAAGGAGAGCAGTACTGACTTGCTTCGCAAGTCAGTACTGCCTCCATGCATTGCATGGCAGGCACCTATTATTCTACACCCAATAGAATGTCTCTTTTATTCTACACCCAATAGAATGTCTCTTTATTTATTGGGGCCTGCCCATAGCAATGCATAAGGAGAGCAGTACTGACTTGCTTCGCAAGTCAGTACTGCTCTTATGCATTGCATGGCAGGCACCTATTATTCTACACCCAATAGAATGTCTCTTTTATTCTACACCCAATAGAATGTCTCTTTATTTATTGGGGCCTGCCCATAGCAATGCATAGGGATGTAATCCCTATGCATTGCATGGCAGGCACCTATTGTTCTACACCTCAAAATAACTGCCGCTTCCTACTACCGTTAATGCGGCTCGTACCGCTGCATGCCCCCTCACAATATATATATCAAAACGTGAGGCTCAATCCCGTGAGGGGAGCTATTACTTTTGTTGGCATTTCGAGTAACTGTGGCGACATAATTAACAAAAAACGAGCCAAATTTAACTCAAAACAAAAGTCTAACTGACACAAAACAGTGTCAGTTAGACTCAAAATAGACATAGAATTTAGTCTGCCTCTCTGAACTGCTCTTTAGAACTACAATGACTGAAGGTTAGAACTACAACATGGCGGACACTGAGTGCCTACAAAAGAGGTCTGAGCTGAATGTCAGAACTACAACATGGTGGAACTGTCAGTTACTACAGAGGAGGACTGAGCTGGCCTTTAGAACTACTTGTGTTTTGGGCATTATATAACTGATTTTACCCAACCATTGTTACACATGGGATTAGTGTGGCAATTTAAAATGAAGCTTACTGAAAATTTCAAAATAAAAGCCTTGAATATTTTTACATCATGTAGTTGCTCTTTTTGGCTTTATTTGACTTTTTCATCCAAAGCACTGTTACACATGATATTAGTTTAGCTCTTTGAAATGAAGCTTACTGAAAATTTCAAAATAAAAGCCTTGAATATTTTTACATCAGATAATTGTTCTTTTTGGCTTTATGTGACTTTTTTATCCAAAGCACTGTTACACATGGGATTAGTGTGGGAATTTAAAATTAAGCTTAACAAAAATTTCAAAATAAAAGCCTTGACAATTTTTACATCAGATAATTGCTCTTTTGAGCATTATATAACTGATTTAACCCAGCAATTGTTACACATGGGATTAGTTTGGCACTTTGAAATGAAGCTTAACAAAAATTTCAAAATAAAAGCCTTGAGAAATCTTACATTAGGTAATTGCTCTTTTGAGCAATAAATAACTGATTTAACCCAATGACTATTAAACATGGGATTAGTTTGGCCCTTTGAAATTAAGCTTAACAAAAATTTCAAAATAAAAGCCTCAACATGCCCCTGAGGTTAGTGCACCGCCGCAGGCGGTGCAATAATATTATTCTGCATTATCTTTTTCTCTCAGGTTAGGGAACTGCCTTGCGCAGCAAGGCAGTTCATTAGCATTAGCATTTTAGCTTATATAAGCTATTAGCTATTTATTTGACTTATTAGCCATGTTTTTTCTACTGAATGGAGTAATACCATTATAGAAAACATCCTAGTGATGTCCCACATGCTAGTGACAGCAATCACGCTAACATTAGCATTTCTGCTAATTTTAGCTGATACACTTACTTTATCCTACTGAATGGTGCAAGTCCATGTTAGTAAACATTCTTGTCAATCTCCACATGCTATTGATTACGTTGCAGCTTTCTAAAGCATTGATGCTCATTTCTAGCATCTGAACGCTGGGTCCAAACCGACGGGCACACTTTGGCAGGCCCCGGTTAAATTTCTTCAGGGATTTTCTAGTTATTATTATTATTATTATTATTATTATTATTTAACCACGAAAGTCCAATTGAGATTCAAAATCTATTCTTCAAAGTAGTCCTGGCCAACAAGCAGCAGAGGTTATAATGGTTACAAGTAGTTACACAAATAAAATGCCATAAAAACAGTCACAATAAATGTTAATGTTGATTTTCAAAATAAACTGCTGTTGAATTAAGCTACTAAATTAAAAAAAAAGACTATCGCAACTTTAAAATAAACCTGTTTAACCTTTAGATAATTTGTGAAAATCTTTTTGATTCAAAGTTTTGATAAATAATATCTCTTACTTATTCCATCAGGACACAACATTCCCTCTGCTGACCAACAACACCAAGCTGCAGCATGCCTACAGCGCCGTGCTGACCGTTACCATGGCTTCTGATGAGAGTTTCTATGAAACCTTTCGCCAGGCTCAGATCTCCAGAGAGATCCGCTCCGCTATCTCTGCCACAGAGGTGAAGGAATAATAAAGTGCAACAAAAATATTAGAAAGAAGATGAAGTGATGATGAGCACAATCATTTCAAAAAGACATGGGAGTAAGCAAGACATGGTTCATCACAAAGATGCTGTGGATGTTTTTTTAACTTCAGTTTTGGGGACATTTATCTTAGGGACACTAAAAGTTTGGACACCCCTGGTATAAGTGCTACTCCATTTAACAGTTGCATACTTGTTGTGACACTGTTTCAGTAGAACCCTTTATAATCACTCTCCATAGAAGTGTGTATGTAATCATGTCTTTTTTTGACATTTTAATCCCTTTTTTCCTGATTTTCTTCAAAGGTGTCTCCACTGTTTGGGACCATCTTTAATATGGTCTACTTTGTTGCTAAAGCCGTGGAAGAGCGTCGCCAGGCGGGTGGTGGACACTGGGTGACAGGAA
Source organism: Xiphophorus couchianus (assembly GCF_001444195.1). Lineage (NCBI taxonomy): Eukaryota > Metazoa > Chordata > Actinopteri > Cyprinodontiformes > Poeciliidae > Xiphophorus > Xiphophorus couchianus. Next base: position 34,576,768 of record NC_040231.1, read on the forward strand.
ATCAGCTCTTTAGCTCAGATGGAGGGTTTGATTTCCAGGGCTTCAACCAGGTCAGAAACACAAAGAAGTGACTTGTTGTAGTGAATGTTTTCACTGAAGCTTGGACACAGTGCATCAATATAAACTATATCATGTCTCATTAAATATAATACATCATTTTTTATATTGATGGCTGAAGGAAGAACTTTCTGTCCTAGGGAGCGTAAATTCTTCACTTCATGAAAGCAGTGAGAAGAACAACATATGAACATTTTATTCTCAGAATTCCAATATTAACACTTTAATTAGAAGCAGAATAATTATATTGGATTTGATTTTGGTAAAAGATAAATACTTACTCTGTTACTACTCACTCACATTGAATGAAATGTTAGTAAAAATAAGCAAAACGGAAATGTAACTACTTAAACAGAATTATGAGAGGATTGGAGAATGAATAAAAACTTAACATTATTAAGGTTTTGGCAAGAAGGTCCTGGATTCGATTCCCAGCCCGGGGTCTTTCTTCACGGAGTTTGCATGTTCTCCCTGTGCATGCATGGGTTCTCTCCGGGTACTCCGGCTTCCTCCCACTGTCCAAAAACATGACTGTCAGGTTAATTGGTCTCTCTAAATTATCCATAGGTGTGCGTGTGTGGTTGTTTGTCCTGTCTGTTTCTGTGCTGCCCTGCGACAGACTGGCGACCTGTCCAGGGTGACCCCGCCTCTTGCCCGGAACGTTAGCTGGAGATGGGCACCAGCACCCCTCCCGACCCCACTTAGAGTCAAGGGTGTAAGAAAATGGATGGATGGACTTTCATTTTGAATATGCGAATTTGAATTTATGTCTTCAAACTGTTCAGAGTCTTCACTAAGAACATAAATCTACTTCAGTTCTGTTTAACCATGTTCATGTTTTGTTTCTTAAATAGACAAATTATTCTGTTAAAGAATCATCTGTTTATTTGTCTTTGACAAACCTCTGTAACCCCATGTTCTGTTGTCTTTACCACTGACGTCTTCTTCTTTAACAGGTGTTATACGGTGGTAGAGGAGGGTCTGGTCTTCGGGCCAAGTATGTGGTGCTGGACAGCGATGGCGACCGCCTTGTGCCCACACATTCACTTGGACCGACACACATCGACGGAACAGTCGGTGGTCTGAGACCTCTGAGCCGGTCCTTCTACTTCCCAGGAGGAAAACCTCCCAAAGCCAGTTTTTGTTGGTTCAGTCCAGAGGAAACTTGCAACGGAGGTAGGGCTAATGACAAAGGGAGGGAAACAGAACATTGAGTCACTGTGAGGTATTAGTTGTAAAGCGCCCTCTCTACTATCTGGGATGTAAGCAAATGTCAGACTTTGGTGTCTTTTGTTGATCAGAAGATGTTTCCTACATTTCAGGTGTGGATGCAGTGACAATGTTCTTCCTCTTCCTGCTGCTTTGTGGTCTCACTTCAGCTGCTTTCTTTTGGTTGAGGTACCTACCTACCTACTACCTATCTAAATATCCTTCTTCGAAATTCCACACACATTTACCCCACTACATTAATATACGTATATGTTTTTTGCAAATTTATTAAAAATAGAAAACCAAGAAACATATTTTCAGAAGTATTCACAGCCTTTGCCATTGAAGCTCAAAACTGAGCTGTGTCCACTGACCATAATGCTTCTCCAGCTAAACTAGAGTCTGCCTGTGGTAAACTGAGTTCATTGGAGTTGGTTATGGAAAAGCACATTCCGGTCTGTACATGGTCCCACTGCTGGCAGTGCAGCTAAGGACGCAAACATTAAACATGAAATGAAAGGGAAAAATCGACACTAATCTACAAAAATCTCAAAATCTTTTCTTTCCCATATTGTCATTAGAAAACATACTCTGCCTGGCCAAAAAAAAGTCGCCACCAAAAAATGGTCACACTCTCTAATATTTTGTTGGACCGCCTTTAGCTTTGATTACAGCCCGCATTCGCTGTGGCATTGTTTCAATAAGCTTATGCAGTGTCACAAGATTTATTTCCATCCAGTGTTGCATTAATCTTTCACCAAGATCTTGTATTGATGATGGGAGAGTCTGACCACTGCGCAAAGCCTTCTCCAGCACATCCCAAAGATTCTCAATGGGGTTAAGGTCTGGACTCTGTGGTGGCCAATCCATGTGTGAAAAAGATGTCTCATGCTCCCTGAACCACTCTTTCACAATGTGAGCCTGATGAATCCTGGCATTGTCATCTTGGAATATGCCCGTTCCATTTGGGAAGACAAAATCCATTGATGGAATAACCTGATCATTCAGTATATACAGGTAGTCAGCTGAGCTCATTCTTTGGGCACACAATGTTGCTGAACCTAGACCTGACCAACTGCAGCAACCCCAGATCATAGCACTGCCCCCACAGGCTTGTACAGTAGGCACTAGGCATGATGGGTGCATCACTTCACCTGCCTCTCTTCTTACCCTGATGCGCCCATCACTCTGGAACAGGGTAAATCTGGACTCATCAGACCACATGACCCTCTTCCATTCCTCCAGAGTCCAATCTTTATGCTCCCTAGCAAACTGAAGCCTTTTTTTCTGGGTAGCTTTACTGATTAGAGGTTTTCTTACGGCTACACAGCTGTTCAATCCCAACCCCTTGAGTTCCCTTCGCATTGTGCGTGTGGAAATGCTTTTGCGTTCACAATTAAACATACTCCTGAGTTCTGCTGTTGTTTTTCTTCGATTTGATTTGACCAAACGTTTAAGTAATCGCCGATCACAATCATTCAGGATTTTTTTCCGACCACATTTCTTCCTGGAAGACGATGGTTCCCCACCATCCTTCCAGTTTTTAATGATGCGTTGGACAGTTCTTAACCCAATTCTAGTAGTTTCTGCAATCTCCTTAGATGTTTTCTCTGCTTGATGCATGCCAATGATTTGACCCTTCTTAAACAGACTAAGGTCTTTTCCACCACCACAGGATGTGTCTTTTGCCATGGTTGTTTAAGAAATGAGGAGTTACTCATTGCATCAGCTGGGGTTAAATAACTTGTTGCCAGCTGAAAGATAATCTCCTATGCAGTACTTATCCAATAGGAGGCTTATACCTATTTGCTTAGTTAAATCCAGGTGGCGACTTTTTTTTTGGCCAGGCAGTGTATTATGAATTAGCTCTTTAAAGAGAATATAAAAAATAGCAAATCTGATCAAAAACAATAATGCTTTTAATTCTTTGTGTGAAACAGGAAGTACAGGAGAACACCAAACGTCACCAAATTAATCCTGACCCTGGACGACATTGTGTTTATTGACACTCAAGTTAGTAAGAAGGTGAGAAACGTTTAATCTGTTCTGGTTGGAACATTGTTGGAAAGTCGTTGACTGCATATCTTTGCTTTTTTTTTACTAAAAGTTTGAATGAAATTGCCTAAATATTACAAACTTTCCTATAACTTTATGTTCCCAAATTGTCTGTCAATATGTTTATTACAAGAATTGTCTATTACCGGAGTGCTGTGTTCTGTAAAGATAAAATGGGAATAGCTTAGGGTTAGCCGCCTGTTCTTTTCAGGAACACATGAAAGAAGCATTACATATTCCAGAATCTTCAGTCGAGACAGCATGTTAAAACGACCAGTGCACCTTTTTGATTGTGTTCCAGAATGGACTGATTAATAAACTTTCTTGGTTTGATCTTTACAAGCAAATTTACTTTTTTTTTCTCCCTTCCAGAAATTAAATGATGAATCCATCATGAGGAGTCTTTTGGAAATAAAAACTCCTCTCCGCTCAATAGCCAGAAGTTACATCCTGACGTCACCGGAGAGTTCTAACATTGGGATATTGGAGGTACCCGTTTGCATGTGTATGCTCAATGGTGTCGGTGTGTAAAAACCCTGAAAGCTGCAGTATCACATCTGTCTCGTATTCTACTGTCATGATAATGACAGTTTATATATACGTCATGATGTGTTCCAGTTTCTTAACCCACATGCAGAACACCACCAGGAGAATAGGTAATCAGATAAATAAAGTTTATTTGAACAATATGAAAATGTTGGTGAAAGGGTCTGGTCCTTGGGTAAGGCACACAAGGTCCTAGCACACTGAAGAGCAGCAAGGAAGATAGTTAGTTTGAGGTAATCAGAAAACTGGAACTTCAAGAGAAATTAGACTGGTCTTACTTGATTTGCAGGTTACTTCCACCCAGAAGAGGGGGAAGTGTTGGTTCGTGGTTTCAGTATCTTTGTGAGTGTCCTTAAGGTGATTCAGGTTCCAGAGTGAGGTCTTGACTGAGTAAGTTCTGGGTCGATGATGTGGAGGCTGCGGTGGAGGTCGGACAGGTAAGTTCAGGCGTGGAGGAGAACAGAGGAGCGAGCCAACTGCCAGCTGGGAAATCCAGGAACGGTTTATGGTTAATCTGCAGAGATGAAGAAGGGACTCGGGCAACCAGTGGGTATCTATCCAAGGCGTCACGAGGAGGGAAAATCCAAAAGCTAGGTCAAGGGTTTTCACAGGAAAACTTCCGAGGCTTCACGAGGAATCACCAGAGAGAGAGAGAGAGAGAGAGAGAGAGAGGGAGGCAACAAGAATTGACTACTAGAAGGTCTTCTAAGGAAACCACAGAGAGCTAACTCAGAGGGCTCAGAGTACCATTACTGGCAAACACTCAGGCGACGAGGTGCTGGCAGTCAAATATACTGTATATATACTGTGTATATATATATATATATATATATATATATATAAATTGAAAAGAATACTTTAGTTATTTGCATTTATTACAAATTATTACCTTTACCTATAGGCTTTGTATAGAAATAAATAACTAAATAAGGGTAAATCCTCACTCAAAATATGACTTTAAAAAGCTGCACTTATATATGGAGTGGGTGTTTGTATTAGCTGTCATACTAATTTTCCTTTAAATGGTTGGTTTGTTTCCAGGGAGACTGGGTTTGGCTGAAGAAGATTCCTGTTGGAAAGACAGCAACACCTGTCAACCAGAGTACCCAGAATCTGTTCAGTCAGGTAACATCACATAAAACATCACACTGATCACACAGTAGATGGATAAGACTGACAAACAGCTAATAAACAAACCTACACACATACACACCCGCACTCGCGCACACACGCATGCACATATACACAATCCAAATGGCTAAAGATCATCCACAGCTGAGTTCCTACTGACATGACCTGTCTACTTTAACACAGAGAAAATAAAAAGCTTAACATATACTGTAAGTGCCTAATTGAAATGTATCAGTCAGGTATAAGCAGTTTAAACACAATCAGAGGACCAACTTTGTCAGCTAATGGAGCTGAGAGTCTCAACAGAGAGTAACTGATATGAGGCAGCTGGACTCTCCGATAAGCAGACAAGTCAAAAATAGTTGTTGTTCTCAGCGAAGTACTCATCAACTTATTTCATTTAATTGTATTTCAGTTATTAAAAGTATGATAGCTGTTTCAGCATGAATTTTTCTGCGTTTGTTTCCAGCTACGGGAGATGCGCCATGAGAACCTGAATCTGTACCTGGGTTTGTTTGTGGATTCAGGGATCCTAGCCCTGGTGGTGGAGCACTGTCCCCGCGGCAGCCTGGCAGACCTGCTGGCTGACAGCGACGTCAGGCTGGACTGGATGTTCAAGTCATCGCTGCTCATGGACCTCATTAAGGTTCTCCTTAGATCACTTCAATACACCTTGAATGTTCTGACACAACTTCCCACTGAGTCGAATTAGAAGTTGTTCAGGCGCTTTGATTCATTTCTCATATCATTGCCTGTTGTATTTGCACAACAGGCAATGATTTTCTCAAAACAATGAGGGCAAACTGTTAAACCTGGTCTTGGAGTCACTTGCTCAAAATAATTGTCCTGCTCCTCAAAAGCAAGTATTCATGTGACCTGCTGTGTTCAAAGTGTTTCCATTGCAGTTTCGCGAGATCAACCAATTTTAACATCATCCCAGCATCAAAACTTTTTAGTCAACAAACTCTTAGCTTAATGCTGTTTACATTAAGCAAATTTATTGTCAACATGTCAAATTGCGCAATTTAATGGTCAATGGAAACACAGACAAGGACAGTCCGACATTTCATTAGTGAACAGAATAGGTAAATGGCTTGAACGTGTTTTCAATATATTTAATTCTGGAAATGTTTTCCAATGCAATTCCTGAAATTAACCAAGAGTATACAGGAAGAAAAAAAAACAGTAATCTAAGGAACCTAAGTCAAAAGGCGCAAATGAAAGCTAAAAATAAAGAAACCAAACAAGCAAGAATCTTGTAAGGTAAAATCTGGGAAAGTGACAACCAAAGTCCATAACATCAGTCTCCTGCTTCATCCCTTCAGTTCATTGGTAATGCTGCCAAATCCTGAGAAAATAAGGATTCTGAAGACATCAATAAATAAATGTTTGACATATTGTTTCTCTCATTATTGTGGCATTTAGCAAATATAAATAATTCCTTTTTATTCAGTGTATGTAAACTTCTTAACTGTGCATAAATAAATAAATAGAATAGAATAAATAGAATTTGTATCTCTCGCTCTCCCTACCCAAACTAAGAAACAAACTTCTTGTTTGTTTAGTTATTGATTTCAATCACTTTTTAAGCAAGTCAACTATTTTTCATTCATACTCTGAAACCGACAGATTATCTTGCTCTGTGTGACCAGGCTGCTGTCTTCATGTTCCAGGGAATGAAGTATCTTCATCTGCGAGGGTTGACTCACGGTCGCCTCAAGTCCACAAATTGCTTAGTGGACGGCCGATTTGTGTTGAAAATCACAGACTATGGTCTACCCATGATCCTTCAGTCTCAAGGTGTCAGTCTGTCTGACGATCCACAAGGTAAAATAGAATTACCAGAATTACACTTTACCTCCTAAATATTTGACAATTGGACCAGTTACTTAACTATGCATAAATGAAATGGGAGTAATGTACTTGTTTTTCACGATCATTTATACATATATAAATGATAGTGAATGACCTGCATATAAATGATCGTATATACGATCATTTATATATATATAAATTATCATGAAACAGTACTTCCATTTGGAGGATTTTTTTAATATGGTTCTTATAAGTGGTTGAGATACACACAAAGGTCAGTTTACAAACCTTGCACACACACTCACAGCTCAGAAAGTGGAATATAATCTAGCAATCATGCTGCTGTAATGAGTTCATTTGGATTACAGTGAGTTGAAGAGAAGAAACTGAACTAAAGAAATCATTTGTTTTTTTTATTTTGATTAACAGCTCTTTAATACAAACTAATACAAATTAGCTGACTCGTACTAAGATTAAACTAAATTACACACAATGGTGGAAAAATGAATAATAGAAAAATAATTCTGAAAAAAGTTTGAATTAATTTTAGGGTCATCTATAGTCTGGTAATCAAACCAGACCAGTAAAACATGTTGTAGTCAAGAAAATAGAAGAGTTTTAAGACTACCTTCAGACTTTCAGCTGGGGCCAGAAGTGGATTAGTTAGCAGATTAGCACAGAGTTCACTGACTTTTCTTCTTTAATTTCTGTTGGAAGTTCAGTTCCTCCAAGTAAGGGTCGTTTACTTCATGGCAAGTTGCGTCCGCTCATTGGTCAGTCGCTGACAAAGCCACTGGATTGACTGACAGGAAGAGAGGATGAGAACATCTGGTTTCCTCATCATGTAGTTGCCCCTTTGTTTATATATTCATAATTTTCTTCTCAGTTTTTGAGAAGTGGTTTAAGAAGCTGATTGCCAGTCTAAACTCTTACTGCTGTTCACAGCAAAGTGTGTAAATATGACATTAGCCAAGCTTTTTATTTTATATATATATACTGCTCAAAAAAATAAAGGGAACACTTTAAGTGTTAAACACCTGTTTAAGTGTTCCCTTTATTTTTTTGAGCAGTGTATATATATAGTACATTTCTTCTTAGATCTTCTGTGGACAGCTCCTGAACTTCTGAGGAATTCAGAACAAGCCGGTTCTTTTGCCGGAGATGTCTTTAGTTTTTCCATCATCATACAGGAAGTGATCTCACGGACACTTCCCTACGCCATGATGGACATGCCTGCTCAGGGTAAGAATGCTCTTCCTGTCTACACACCTGTTGATCTGACAAACCCCAGTCCCAGCAAATGTTTGTGTGTCTAATCATCCCATCTTCTCTCTCTCTGCCTGTGGAACTGTCAGAGATTGTGGAGCGTCTGAAGATGCCCCCTCCTCTTTGTAGGCCTCTTGTTTCAGTGGATGAAGCTCCTGCTGAGTGTCTCAATCTGATGAATGAATGTTGGAACGAAGATCCGAGCAAGCGACCCAACTTTGACGAAATTTTTAAGCAGGTGAGATGATCCTTGTTTGGGGAGCTTACGATCTCAGTACATCTTCACCTTCATTCAGTTCAATTTATTGTATCTAAAATCCTCATAGTCTCTAGATTTATTTTAAAGGGGCAGTGTTATGTGTTTTCACAACCACATAGTGCCATTTTATAGCTCAGTCAAGTAACTATGTTAACTTCAGATGTTATAAAAGTGCTATACATACCAGATATGACTTAAAATAAATTTTACTTTGTACTTTGCTTAATGCCTTGAAATTGGGCCTCTGTCTCTTTAAAAACTACTGCTCTTTCTGTAACTCCGCCTTCAGGAAGTCATCCCAACATGGCTCCTCTTTTAACCCTTTAACAATGTTCAACGTTTGTCTTCACTTATTTGTTTCTTAAAACCTTTGTAGCTGAAGTAACCATTAAATAATTTCTTAAAATACTTATATAAATAGCATTTAGAAAAATTTTATGGACAAGATACATCTTTAAATAACCCCAAATCCCAATTAAAAAGGCTCCTTAAAAATGTACAGCTGGGACAGTATGCAACCTTCTATGTGTCAATGGTTGTTTGTTTTTAGTTCCGGGGCATCAGCAGAGGGAAGAAGGCTAATATCATTGACTCCATGCTGCGGATGCTGGAGCAGTACAGCTCCAACCTGGAGGATCTGATCAGGGAGCGAACAGATGAGCTGGAGGTTGAGAGGACCAAAACGGATAAGTTAATTGGACAGCTTTTACCAAAGTAAGACTGGGTTCATGAGAAATATTAACACACACTCATGTAGAACATGCTGACTTTTGGAACAATGAATATGACAGGCCTGAGTGACGTTTGCCTTCCCACCAAAACTGATGTCAAATGGTGCCGATATCATTTTAAAGATATTAATAAATTCATGCTTATAATATTTCAGCTGTATTATTATTATTGTTTTTATTGTATTATATTTTATTATTACTTTTTTTTTTCAGCAATGTGGGGATGAATGGAGAGGGGGTGAAACAGACCACATTTGCTGTTATTCCTGTAATCAATAATCTGTTTTTGCTGGATGATTAAAAATAATTTTTTTAAAAATTAATAAATGTTTCCAGAGGTCATAAAAGGTCAACCAGCCGCCCCCCGACTCCCTCATCTTCAGATAAGACAAAACTTGACTATGTTTGTCCTGCAAGTCTTTTCATTTGTGCTGCTTTTGCTTTGAAGATATTAAGGAAAGTTGAAAGGTCAATAGGTCAACCAGCTAAACATCAGTAGGATGTTTAGCAAATGAGCTAAACCTTTTTTTTTTAGTCAGATGTCATCTGGATTTATACTCTTTATCCTTTACGCTTGTGAAATGAAATTACAATATTTCATTCATATTACTCTTTCCATATGCCACTCCAATGAAAGTAGATTTCTTTGTAGAGTCTGTTCCTGTCGTAAGCATATGTTGACATGTTAACCCGTGTATCACTGGATTTTTCAGATCTGTGGCTCAGGCCTTGAAGAAGGGGAAGCCTGTCCAGCCTGAACACTACTCAGACTGCACACTTTACTTCAGCGACATCGTCGGATTTACAACCATCTCAGCTCTAAGTGAACCCATTGAGGTGAAAACGGCTGAAGTAACAGCTAGTTTTGACAATTTTGACTGTTTAATACTGAAATTGTGTTTTTGTAGGTGGTCGACTTGCTTAATGACCTTTACACCATGTTTGATGCCATCATTGCTACTCATGATGTCTACAAAGTAAGCATCTAATTCTATTCACTCATCACACCAGACAGGATTTGGCAGAGTAAATCTCCCTTTGAAAAGACCAAGAGCATTGTTAACCTAAATAACTAACTAAATGTGATGATGTGTTTATGTTCAGGTGGAGACTATTGGGGACGCTTACATGGTGGCTTCAGGCGTTCCTAATAGAAATGGGAATCGGCACGCAGCTGAAGTGTCAAACATGTCGCTTGACATCCTTCATTCAATAGGAGCATTTAAGATCAAACATATGCCTGAAATCAAAGTGAAAATACGCATTGGACTGCACTCAGGTACAGTATCACCTTTTAAACTTATTAATCTGTTCCAACCGCTTTTATTTAAAGGGGCAGTGTTATTTAAAGTTGACTTTTTTGAGCTTTACATCATATTATAAAGTTATTGCCTCCTCAAAAACATACCTGGAGTGTTACTTTGATTCTTTGATGCATGTTTGAGAAATCCTTTAATCTCCATGGCAACCATTTAGCCTAACGCCGCCTTTGAGGACAAAGCTCTTCCCCTAAGCTGCAGTTTCCAAACTCCCCCTCACAGAGCAGGCCTTCCCTCACTACTCCCCACTCAGCTCCTTCAGACTAGCAGCAGCAATTAGCAAACACCTGGTCATCAGCTGAGTTCATTATATTAGCTACTTCTCAAAGTAACCCTGGTAAAAACATTGTTACGAGGGTTAACAGAGGAGCCATGTTGTGATCATTTCCTGAAGGCGATCTTTCGAAAAGAGCAGGAGTTTTTAAAGAGACAGAAAGCCCAATTTCAAGGCATTAAATTTCAAAGTCAAATTTATTTTAAGTCGTACTTGATATATACACATTTTTATTAACAACTGAAATTTACATGGTTATTTGACTGTGCTATAAAATGGCACCAAGTGCCTGAAAAGGACATTATACTGTCCCTTTAAAGCCACCCTGTATAAGTAAGCTTTAAATTCTCAAACTTTACCTTCATGCTATAACGTACTTTATGTGAGAGACCATAATGAAAAACAAGAATGAAGTATTTGTCAAGCAGCCTCTCTCATGTTGGATGTGTTCAGGACCGGTGGTTGCAGGTGTGGTGGGACTGACCATGCCCAGGTACTGTCTGTTTGGAGACACGGTGACCACAGCCTCCCACATGGAGGCCAGCGGCCTGCGTAAGTATGAACAAAAACATGGAACAACAACAATCGAAAAGATTTTATAATTATATTATCTTTCCTTTCCTGATCATTTAGAATACAATAAAACTTTGTTGTTAATATTTCCCAAACAAGGAAATAAAGATACAGATTTTGTTTTGGTTGATTTACAGATTTCTTCAATATGACAAACTGAATGAATTCCTGCACACGCATCAATTATTAACTGTATCTTATTGATCTATTCTCAGTAGACTATATTTTTTTATATAGTTTTTACATTACAGCAAGATGAAACATTATATATGATCAGTTCTCCACTCACTCATTAATGACGTTGTGGATGCTACAGTCTCTCCTACATGCGTTTCTTCACAGACAGAAATATTAATTTCTAACCAAAATTCCTACAGGTTGTCCTAATTCAGATTTGAGATTTAGCACTACCTCAAAATCACAATGCAGACCTAAAATTCAGTCGCTCAGCTCACAAAAAAAATATTTAAAGTAATGTCAGTGCAGTTTAATTAATAAATCTATTTCTATATTGTGGTGGTTGGAAAGAAACTTCCAGAAAACCTCTTTGACCTGCATTTCAGTCTGCTCTCAAGCTGCGTTTCCATTAGCCGTAAAACTGAGCAAATTGAAATTACGAAAATAAATCTGCTTAATGGAAACACCAATTTAAAAAAACAAAACAAAAAAACTCCCATTTTGTGCTAAAATGTTTTTGCACTAGATTAAGGTGTTTTTTTGGCTGTATCAGAATAGATGTATTTTGCAGAACTGCAATGGAAACACTTTCTCACATCACACAAGTTACATGATCAACAGCTAGACGTTACTACTGACAGAAATGATGAAGAAGACGACAGGAAGTGTTAGGAGGACGATGGTTTGTTTTTGTTTTTTCAAGCAGCTGGCTCCACCAGAGCTCTCACTGCTTCACACAGTTCAGAAAAGGTTGTGTGTCATTCAAAAGTACTAAATCCATAGCTCTTTTGAATTATGAATATAACTGTTTCCATCCATCGCTGCTGTTTCTTAATGATTTATTGCTTGAACTGGCTCATTCATATGTGATTTTAATTTCATTTCTTGTTTAATGGAAATGCCACCATTGCAAAATTGTGTTTTTTCGACATTAGCAGAACATGGACAAAGATTTGCTCACATTGTAATGAAAACGCAGCTTCAGATGGAACCTTCTCAGTCTCCTCTTATATCTTGTCTAGCACAGGATATTCCTGGTAATATCTGGATGTCCAGCCCCTCTCTGCCAGCCAGCGAGGAAGGCTTCCAGCCAATGCCCTCCATTACCATCTGGCCTCCAGACAACCAGCACCTCCCCACAACCAACACCTGCATCTCACGTCTCTACGTGCCACTATATTCTTCTAAACAGATCCTTAAACAAAAACTCCTGCTAGCAATTAAAACCAAGAATTTTGGTTTTGTGTAGAGGTTTGACTGAAAGCTGGAATAAAAAAAAAGAGGAAAAAAGGTTGTTGTGTAATATTTACCTAGTTCCATTTTTGTAGATTTTTTGTAGACCAGGATATTCCTGGTAATTCATGTGATGAAGGATCTCTTCATCACATGAATTACCAGGAATATCCTGTGCTGGATGCCCCTCTACTTGCTGACGTAGAGTGTGTTGAACGTGATTGTTTCCTAATGAAGGCGATCACCAGTTGCTTAGACTGGTCCATATTCAGAAGCAGATTTTTGTTGCTACACCACTCTGTGAAAACCTCCACCACTTGTTATCCTTCTTAATGATATGGAACAGTTTAGTCTTGGCTATAATTGTCGAGGTCATAATGTTTCTGTTGGATTGCCTGTCCTGTTTTGCTGCCAGAGGCAGTTTCTGAATACTAAGCCTGCCATTTGTGGCAAAATCCAGCATACCAAGCTCTATCACTTAATTTTATCTGAAACAACGCTTAACACAACTTGCTTAATACTTGTGGGGTTTTTTTCAGCTTACAGGATCCACATCAGCCTTAGTACTGTCAAGGTTCTGACCAGTCTGAAAGTGGGATATCTCATCGACACCAGAAAGGCACAGGTATACCGGCCTGCTTAGATATTTGCTTTGACAAAAGTTGGATTTAATGAATTCTTTTGAAGGAGTCTGCTGTTTGCCCAGCAATGCAGTGATTTCCTTGTACGCTCCTGTGTTTTTTAAGGTAAAGGGGACAGAGGACACATACTGGCTGATGGGTCGAGAGGGTTTCAACAAACCTCTTCCTCTTCCCCCTGATCTTGCTGGAGGGTAAGAACACCACATACGAACCATAACTTGAAGTATATCTGCTGAATTGAAAATAAAACAAATAAAAAAAAAACTGATAGATCCATTTCTAATCTTAGTCATGAACATAATCTTTTAAATCACATTGACTCTTTCTGACTTATACTTATTATAATTAGTTACTAGGCACTATTATTAAGAATGCTACTGGTAATTATAACAATTTTAATGAAAACAAATGTAAAAATCCAAATAATTGTGGTTGACCATCTGTCCTGTTTCTTTGTTCTTTCCAGGGCCAGTAATCACGGCATAAGCCTCGATGAGATTCCTGTTGAGAGACGGCAAAAGTTTCTCGACCGACAGAACAAAATGAAAAAATAGACTAGCAAAGTTTTATTGTATGTAAATGTCTGCAAAAATCAGACATAAATTCAAGATATTGTAAAAATATCTTGAAATAAGACAAAACTAACTTAAAGTAACTTTTCTGAAAGAAATAGGAGCTTCTTTTAAGTCAATAACTAACATTTGTGGAGAAGTATTGGTTCCATTTGCAGATTATTTTACTTATAATATGGGAAAATGTCTTGTTGTAAGTGAAATAATCTGCTAATGTAACTAGTACTTTTTCATCATTTTTAATGAAATCTTGACATAAAGCAATAATCTTGCTATCTTGCTGTAAATGTTATTTGTAAGTTAGTTTTGTCTTACTTCAAGTATACTAAAATATTTGCACTGGAAACCAGTGTAAACACTAACCTTTCTTTGGGATATTAAAATGAATACTGCTCTTAGCCAAAGCAAGGAAAAAGAAAACTGTAAACTAGACTATAAGAGTTTATTGTGGAAAAGATGAACTAATCAAAGCCTAAACAAAACATTCTACTAAAGCAGTAAAATGTTCTTTGTACAAAATCTCAGTGGCTAAAGATTATGGCTAAATGTAACTTTTTCCTGTTGGCTGTTTGACAAGATATTTTTTGATTTGAAGTACTTTAAAGTAAATGGTCTGATTATATATGAATTATTTCAGTCAGATACAGTTGAACCCAAATTTATTCATGCCCCTTGCAGATGTAGATTTCCACTTAACCAAGAAGTGGACTTCTGATAGCAAGTGAAACAGGCTTCTCTCAAAAGACAATAAAACCATGTAAAAAAAAAAAAAAACTTTTAAAAAATTAAGTTTTTATTTACATGTAATTAAAATTGAATGTCAAAAATATTTGCCTCCTCCCCATAATCAGTAGAATTTTGTTCTTCATTAGCATTACAGCATCAAACAATTCTTACAACCGCTGACCAACCTTTCGTATTTTTACTCGTATTTCATCAATTTTGTCTTTGAAAAATGACCTTTAACAGATTCTCTGTCATTTTAAATCAAAATCTACCAACACTGTGTAACGATTTTGGGCTTATTACATAATTATTGTTGTTGTATTTTGTCTGTTTTCCATTGTTTAAAATGAAGATGTTTCTTGTTAGGACATTGAATAAACTCTAGATAAAACTCTTACTGCTTGTTTATTATTCTCCATCAATGGTTCACTTTAAATTTATAAGGGTTTGTGGGAATAATGACAGAAAATAGAACCAAAATAATTCTTAACAATGACTTACCGCTGACATGACTTTTCATCAGAGCAGGCAAAAATCACAAGTGGGGTGCCCCAAGGTTCTATTCTAGGGCCCCTCATATTTAAAATCTACATGCCCTCCACTGGCTCAGATTATATTATGTAGTAAGATTACTTACCTTAAGTAAGCAGATGACACACTTCTCTACGTTACAATGTAACCAATTCAAAGACTATGAAACAATTCAAAGTTTAGCAGATTCTTAGAACAAATCAATGCATAGATGTGCCATAACTTATTTCAGCTGAACAGAAACAAAACTGAAGTTATTATCTTTGGATCTAAAGAGGAACGATCTAGAGTTAACGCACAACTTCAGTTATTACAGCTGGAAACCAGAGATAAGTTGAAAACTTGGTGTAAAGATGAACTCTGACTTGGACCTCCAGAGCCACATAAATACATTTACAAAATTGGTCTTCTAGAAAACTGCACACCTGCTGAAACAGTGAGTGATTTGCGTTTGATTAATAATAAGTATGTATTTAACCTGGTATGTCTTATTAGGATTAAAAATCTCTTTTTCAAGGGCGACCTGACCAAGGCTGGCAGCATACACAGATGATTACAAATCAAAGCTATATATATCAAAACCCAATTAAAATACAGTATGGATAATAAAACCATGAACATAGATCAATTCTTGTCTAGATTGCAACTTTTTACTCATTCTCTTCATTTTGCCGCTGCAATGTATTATGTGTTGATTCTTTGTGTTTTTTCTTTATCACTTTCATGTAAAAGCATTTTGAACCGCCTCGTTACTGAAATGTGCTTTGCAAACAAACTTGACTTAATGATATAAAAATATTTTAGGAGAAAGAACAGAGAAAAAAGCACACCTGTGACAAAGACTTTTTTGTCCTCATTTAAGATTATTCTATTTTCAGTTTTCAGCACATGGCCACTGTAACATATGTGAGAGAACGTTTATCTTTGATGTGTCTCATTCTCATTTTACCAGGCCTGGTGGTAGAGAGGCAAATATCTTCATGAAGAGTCAAAATGGCAACAAGTTAGCAGAGTGAACACTGTCTCAGGAAAGGCCCTAAATAAAAGCATTGTGATATTGAATAAAAGTCCAACAAACTAGATCATAAAAAAATAGACATCTAGTAATATTCAGAGTTTGATTTGACAATTTTACCACACAGCATGGTATACCAAGTACTGAGCTCCAATATTACAGTTATCTACTGAACTTTAACTATTGTTCAGTTTGCTCAGATGCAGTTCCTCTCATAAGCACTAGTTGCCGCTGTGATAATGTGATAAAGTGATCGGAGTAGGGTTAACTGTTGTTATTGTTAAACCGGAGCAGCTGAAGAGGAGAGGAGGAGCAGCAGTGCAGCTAGCTCCACCTTTATTTCACTTTGTCCATGTCGATGGCTGTGATTGGCTCCTCCTCCGGAACAGCGACGCCCCCTGATGACTGACAGCATAAATGCTGGTGATCCTTCCAGTCCTGCATAGACCAAGAAACAGAAGGTTTCTATAGAACACAGTGCTTATAATAGTTATTAGTGCCACACCACAGTAACCAACACGGCCACCATTTTAGTCTTCGGTTTGACTCCTTGACTACTACTTCAACATATTTTTACTCAAGTAAAAAGTAGCCGTCCAAAAATTACTCAAGTAAAAGTAAAAAAGTATTTGGTAAAAAGGTGGCTCTAGTACTGAATAACTCATCAAATTATGAATCATTTAATATTTAAAAAATAAAGTTATGTGGGAATATTTGTATTTTAAAGATCAAAGTTATTCATACAAATAACATAATTACAAAATAACAAAATCAGGCCAAAAAAACCCACATTTTTCCAAATCAGTTTCTTCCAATATAAAACTTATCGAAACTTTAACAAAAACTGCATGTGTGTGTGTGAGATATGGGTAGATAATACAGTAATTTTACTCAAGTAAGAGTAGTGATACTTCATAATAAAATTACTTAAGTAAAAGTAAAAATACTCCTAACTCCCAACTCTGTTGCCAGGGATATGAATAATTTGGACATAACTGTACTTTTTCCCATTAGCCAGGTTGCTTTAAATTGTTCTGCCTTTGATAAATGAAATTATTTGATTATCTTTGTCTAAAGCTAAAATTAGCATGATGATCTGAAATATTTTTGTGAAAAAAGCAAAAAACATCTAATCTACGAAAGGGAGTATCCGTCTTTGCGGCTCTGTAGGAAGTGTGGAGACCCACCTTCCTCTGGCAGAATGTGGAGCAGTAATTGACTTTGTGACATCCAGTACACTCACTCATCGCCATCCGGCCACAGTTCACACACATCTCCTGCAGAAGCAGAACACATCACTTTAGGCTACTGAGGGAACCGCCGAGCGAGCGCCACTGAAATTGCGGAAGCTGGTTTGTCATACGTTGATGATGATCTCTGTGATGTCAGAGCTCCTTTTGGCCTCAGAGTCATCTGGTTGTTGAAACGAGATCTGGTTCTGGAATGGCTGACCCAACCCACACTGCACACCAAAACACACACGTTCAGGCTTCATTATCCATGCTATCCGGTGCCTTACGTGTATCCGAGAGTGTAACCGAGAGTGTTGCGATCACTTTAATAAGCCTACAACTTTTGCCCAAGTTTTATTTTGGTGTACAAGCATTCAAACTTACTGCAAACCGAACACAAACCATGTTAGTGTTTTCCGCCACAAAGTTCTTCCGATTATGAAATCGAAAAAATTGAATCTTTTGTCACATTAAAACCACAAAATTAAAATTTTTTAATTGTGATTTTCTGTAATAACACAAAGTAGTGCAAATTTCTAGGGCTGCAGCTACCGATTATTTTAGTAAATAATAGCTAAAGTAAAAGTAAGAAATTGGCATATTCTGCAGATTTTGTCATTTAACCACTTCAGATTATTTTTCTGCAGTATTAGGAATACATATGAAAATGTAAATAAACAAATAAAGTAAAAAAAAATGTAGGCAATAAAATAAACATTTTAAAATGAAATAACACATCATTCCTTTACTGCATACTAAAGGAAGCATCTGCTGCTAAAAAACACATCTACATGACCTTTCTGTTCATTGACTTCACGTCAATACGGTGAAGGGCTGCTCTAGTGTTTATTTTTTAGGATAAGCAGTTAATAACTGCATAAACAAGGTTCCTAATAAAAGATTTTTTTTACAGAATTTGAACCAGGTGAACTGCGACAGACTGGCGACCTGTCCAGGGTGTACTCTGCCTCTCGCCCGGAACGTTAGCTGGAGATAGGCACCAGCATCGCTCCTGACCCCACAAGAGTGTTAGAAAATGAATAAATTGATCAGGTGAAGCTAAAACTGCTACTTGAGGAGTTGTGAATAGATTATATTTACAGACAAAGAGGATTCTTTTTTATCTTAAATGCAAAATGTATATATATTTTGTCCATTTTTGGCTTAATTACTGCCGTTCTTTCAGCAAGCTGGATGCTTTGGAGTTTGTATACTTCATTTAACTATAAATTGATTGCACAATTAAGTACTCAGTTATTTCAATAAGTGATTAATCATGATTAATCTTATTAATTGTTTCAGCTCTACAAGTGTTTGTAAAGTGAGTTGAAAATAATCAATGGCTTATGACTTTTAATAAATAAAAAGCAAAAATTCTTAAATTAGAAGTAGGTCTGAACATTGATTACTTTCTAACTCATGTACAATCTGTTCTTATTTAGGAAGTCTCTGTTTACTTACCAGGTGATTTCTGAAGGCTATTGGGTTACTAAGCCAAATCAAAGGGACTATATGACTATATTTATTTAAATTAAAACAATGAATCATTTTCCTTCTCCTTCACAGTTATGTGATCCGGTCTAAGTAGTTTGAGCTTTTCTATCTGATTCTTAGAGTTTCTGGTTGAGTTGGCCTCACCTCCTTCCTGCTCCCCTGACCTTTGACCCCTGCTGGCTCCCCAGCACCGTTTTTGGCCTGTTCTATCAGGGCCTTCAGCTGCTGCACGTTGCTCATCAGCGTGTTCGCCAGTTCCTCCAGGTATACCCAGGTGTTCTTCTCTCCTTCATTCACGGCCGAACATGCGTCCCCTACAGGCGCCACTTCCAGCCCCGCCACCAGCGTTGCCGACGGTGATGATGCCGCGGAGCCCACTGCTACTTTGGCTTGGATGGGCTGAGGAGCAACAGCCAGAGCTGGCAGTGCTGTTAGCACTGGAAGAAAGACGCAGGCAGACTGACATCTCAGGGAAAGCTGTACTTTAACTAGACCAGCTTGTTTAAAAAACAGGATTATACTCTGTATTAGCATGCTCATCACATTAGGTGATTTCTTGTATTGTATAAATTCTCAAACAGCAAAAAAGTGACAACTAGTTATTCTCATAGTACTCTGAAAATAACATGGTCCCATTTTGATTAAAAAACACCTGATGCTTATTGCCTTCATTTGGAAAAGAACAAACCAGGTGAAGTTAGTGTCTCACTGACAGAGCGTACCTGTGGTGCTGGCAAACACGTCGCTCTGTGCTGACCCATCTGAGATGATGGCGGCCGAGGCAGCGTCGCTTGTTGGCGTACGGTCAAAGGTCAACGTGTTGGAGGTAGCAAACTGCCCCGACGGGGACACCGTGACTGTCAGAGAGAGAAAATAGCAGGATTGGCCAATCATACGATAGTTTTTGGTAACCATGTAAAAAAATAAAAGGTCTATCCTGAATGTGAAGACCAGACTGAGGCCTCAGGAACACAATCTTTTTTTTTTCTTGTAGCGCTGGTAGAGAGAACATTATTTTTCTGTTCTGGTGGAGTATGTTTAGACTTTCCGTAGTATGATGCCATGTTGTTGTGAAACTCGCTTCATGGTGGACAGTGGAACTGCTGATCAAGCATCTTTCAGGTTATGATGGATGCTGAATTATTCCTGAATATTGGAACCGATTGTTTTTCCTCTGACAGTGACAGTTTGGGTCAGATAGTTAAAACTTGAACAGGATATTGATCCTACACATAGCCTGGTTTTGGAGTGGAAAAGCAGGCTAACATTGTGGAATGGTCTGACTAAATACATTTTGAGCACAACCAGAAGCTTAAGACATCAGAGGTATGTGGTCTGACCTAAAACTGGTCTAAAGCTAGACATAAATATGATAATCCTAATGAGCTGCCATTATAGCAGTGCCTAAACATTAGCATGAACCAGTTCAAAGTTCATTTTTTCTGAGTCACAAGGAAGCTGATTTCTGTGACATACACGTGGTTCCTGGAGTCAGCTGGATATTCTTCAGGGGGCTGAGATCCTTCTTTACTGGAACAACTGGGAGCTCGTTGTCCTTCTTCCGTCTTTTGTAAGGAACAAAGAGACGGACAGGGCCGGTCTGGAAAAAAAAATGGAAAAAAACAAGCAGCTGTGGATTAAATGAGTGCTGATGAGATTTTTGAGACAACTACCACTTTAGATTATCTTACTTCTTGCAATACTGTACTGTTAAACTGTGACTTGTGGTAGATTTGAGCCCTAAACTAACAAAAACACACACAAATAAGTAAGTGGAAAATATAGAAAAGTAAAAGCATTAGAAGGAAGGGGCTTCCAGAGTAGAATTACAAGGCTTGGCAGCAGGGGATAAATCTGTAAATCAGGACTCTGTCACAGCAATCACATGTTGAAACTTATAATCATAAACTCCACAGAAACATTCAGCTGGAACAAACTTCAAGTGATTTTTCAGACACATCCTTCCATGTTTTATTCCTTCTGAGGTCAGAGGAGGGGTTACCTCCAATTAGGATCAAAACTGAGTTTTCTAGCAATTCAAGTATTATTTTCTGTAAGTCTGTAAATCTTCACATATGGTGAAGATTTTTTTACAATTATGATTAGGTATGACCTGCAGGGCATTTTAAAATGAATTACTTTCAAACGTATAATAAATAGTGACAAAAAAGTAGATTCTGTATTTGTAGAAAGTTCTTTTCCCTGATAATCACAGAGGGAATGTGGAGGGATATTTGTTTTTTAGCTGAGCTGTACAGGATATTGGTTCTCATTTACAGGATAAATGAGATGTAAAGCTGTTTCAAATTAAAATTATTATTATTAATTTATTCATTATTAATATCCCTGCAAATGAAATCATTTCTATGTCAGAAAACGTAAGATTTTAATACTGATGTGAGCTCTTTTAAGAGCTACTGAAAGGAATTCACCCAGAAATGGACAACAGGTTAAATACACATGCTAAACATGCAAAAAATAAACAATAAACACTTACCATGGTGATATTTTCTGGTGTAACAGAGTCCCCATCCTTTGGTGACTGGAAAAGAAGCAATGCATATCAATAAATGCATAAATATGAGAAAATCTTAATTCTGCCACTTGAACATGTGATACAATAGTTCAGCTCACCCAACGTTATGCTGGATCTTTGGATAAATAATGAGTTCATAATTTAATTCCTATGTTAATCAATACGTTAGAAGAGTGGGGTCATGTTGAGAGGTACAATCTGCCCTCTAGATGCTACATTGTCAAACATTTCATTCTTTGTTTGGGTTTTTTTTTTTTTTTTTCAATAAACTTTATGTGCATTGGCCTGTCACGATAACAAACTTTACTTGATGATAAATTGCCCCAGAAATTATTGTGATAAATTATAATATTGCTATCTTGAGACCATTTTGAAGAAATATATAGAGAATTGCATAACAATGCAAGTACACCCTCTCAAGGATGAGTAAACTTTAATAACGAACGAACACTTCTCACTGGAAGATATGTTAAATATTATCCAAATAAAACACATTAACCTAAAACAATAAATAAAAAATGAAATAAAATCTACTTACAACTGAAACCATAAAAAATTAATTGTGAAGTTTGTAAACAAAATTGACTTTCAAAGAACTACCAAGTTTATTTATCATATGATTAATTGATTAAACTAATCAGCTAATCTGAATTGTTTTTCATTGTGTTTGGGTCAAAAATACACTTCTATAAGACAAAATGAAAAACATGGGTTTATTTGAGTCAGTCAGGTGTAATTAGATTTAAGTTTAGGTTTTAATCTGAACTACTTAACACTTTGGGGGGGGGGGGGGGGGGGGGGGGCTCAAAGACAAAATAAAATCTTTGGGTTTATTTTAGTCCATCAAAACCACAACCAAGAGATTCTGTATTGCACAGTTTCACTGCTAATGTCTGTGGAACGGTTATATGGTCCTTTTTAAGATGGTTTACTTCACAATAAAAGCCTCAAACAAAGATACAGGGGTGCAGATTTTTTGTTGTTGGTGAACTGGCATGTGTTGAATCCTACAGACACTCACATGTGTCAGGTCATCACAGCAGGCGGCACAGGTACAGGAAGCAGCATGAGGGTTCAGAATATGCTCCTAAAACACACACACACACACACCCCACACACACACACACACACAAAGAAACAGAGGAGGGAAAGATGTACTCCAGCTTTCTGTTTAGAATCTGTATGAAATAGTAAAACACACCATGAAACCATGAAAGTGTTCAGTACAGTTGCAGTCCTACAGTGTAGCTGTTGCACAGTTCAGTACCTGTATGAGGCAAAGCAGAGGTCGGCCAGCGTATCTGATGCTCCTCTTCCAGTCTTTGCTGCTCGCTCTTCCCGCCAAAGCTTCAAACTCAGTCGGAGCAAACCACTGCTGGTTGTGTTTGATACAACGACCTTTGCCCCCTAAACGATGCACAACTATTTTAGCATAGAAAATGTCAGGAATAACGCAAACAAGACTGTTTGCTGTTAATGAATATTGAGCAAACTATCGATATATAAAAGTCTGCTGTTTAAACTAACATGACCAAAGAGCGTGGGGAAAAAAAACAAAAATACAAAAAAATATTCAGTTGCCTAAACTTTATATTATAGATCCTTTGAGGAAAATAGGCAAGTTAAAACCAATTGGAAATTTAGCAATGAATTATATGAATAAATAGTGAATAAACACAGAGAAACATGGAACATGGAAACAGACTCAGATTGTTATTTCAATAGAGAATTACAGTTGGTGCCACAGGCTTCAGCAGCTTTTAATCACCAATACCTAACCATTGTGCTCTGCAAACCCAGGACTAAAACATATTGAACTTGGTAGGGATGCACTGATATGAAGATTTGGGCCAATATCAATATCCGATATTAATACTGACAGAATATGGAATCAGATATTGGAAAATGAAAAAGATGCCAGTATTTTATTAAAAAAGTTACTTGTTTTTAATATTAAATTCAGAAAGTTGAGCCCTAGTTATACATAGAGGCAGGTAGACGCAATAGATTTGTGCTGATACCACAAGACAGAAGACAGAATTTTCACAAGATGTCACCTGATCCCAGCCGGTTCTTGTACAAGACTCCACTCGTATTCCTGCAGCGGACCGGCAGCTCATTGTTGTACACCGATGGGTCCCAGTTGTATTTGGAGCAAGAGTCTTTGTCCTGCAGCGGAGTCAGAGGAGTGGGTGGAGTCTGAGGGCCTGACAGACGCACACAGAGGGATATAAATCATTTGTGATCATTTTTCACTTGCTGATAAAAAGCATCGTCCTGCCAGGACAGTACAGCACACCGGATGTGATGGTGGCGGCAGATTTGAGGCCCGTTGCTTCCACGATGCTGCCATCAGTGTGAACAACAATCAGGGTGGCCTTCTGGGTACTGAGCCCTTCGCCCAGCTGCAAAGTGGTCCTGCCACTCTGTAAGCACACACAAACAGTCAAATACGGAAACAATAACATGCTGTAAATGATATTAATTTCCCATACAATACAGATATCTGAGGTTTAGCATCGGCCGATGGTGAACCGATACAGAAAAAAAAGTACTGAACTGATTTAAAATGTTTGTTGTTTTTTTAACAGATATAAATGTACTGGACTACAAACATATTTGATAACTCTGCACTAGTACAGTACTCTTAAATGCACCAAAGGATTCACAAGCTTGGTCAAACATGAAAAAACAACACAACTTTCATTTGTTCTGTCAATCAATTAGGAGTAGAAGAGCCAATGTAAAATAAATAAAGAAACTGAAAGTGACAAAAACAATAGGTTGACTACTTTGGTCAAACACGTAAAAAATAAACTGCAACAAATCTTTCAAATGGTTCAGAAAGTGCAATTAGGAATTATAAATATAGTGTAGAATAAATAATAAAGCAGAGCACAAAGCATAGAATTAGAATGAATAGATCCACCCTTATAGGTCGGGCACATTGTCACCGATATAGAATTTCTTTCAATACAGATAATGTTGGATTGGTGCATTTTTGAATTCCTAGACAAATTATTTTTCACAAGTCCTACAACAATATATATGATGTCAAAATAAATTATGTGAAAGTGAACTTTCACTTTTATTCCTCCATAAAGTCACCTTACAAATCAGACATGAGTCCATGGAGAAATTTGAGCAGTGAGGTGTTATTTACCAGAACGTGCTCAGGAAGGCTTGCTGACGTAGCTACTGTGGTGGTGAAAACATTGTCTTCTGCAGCCTGAACATCCGCCACGGTCACTGCAGCCACCTCTGATCAGCCCCAAAAGATAAAAATCACTGAGGTCCAAGAAAAACTACAACAAATTATTTCTGTGAATAAGACAGGACTGTGAAATGAAGTCAGACCAGTTTCACAGCTGAAAGTATGGCACACAATAAAAGCTTGTATTTAAATTCCTCTATGTTGATGAACTTAAGATTGCAAACTTGGAGTGAACCAACCAATTTCCTTAATTTTGGACGATCAGCCAATACTTGCTTGGGAAACCGACCATATCCACCGATCTTATCTGCCTCCGGAAAGTTAGACACAATTGGCCTTCTGTTTGCTAAACTTTATATTTATATGTGAGAGCACTATCTCATGTGCACCTAAAATAAGTTTGTATCGTTGGGTATTGTTCAATGTTTTTCAATAAAGTAAGATGGGAACACTGAAGGTTTATCGTGACCTCACAATGGGTACACTCTTTTTTGAGTGAATTGATGACACAATTAAAAACTTCCATGATTTTTTAAACAATTAAAATGAACATTTTTAGCAACCAAAGTTACTAAAACTAATAAGTCAGTATCCATTTATTTCAAGTTCTTTGATTATTTCATTGTGTATTGCAAGATAGAAATAAATTAAATTAGTCTGACGTCTTCTTTTGTAAGTCATTGTAGATTAAATGCAATATTTTTGGTGGGTGGGGGCCACACTACAACTGAGGCAGCCTCCACAATATATTTTCAATATTGACATTTTTTACTTATAGCTTCGGGGTTACATTTTTGAGTAATATCTGTATTTTGTATCATTATTTATATTAATAAATATTTCTTACAGGAAAATGAAAGAACATTGGATAAATCACTGAGACTCTTAAAATTACTTCAGGAACATACTTGAATGAAATTGGGTCCAAATATCAACCACAAAGTTTCGGTGGTTGTTTAAAAATGCAGAATACTCCTGTGATTTTATGTGAGATATGCCAATAAAAAGTAATACATTCGTTGGGCTTGTTATGCTAACTATCTCTAACCCTCTGTTAACCCTCCTGAACAGCCATGGCCTCCTGCCGCTGCCTACCTGCGAATGCCGCTTCGGCCTCGTCTGAGTTCGGGAGGTGCTCGGCTCTCATGTCAATGTTTCGCGGTTCCGCTATCACAGACATCGGAGCGACTTCGGCCTCCGACTCCGTATCCGAGCCCACTCCCTCCACCGACCCACCGATGGGCGGTTCATCCAGCCCGAGTGCCTTCGTGGCCGAGGCTGCCTCGTCCATTCTTCCGCGGAACGACAAGAACCGAATAGGGCCGAGCGGCCGCGGAACAAAGAAACAGATCCGAGGTTCCCGGAGCCTCGAACAAAGCGACGCACAAATAACGGAACTCGTAAGTTAAATTTTCTGAAATAAACTATAACTGTATTTACCAGAAACTCAGGAAAACTCTTACAAAATTCGAGCTGACCCGGAAAATTAAAGGGCAATCGTAATTTCTTTTTATTTCAAACCTACGGCAAGCGATAAACCGGAAAATGCCGAACGGGTACGAATTGACCCGATGAGAATCCGGCCAAAAATAGCAATTTTGCACGCGTATTTCATACTTAAGCGATGTTGAAAATACCCATGCTTTGTTCTCCAACTCATTGATAATTGTCAAAAAATCTGTGTTTTTTACTTCTATTAATTTTTATGTTTCAGTTTCATGGTGTTTCAGAGCAGACTCCTTGTTTGCACTTCCACAGGGCTGCCTGTGGTGGAACACTATTCATACTGAATTACAAAATCATTCATAAAATAAAAAAAACTATGTTGGCTGCAACAAATTTACCAGAATAGAACACAATATGAACTTTGTCAGCCCTAACCCTGAGCCCTTTCACTGAATACACAGCAAATCCAGCAGACCCAAATTAACTGTCAGATATGATTTCAACAATTTTAAAGTGTCTATATGGGTCCACACCAGGAAGTGTTCATTTAATTATTTTTGGAGAGTTGATACCTTAACTCTAATTAAGTGTCAAATATCAAATCTGCTGGAGTTAATCATTTAATACTTACTAACACAAATTCAGTGTTAGATCTTAATATGAACTCTCACAGAGTATTTTTAACTTCATAAGAGTTATTTGTAATTAATATTAAATAGGTATTTTATTGCTTTGAACTTCTAAAAAATCTTTGGAAAATAAACATTTAATAAAGAGGCAATGATTTTCTCAAATGCATTTATTTCAAAACGTGCACCATAATTACAAAACATATAACAACATGGAATAATGTGCATGTTTCACATGTCGCTTTCATTCACATATTGCTTATCAAAAGGTCTGACATATCAGCTGTGCAATACAAAATGGAGTATGCTTAATACATTTTTCTTCAATACAATATGCATGAAATTGTTCAATGTACAAGGTGGAGAAAGTAAAGCAAGCAGTTCATGTAATATGAGAGTAAATGTTCTTTAAACAGATACATTGCCGGATATTACAGTACATAACAGACCAACCTGATATTCAGATCCATCACTTCTTACCCAGTTTATGTTTCTGTTGATAAGAGTTTGGGCCTCTCTGCACTCCCCCAAAGAGCTGTCCACTCACTAACACAGATTGTCTTCGGGTTGTTGGGCTGTTTGGCCGGGGACATCACCGTACTCCTCCACTGCATTGGACAGTCTTCAGTCTCCCAGTACGATAGCCAGTGTTGGTCTCTGGACCATAACAAACAAACAACATAACAATAAAAATGGAACGAAGGAATATATTTTTACTACAACTCTAACAACTAGCCTCAATTACAGAAATGTGGAGTTTCAGAGATATTAACACTTACATAATCATTTTTGGAGCTTGAATCTTCGAAGAATCCATGGAGAACTCGGGAGGGGGAGGTTGACCCTGACGACTGGCGATTCATCCGCAACCATACTGATCCTAATATATCAGGGGTGCCCAAAGTCGTTCCTCAAGGGCAGGTGTTACACCGATGCGTCGGCGCATGTGTCAAGCCCATAACCAAAACCCCGTCTGTGTCTGTGCGTGTCTTGCTTTCAGCAAGTCACGTGACCGATACAGGAAGTGTTTGGAAATATCACTGGCGCGCAAAACTGTGTTTATAAGGAAGCGAATCTGTCAGCGGAATGCATTTGCCAAAGGATTTCTTGATCTTTTACGGTACAAACGAAAGGCATACGAAAGGTTTCGTAATTTGGGACCATTTTGATCTTACGTCAGAAAATAAGGCATTGGTTATCACTTCGTTGTTGTTTCATCCGGTTCTTTTCAGTTTCTACTCTATCTGAATCCAAATTCAGCTGAAATTGACTCTTAGTTTACTTTCATGTTATGTTCTGCAGGTTAAGTGTTGTATATGTTTCTCCTTTTAAATCATGCATTTCATAATTGTATTCTTAAATTACCCTCCATAAATAAAAATCTTTAGACAGAAAAAAGGAAAATAAAGACAAACCCGCTGTAAATAAATAAAAAAAGACATTTCCATCAAAACACATCCATAAAGATATGCGTACAAAATAAATATAAAAGAAAAAATTAAATTTATATGGACAATATACAGTGTCACTAAACTCTGTTTTATTTAAATAATTTCACCTCCTCGATGCTGAGCCTTTATAGTGCCAGGCATCAGAATCAAGTCGCAGATACACTCAGGTATACAGCCATTCTACAAATTACTGTTGCTTTTTATAAACTATTTCATGAGAATGTATTGTTTACTTCATCTTTTCTACATCAGGAGAAGTTGTGCCAAAAAACGGAACAGGCTAAATTTCAAATTGTTGGAAAAACTTTTTTTTTTTTTTTATGAAAATTTGTGTGGGGGTCGGGGGGAACAGTCCACAAGCATCCTCATTTCAAACACGTTCACTTTCATTTTCATCACTTGGTACATGTTCACATTATTTATTGACTGTATCGAAGAATATCAAATATATTTAGAATTTAACTGAAGATATAACATAATACAATATACAATAAAATACAATGACTTAAATCTTATTGTATAGACTAGGTCATCAAATCAGTCTGTCAACTACGTTAAATGCTGGGATTTTTAACGTGCAGCAGGTGTCAGTATTCAGTGACACAGTATGGACACAGTATCAATACAGTTTTGCTTTGGGTCGAAACGATACATGACTCCTCATTTACCCATCACTAACTAACACCGAGCCGTGTGGCGACGTGATGTATATTATACAGCTTGATCTCTACTCAAAATAATAGTTATAAACCAACTCAGAAAAAATTACTTACCAAGTGCACCGAGTTAAGAAGTCAAGAGTTACTGATTCCATTTTAACACCTCTAGATTTGATATGGAAATACTTTGTTTTAACACTGGATTTTAACTACTAATAATATACACCCCAGAGTTACATAAACAGAATGTGACTCTATTAGAGTAAAATTAAGTCTACTACCACCAAAACATTTAACACTTTTGAATTTGCTCTGTACATGACATTATCCATTCACATCCGCTTATAATACACTTAAAACAAACCAGCTCTATTTAAACTCCATGGAAAACCATGTAAGCATTTTCCTTTAACAGGAGACAACATAAAAATAACTGCAAAATAAATCACTTGCAGGTAATATTTACAACAAATTCTTTTAAATCTGTGATTAAGACATTAAGAGTTTTTGCCATGAAGGACTTTTTTGTAGTGCAGCAGAACTTTCTGGTATAGTGAGTTAAAAACAGTAAAAAGAAAAAAGTGGAGGCTTTTGATCAGTTTCAATATTTTCTACTTACTTATATGTCTGTGGTTGTGCTCTTTATATTATTCAGACAAGTTACTGAACGGTAACAAAGTGCTCACTGTTCTCCTTAATGTGTTCTATGTGCTTCAGTTATGCCACCAAAACAACCAATGAAACAAAATATCAAAGCACTTTCCCTGAAAACAACTTAGAACATCTTGAACATTTTATGCTCAATATCTAAATGAACCACAGTAATTAATTTTGCTATAATGCATTTGAGCATTGTAAAACATCTGAAAAGTTAACATTATATCCCTGAAGAAACAATCAAGTTATTAGTGAGAAACATTTATTTACTGGTAGAGTAATTCATTTAGGTAATCTGATAGCAGGAAGGAATTGAAAGCAGACAGTATGTTACACAGTGCATTAAACATATTGAGAAAAATCCGTTTGAATTTCATCCATATTAAATTAAGCATTACACATCAAGAGTTTCCTATTAGACTGTATCAATTTATCAGAAAAAGTTTCAAATCTAACCCTTTCAGCTTTTTTTCCTCAACACTTAGGGTCTAAAAAAGAAGACTGTGTTGTAATTTGCTAATGATGAATATTGCTCAATCAGTAAATAAAAGTCTGCTGTTAAAACTAACACATGCCCAAAGAACCTGGAAACTTGGGGGAGAGTTGGAAAATACAAAAAAAATCCAGTTCTCTAAACTTTCTATTATGGATGCTTAGAAAAAAATTAAGCTAAAAACCAACTGGAAATTTAACGATGGGTGATATTAATAATTGGTGAAGTAAACACAGTAAAACATAAAAACAAGAACATGGAAATTACAATATGGTAACACTTAGTATCTTGTGAGTATTTTTTCTGATAGGAATGATAAATTAATTTGTAGAGCTATTTAGTTTATCAATGGCTCTTAAACACACCAGCCTAGTTCTCTTGTGACTCCACTAACAAGTACTAATCAGCCTGACACAATCATAAAAGGATTAAACTGAACAGAATGCATTGCTTTTTTCCTTGTTTTTAAAAACCCAGTTTGAAATACATAAATCAAATCAAACAAAATACTGTTTTTTAAGCCGCTATTACTTTATGAGCTCACAAACCTTTTTTTTCCCCAAAAAAGAAATGACCTTTTCACGAGAAAACAAGAATTTTTGTGACCAGCATTAAATGGTGTTTACTGAAGATAAATTTGTTAGGAAAGGAATCAAGTTTTCATATTGCCAGGAAGTTATTCAATCAATTCATCTGTTCATTTTTTCAAAGCAATATAAAGACCAAAAACATCCCTGATTATTATTTCTATAACTTGGGATTAAAAAAAAGTGAATCAGCAAACTAACAGACACCTGACCGTATGATCATAAAGGTTTTACTGCTCTGGTTGCATCCCATCCTAGTGTGTTGTAGCTGTGATCACATGTTCAGTAACCCAACCTTATTGTTACACCCACCCTACTGGCTGTTTTGGCTCCATGACTAGCACTTTGTAAATTCAGTCTGCTTACTTAAATCTGAGGTAAACCAGAAGCATGATGGCATTGGGTCAACCATTCTGTTTAGAAGCTTCTCAAACAATCACAAGGCGTAAACATCATATAGAACCTGGACTGAAAGCATGACCTAGCAGGGCTGGAGGTAACAGTTAGTTGTTCCTCCTTGATGTGTTTGAATGAAACTTTCCTTCTGCTCCACTTTGGAATCACTCACCTCCTGGAAGCATCGGCATGTTGACATGTTCCCTGCTCTTTAGCATAACAACACTCACTATAGTTTCCCCAAATGAGATAGCAAATACCAGCTGCTGTACATCAGTTCAGCTAAACATACACATATATACATCCGATTTCTTTTTATCAAAAAGGTGTTTTCTTAGCATGAGGACCTTAGAGGCTACTCAAGCCTATCAGCTAAGGTTTGTCAGTCTGAGTTTCACATCAACACAGGTTGACGATGTTCTCCTGAAATCAGGTCTGGATCCTGGAAACCAGGTAATAGAGAAGAAAGAAGGCCAGAACCAGCCCTCCGGAGACGTAGCAGAGGAGACGTCGATTGTCTTTGCCAGATCGGACCATCGTGGAAAACCGCTTTACACTGCCGCTCAACAGGCCCGTTGCACTCATGAAGTTTGAGTCCTGAAAGACAAAGAGGGAGAAGACAATTACAGATTTAGTTTCTTTCAACACACACCTGCAATAAGACCTAGAGGTCCGCAAGAACCGCTTACATCAGAGGCAAGACAGACTCACCATGTTGTCTAAGTAGTCATTCTGATCGTCCACCTCTCTGTCGATGTCATAAGCCAGCTGTCAGAGAAAGATTCAATTAGTATGACAAAGTTTGGAACTGCTCCTTATATCAAACTGTATGTCCATAAAAGTCACAAAGCTTTCTTAATTGGAAAAAAAATTCTAAACCTCTAAGTTTGGAGAAAAAATTTACTTAAAAGGATAGCGTTATGTATTTTCCAGGCACATAGTATTATTTTATAACATGATCAAGTAACCATGTTACCCTTCAGATGCTATAAAAAATTTAAGGATTAAAGGATTTCTCAAACATGCATGAAAGAATCAAGGCAACATTCCAAATATGTTTTTGATGAGGGTAAACATTATAACATGATGTAAAGCTCAAAAAAGTCAACTTTACATAATACTGCCCCTTTAATACAAATGGAAGAAGGAAGTAGCACCTGTGGCTAGAATCTCAAAATAACAAGCAGGTAGGTAGACAACTGACTACCATCACTGATAATCAGACCGGTAGAAATAAGCTTCTTACATACAAATCGGTATGTAAGGTTACATACCGATTTCAGTCGGGAGACTTTGCTGGCCAAGTTATCAGTCAGTCGTTTGTTTTCAGCATCCAGCATGCTGTCGACAGAGCCATGACCTGAAGACACACAGACACAAACGACCAGGCCAGTGTTAAATGTTTACAAGTTGGAATTTAAAATCAAGATTTTTGTTAAGCGCCTCCCCACCCACAGTATGTTTTTATTTTTGACAGTTTAAAGACTTTTAAAAAAATCCTATACCTGTAAGTTTGGAGACATAATGGACTGACGATCCATTATGTCTACTGAGTAACTAACATTGCATTTCTCCTGTAAATCAGTTCTCTAGTAGATTCAAATTACAGTCAAATTACATTCATGTTATTGTTAAACATGGCAGTTTTTATTTTGAAAAGAGTGAATGATTTTTTTTTAAAGAAACAAACATTAATTTAAGACTTTATATTTCATTCTCATTATATGAAGAAAATGGTAGGACTTAACAGAACTTCTTTTAAGCAAGTGAAATAAAACTTTATCCAGTGATTTATTTTTTTAAGGTCTCTCTTGTGCCTCTGGTGCTTTTACACCCACTGTCCAGGTTACCCAGTTTCACTTCAAACACACTATACAGAAAGCTTCCTTACAGCTAATCTTGACTGATTTCAGTCAACTACTGAAATTCCTGTTAAAGATACACTTCCTTTCTTGACAAAGGAGGTAGCATAAAAACTAGAATGAACGTTTTTATTTTAGATCCATCGCAAAACTATAACGGGACAATTTTTGGCTTTAAATTCATTTCTACAGGGTTGTTTACTGCAAAACATCAAAGCCTTTGTAGAAATGCCTACAAGAACTACGACACGAGGAATGAAAAAATGACAAAAAAGCGCATTGAGAAAATGATAAAAGAACAAATGTACAAACTTACGGTCTAACTGAAGGACTAAGACTTTGGATCTGAAATCTGGGCTCATCTAAGTCTTGCTAAGGCCTAAAACTGACATTATTAAATCTAAGAATTTTACTTTTTACATAACCCAGCTTATACATATATATATATATATATATATACATACAGTAAAGAACAAAAGTTTGGACACACCTTCTAATTCAATTGGTTTTCTTTATTTTCATGACTATTTATAAGGCAAGAAATCCCACTTATTAACCTGACAGGACAGGTTGACCTATGAAGTGAAAACCATTTCAGGTGACGACCTCTTGAAGCTCATTAAGAAAATGCAGAGTGTGTGCAAAGCAGTAATCACAGCAAAAGGTTGCTACTTTGAAGAAACTAGAATATAAGGGCTATTTTCAGTTGTTTTACATTTTTTTGTTTAGTGCATATTTCCACATGTGTTATTCATAGTTTTGATGCCTTCAGTGTGAATCTACAATGTCAATAGTCATGAAAATAAAGGAAACTCATTGAATTAAAAGGTGTGTCCAAACTTTTGGTCTATACTTTATATATACTATATATACAGTATATATGGGTCATTGACATATAAGCATTTCCACCAGGCTAAATTAAAAAATTTTAAAATATGTATATCCATTGTAATTACTAGAACATGTGAAATGTTGTGCACACAGAAATCATAATTTAACATTAAAATTAGACCCTTTCAGAGGTTTATTATCAATATAATTTGACTGTGGTATTAAAAAATGTCATGTGGTGCGACCGTAAAATAATTTGTCGTAAAATAAGGTATTTTCCATGATGTATTAAACATTTGTTTTATAAATTTCCATTTATTTAAGGTGTTTAAAAACAGAGTTTTTACATTTCTTTGTATTTTTCTGGCAATTATGACACTTTTTTCTCCCAAAGAACTGTGAAATTCCATTTATAATTGACTTGATCACTGTTTTTCTTCACCATTTCATCAAACTGTGATAAAAAATAAATAAATCTTCAATCACTTGAAGATACTGTATTAGTGATTAATATTTATGCTCCAGATACTGTATATTCTATTTTGAATTCAATACATTTACTTTTTTAATAGGTCGCACCACATGATTTATGGTCGCACCAAATTATTTATACAAATATGTAGGCCAGGAAACAGGTCATAATCCTTTTAAAACATAAAAATAAAATTACAAGTAGGAACAGTACATTACTAAAAACACCACAAATAAAACACCATTTAATTTGCATAAAAATTAATGCAGTAATCAACTTCGTAATAGGTATTTCAATCATATCCTTAATAAAATCTGAAAGTACAGGAGATTACTTTAATTTTCTAATTTTATTTTAGAAAATGAATAAAGACAGACATTTTCAATCTCCCAAATGTAAATAAATTAACAAAAATGTAATAATAAATAAATAAATCAGCTAATTATGATCGGTGGCCGATCGATCGGCACACAACTACATGTCCATGTGAACAAAGGGAAATGCTTATTTTCAAGCAGTTTTTAGAACCAGGTATTTGTGAACTTTGCCCAGTCTTGGCTGTTCAACCTGGAACTGAATGAGGTTGCTGCTGGTTCCGGATCTGATGAGCATGTGATCATGTGAACAAGTTCTTGTCAGACTGTCGCATGGTGCTGACTTGGACTTTTTCTCCCACATCCTGAAGTACCTGGCCCACACATGGTACTTCATCATAGCTCACAGCTTGATGACAGTGGCATCTAGCTAGATAGATCAAAACAATAAATGACAAAATACATGCCGTACCTACTCCCCTAATGTTACATGTTCAATTGTATTTTTATCATAATATTGTTCAAAAAAATACAAAAATTGTACAAAAATCTATTCTGGAAATAATAATACTAAGTACTGTTTTTGCATTTGAGTCTTGAATTCAAAAATAAAAGCACTAAAAGCACATATACTATCCTTCAAGAACATAAATGTATCATTACAATGGTCCCACCAAATGATATTTTCATGTTCAGTAATTAGTAACACGTAAATAATTTACCTCCTTAAAAAAACAAGCTAACTTCCCACACAAGGCAAATATGAAATTCATAATCAAAACAGAAAATTGTAGGAATATTTAAATATTAATAGTTTTTTTTAGTTCATACCACCTGATACCCAAATATAGCAACTACAGTACATACCTACTGCTAAAAGTGGCACTTTTTATGAAATTTCAGAAAAATTAACAAACCTCTTTGATGTATCCAAGGACTGTTTGCAGACTGTTGGATGATGTAACATCTTGTTTTTAACTGGATTTCAAAATATAAGTTCAAAAATGGGAATTTCTTGATGGTCGCACCACGATATTTTGTTAAATGGACATTTTCGGAAAAGTTTGTTTAAATGTTACAATGGAATTATAACTAAAAATGCTTTCAAAGTTTGCACAGGATGAAGAAAAGACTTTGAAAATCATGCCAAACAGGAAAAAAAAAAATTTGAACAGATTTAATGTAATTTTTAAGAAATTTTAAAGCAGTAATTGAGTTCGGACAGTCGCACA
The DNA here is from genome assembly GCF_001444195.1 of Xiphophorus couchianus. Lineage (NCBI taxonomy): Eukaryota > Metazoa > Chordata > Actinopteri > Cyprinodontiformes > Poeciliidae > Xiphophorus > Xiphophorus couchianus. The sequence continues at coordinate 34,612,403 of NC_040231.1, forward strand.
GCATGACATTTTGACCTTTTAAAGACCAAAAAAATGGCCAAGAAAAACAGCTTTTGAAAGATAAAAGAAGGTGTGTATGTGGAAGATATATTGCATATTTGTGGTTTCTTTTTATTAGCTTGAACCATTTTTTTAACTATAAAAAGTAGAGCTGGTGTTATAGATTAACTGGTGGCTGAATTAACTGGTGGAGGCATCTGGGAGACGCAGATGTGACTTAAATTTTATTAAATATGATGACACCAACCTCATTGTTTAGCGACACTTGCTGTTGGTAATGTCGCTAACAAAATGAAGAAAGTTCAGAAACAGTGCGGCTGCATTGCAGGATCTGAGCCAAAAACACACACTAGGCTAGAAGTGTTAAGCAACTCACATTACAGGTAGTAGAGAGTTAATTACCATGTTTTTCTGATCAGTGCTGGTTACAAAAAGCAGAAATCTTCCACTTAGGTTTACATTGTGGCTGTCTCATGTTGATTTCATGAGATGAAATTAATTTATTCTGGTGAACCTGAATGTGAATGGGATTGTCGTGTTACTCATTGATCTGGTTTTGCTCAATTGCAGTGTTTTCGAAGCGAACTCAACGCTGCTCTGTAGAAACTTGTTTTGAAATATAATTTTCACATGCAACATTAAACATATTTGCTTCAAATGGGATTTATAGTATAGTTTTGCTAACGGCTTTGTCACACAAGTAGCATTTTTCAACAGGCATCAACACAGCCACCTACAATTTAGAAACATCTGCAACCAGTTAATTTGGCAACCAGTTAATCTATAACACCGGACAAAAAAATGGGCGTCACGTTATTGATATATATATATATATATATATATATATATATATAGCTCAGTATAGACACGTTCAGTCTACTCTTTGTTAGAAACTTGTAAAGTTACTAGCTTCGCAAGTTTAAGGCTAGTTTAGATGAATTAATCGCAGTTGTCATCCCGTACGGTGGAGTTCGAACTAAGCCACCACCACGACGTTGCATTTAGGCAATAAGAGAGTTATATGATTGATAAACATAACGAACAGCTTAATCTCAGAAAGTGAATACGTGTCTAAAAACAAACTGTACCTCTGTTCCAGTCCGCCATGTTGCTTCCTGACGTCACGATCAGCTGTTCAGATGCACGTGACCACCTTTTTTCGTCAATTACAGACGTCCGCCATATTGTGAGTGGCAGAAAAATAAGGTTATTTACGCAACGTTTTCTTCATCATCCTCTCACAAGCAGAGGTGGACAGAGTACCCAAAAATGGTACTCCAGTAAGAGTGGCACTGCTACTGCATCGTATTTTTTACTCAAATAAAAGTAAAAAGTAGCCATCCAAGAAATTACTCAAGTAAGAGTAAAAGAAGTATAGAATAGAATAGAATAGAATTACTTTATTCATCCCAGCAGGGAAATTACTTCGCAGTTACAGCATAGAGACAAGACACACAACAACCACCACTGAGTAGCAATTGTAGACAAAATAAAAATAAAATATAACATGCTGTCAATATAAAAATCAACTTATAGCAGTCCTTGCAAAGATTCAAAAAAATGCAGATACAGTATGTATATGTAAATATATGTACAGCAAGTGTGCCACAGTGCAGTTGTGCAAAATTGGACTGATTAGTGCAGAACAATGATTTAGCTTTTATTATACAGTGAGATGGCATGTGGCAGGAAGGATTTCCTGTATCTGTCCCTACGACAGCGGAGCCGGAGCAGCCTATGTGAGAAGGTGCTCCGCTGTCTGTCCACTATGTGGTGGAGAGGGTGCTGTTTATTGTCCATAATAGACAGAACCTTCTTCAGTATTTTGTAAAAAAAAAAATAAATCTACATAGGTACTTTGCAACTGATGCAATTATCGATCTTTTAATATTTCAAAATTAATGAGATAAAAATTAATATAAATTTATTTATATTTAATTACAGACTCTGCAATGAGTGAGTGCAATAATGAGTAGAGGGACTCTACTCATTATTATGAAGTGTTGTGCACTGACGATATCTGACCACAGGGAGGCAGCACATATACACGTGCAGTGGGCATATGACCCACCAGCCATGCTGAATTTCAACTCCAAACATATGCATTATTAAGGAGGAAATTTATTAGGTTAGCTTAAAATTTGGAAAAAGCATGGCTCTCTTTTCCTCCTGTTAGCCCGGGTCCCGAGCGGATGTCGTCACGGCTGGACAGCAGACGGCGAGGCTCGATGACGTCACAGAGATATAGAGTTTAATTCAATAGAAAACACCGTATGAATTTAACAAGAAAACTTCAGAGTACAAAGAAGTACATTCTTTACCTGAGACAAAAGAATTAAAAGAAAAGAACAAAGGCGCCTTTGGAGACAGCTGGTTGCTTAAAAGCAAAACAGGGCAGTTGTCTGAATTCTTATTGTTGCGCATTCCCTTTTCTAGTGAAGGCGTTTCTCTTTGTTAATATATGCAAATAGGGCGTACCCCTGTTTTGACCAACCAAGAGCTACCTTGGAAAAACTTAGACCTTCCCCTGAGTTTTAATGACAAATATCAAGAGTCATTTTAGTTATTAAAGTTATAAGTTATTTTCACAAAACCTATCTTGCTCCTCTGCAGTCAGCTTCTCCAAAGATTTGAATCTTTGCCTTATCACAAACAATAATGAGATAGAAGTCTTTTTCAACCTGTGAAACATAACATTCAAATCATTCCCTTTTGATTCCGATATTGTCATAGTTAGTACATTTTCAAATACATTCCATTTACTAGATTAGTACTTGTAGCTTGGGTAATATACTTTAATCTAACATACTATTGCTACCAATATTAAAAAGGTGTATCAGAAATTAAACCTAAGTGTTCCCAAGATTCCTAAGCTGTGATCAACTCCAGATGCAACTCTGAGCTCCTGGGAAACCCCCAACCTCTGACCTGTGAGCCGAGGAAGATATTCTTTATGGCCTACTAATTTAAAGCCTTTCAAGAGCATAGTATTTTATGGCTGCTCTAAGTTACAGCCCTGCCAGGAGAATGTTTATCTCTGATCTTTTACCTTGCATCAGCTTGTCCAAATAGGAATGTTGATCTACTTAAACGCACATGGCATTAGCTTAACTATATTAAACAATCAAAAAATAGCCATATTTCCTTAACAGCATTCATATTCATATTCAGAGTGAATCAAACAGACTTCAGTCCACTCAGCGCATCTGCTACTACGGTGAGCAATCCTCCAGCTGACGCAGACAGTAACTCCTGGTATGGAGGTCATCATCTAATGTGGAAGGAAAACTTTAGACAGCCTTGTAGGATGTAAAAGCAGAAGAAAACTAAAACATGTGAAGTGAAAGAATGATATCCCTTTGTATGTGTGTGTCTGTGCATGCGTGTGTCCCTGTGTGTTCAGTTAATCCCCCTGTATCACTATGTGCTGTAATCCACCTGTGTGTGTTTGTGTGTGTTGTGCCACCTGACATGAGCTTGCTCCTCTGGGTAGGTATTGGATGGAGGGGGATGTGAGGTTTGTGTGTAACAAACAGAAGCCACTGTAAAGAAGAAGAAGTGCTGATGCAGTCAGAGCGTTGGGAATAGAACAGGCAGTATTTTAACTCAGCCTGGGTCAGAGTGTTTCTATGAGTTTGGAGCACCAGTGGTAGATTGCTCTGTCTACTGCCTGCTTGGCACTTGAATTCTTAAATTTTTCTCTGAAACTGCTCTGGTGTTTTCCATGCTCATCCCAGCTGTAGGAAACTTCCACTGCTTGCAGTAGACATATTGATGCTGATATGAGTGAGGTGGAAGCTCCAACAGGTTTACATGCTGTGTGCGCAGACACCTGTGCATCCCTCTCAGCAGGAGGAGCTGCAGGAGCAGCCACAGCCTCTCTGGAGCTCTCTGAAGCCACAGATTGTCTAATTAGATTAGGCAAGGCTTTCCACAGATAATCATTTAGCCAGCTCTGTTCTGTTTTGTGAGCTCTTTTTTGTCCTCCTGTTTTCCTGCGATGGAGCGCTGCTTGTGTCTGTCAGCTCGCTGAAGGTCAGAATAAATTTCTCTTCAGTTTGATGAGTGAAGCTGTGGTCTGCAGACTGATGGGTTATGGGCTGGTTCTGGAGCTGTGATTGTCACGCTGCTCATAGTAATCGGACTCCCACTAATACCTGCTGCTGCTGCTAACCGGAGGCGATGGGGGAAGTTTGTGTGAGTAAAGCCTTTCTTCTTCTCAGGCTTGTAAAGAAAGAAGACATTGCTTTTTTGTTGCTTACAACAGACAGTTAGCTGTTTGTAAATCCTCAAAAGAAATACATTAATGTGATTTTATGTACTTTAACTGATTAGCAGACAATGTAGTAAAAAATAAATTGCAGTTCCTGAAGTGAGATGATTTAGGAATCCTGATATGTTTTGTTCTGGAATTGTTGTTTGATAAAACCATGGATGGTGACCATTAGATTCCTCCACTAATTTGACAGCCATGACTTAGGGTCAGGCTCACTGTGGCTCAGTTGTTCCTCTCTCCTTCAGCTTTGAACAGGCTGCCTCTGCTTCGTTCAGATTAAGCCCGGCTGACTGATTGACACAGCAGCTTACAGTTGAAGGCGCCGAGGTCACAACCTGAGGGAAACAAACATAAAGACACTCAGTCAGAGACATGAAGCTAAGAACTATTTGAACTGAATTTAAACTGAATTGAACATAAATGGCTTTGGGAAATGCCTTAGTAATTGTATGGAACCTTAGTACTTGTATGGTGTAGTATTTGTATGGAACCAAAGTCCATTACACACACACACTACAGTCATTCACCCATTCATGTGCACACTCACACAGTGATAGTGGCAGTCTGACAGAAGCAAGGATAGACCGGACCCTCTGACCACCACCTTTTTTTGCAATTGAAAAAAAAGGTGAATCTGGTTGGATTCAGTGTGAAAGTTTTTATTGCTTAGAGACACTTTAAATCTGAGAAAAGGCAAAGAAATGGTTTGCTTAATCTGAGAAAAGGCAAATTAAGCAAACCATTTCTTTGTTTAGTCTTCCTTGCTGCCTTTACCTTCCTCCATATCTTCCAACTGTGCACAATAATTATCTTTGTCTTGACCAAGGACACAATGACAGAGGTGGGTTTAGTGGGGATTGAACCAGCAACCGGCCGATTGTGGGTGAACTCCTACCACCGTCGCCACCATCGCCTCGTAGAATATCAAGTGTCATCTGTAAGACATCTGATCAATGGTTCCCCAGAACTGGTTAAAAATGTATCCCATTTGGGTTTATTCCTGCCATCCAGGAGGCACGTCACGTTTCTCTTATAACGTGAAGGAAATTTCTCCTGTGCCATATCAGCCCAAGCTGGCTCAGGGAACATGTGCAAACACCTCCCAGCCTTGACAGACGGTGCTTTGATACGAGTGCACACTGTCAGTGAGTGACCTCTAGATGAGAGAGACCAAAGCCCTCTCCCACCCAGATCCCTGTTTTGCATCACTGAGTTTATTCTGATCTCTGACCACTGTGAGATTCAACATCACGGATAAAGTTAGATAGATTGGTTTCACCTCCTTTTTTCCTTCTTCCCCCATCCTTTGGGAGCTGGTTAGACTATCAGAAATGACAAAGAATTTGGGTTTAGAAGAAAACAATTCTAGAGAAGCTGTTAGAACTGTAATTGTCTGAATGCTAAGCAGCTGAAGGTTGATTTATTATCAGTGGTGTACAAGCTTTTTCAGACTGTCTTTAGTTGATAAAAAGTACTTCATTAAAAGTATCGTTCAGGGTAAATACCAGCCCTAAAGTTACAGTATGTAGCTTCTCAAAAGAATATTTTTTACATATTTGTTGAAACTGTCACATTCAGCAACACGTACACCAGTTTGACTGACAGCACTAAGACACTCCCCCTCACTGTGGGAGGAGGAGTGTTTTTGGTGGGGATGCATTACTTCAGATGACAGCAGTATCTCAGGGAGGAGGTTGAGGAGCTAGGTCTTTTCACAGATTATCTGTCTCATATTATGCTGTCATGATAAGGCGATGTACAAATGACTGTATCCGCCTATGGCCCTGAATTTTAACTAGGGCTAACTTCCTGTTTGAGCTGTAATGCTTAAGTTTTGAAGGGACCATTTTCTGTTTAACTGATGTGTAAATGCAGTTTAACGGCAGTCAAAAGAGAAGATAATTTGTAAAGGACCTTATAAAATGTATTTTGTTAACAGCAGCCCTTTTATAGAGGCATAAGGTATGTTTAGGATGTAAATAAGTAATTTTTAAAAAATATTGTGTAAATTAAACTATGCATTTGCTTAATTAGATGTAAAAACTAAAGTTATTTTAAGTTGCAAACATTATTTTAAGTTAAGAGGGTTTATTGCAGTTTAAACAAAAAATATATATCAGTAAAGTGTCATCCTTCATTAGAGGGAGAATGCTACAACTTCTATGGCCCGACTTGATAACACATTTTGCTTCTTTATCAGCCATTTTCTCTAATCCCCTTGGTTTTCTGTTAAACTTTGGACAACAGTGATCTTCAGAAACATAATGAACAGCAGTGACGTAGTCAAGACCGCCTAACCCTAAACCAAGTCGAGACCATGACCAAGGGAAGTTGAGACCAAGTCAAGACCAAGACCAGCGCCCCGCACTACGACACAATAAAATGTCAAATATGATCAAAATTGCTTCTCCAATTGATCTGAAAGATCCACATTCTCGTAAAAACACCTAGATATTAAATGCTTAGAGCTGAAATAAATTATAATTGTCAAATCAAACTCTTCTTTTATCTGCTTGAACATTATTTTATTTGACCTAGTGTATTATACACAACAAATAGCTACTGCAGTGTGCGCAGAGCACTACAAAAACAAAGAACGGTTCTGTGATTCTCCAGTTCTGTCGTTCATAGTAAACAGCCGTTCAGAAAAATCGGCTCGTTCTTGAATTTTTTATCACAATATTGCAGATTTTTGGTCACAGTGTAGTCGCACATGTATCATAAGCGCAGTAAGTGACAGGTTTTTTCATCGCAGGCAAATACAACATATTTGTACACGACGTGTACAGCTAGCTTTGCTAACATCATTTCCACATAGCTTATCTATGAAAGGAAGCTTTCTTTCAAAGTGACGCTAAAAGTTAAGACATAGTCCCCACCGTCTCTGAAAGCGAAGCGCTGCTGAATTCACATGTCGTCATATGCTTTCTTATGATTTTTGTAGGTAAATTTATTACCGACGATTAGACAGACATCTTCTCCCGCTCCGAGACAAACTGCGTACTGTCTCGGAGCGCCGCGTGCGAGTTAAAGGGGGAAGCGATGGCTGACAGCGTAGCAAAACAAGTAAGTCGCATTATTGCTTGGATTAGAATCGGTATGTTTTGCATCCAGTGAAAACAAAGATGTTGACAAATAAACTGGATAATATGCTGACAATTTAGTAATATTTTTACAGTTGTGGTCTTGAAATAAAATCCCGAGTCCTAAATGTCCGAGACCGAGACGGAGACCGAGACCAAGACCATCAAAAAAGTGCTCTCGAGACCGGTCTCGAATACTACAATACTATCGAACAGTAACAGGATCCACATCGATTACAAATTGATGGCATTTTGTACTATCATAATGTTAAAATAAATAGTGCTCGGCTGAATGCCAAAATGAATCTGTGATATAATGCAGGCTGATTAAAAAATGGGACCAACAAAGACAGATAAGAAAACGGAATCACGGGCAAAATACATCGGTTTCTGATCGGCGTGGGCGCTGACTGAAGATAAGGCTCCAGGATTAACTACTCCTAACTGTTAGCTTGCTAGTCTGCTCATGGACTGGAGTAGGCTAGTGTTATCCTATGAGTTTACTGATGGACCAGAACCATGTGACCACACATGCAGGAAATCAGCCGACACAAATAATCAGACTTTACTTATTTTATTCTTTTTAGCGCTAGAAAAGAGAGACACTTACCCTCACAGGCTAATTTGTTGTGGAGTGAATATATCCGAAATTATACAGCATCTGCTCAAACACGGAAGACACATTGCTTATATCCTAAGTTCCGCCTCCTGGTCTGCTGATGTGTCCCGTCACTAAAGGTCCTCCCAGTGGTCATCCATGCTCTAAATTAACTAAAGTTAAGTTTCGTTTCTACAGAAAGTTTCCATGTAAAACAAAAGGCTTTTGTGTATAATCTTTGTGTCTGTAGTTTGTGTGTGCGTGCATGTATGGTGCGTGTCTGGAGTAAACGTCTCAACACTAGCTACAGGATAAATCGCCATGGTAACTGTGTTACTGCTTTTGTGAAACCAAATCCAGGCAGGGAGTTTTGAGAAAAGTGTGGAAAATTTAAACAAGGACACCTTACAGGTCCCTCACCCTTGCTCACTACTGCACTATGACAGAGCCTACTGAGAACCTGAGAAAATTATGATTCCTTTGTCACATTAGGTTGTTTCTCCTCCATTAGTGCAGCTTCAGCACAGTGGAAATCTTGAGTTTGACAGTACACACTGTGCGGATAAAGGGTGTGAGCAGCGTGTACACAAGTAGGATTGACACTGTAGACTGTCCTTCCGGCTGTGATTGTTCTTGGCTATCCAGGACAAAATGTGTCAAAAAAGGAATATTAATTCTCGTGTTAATTTTGCAGAAAGCCAATGAAGAAAAACTAAATGTGGGATCTTTCTAAACTCTGATCTATTTCCCTCCACCCCCCAACAGTCACTGAGTCCTTGTCAGGCTGGATCTGCACCTCAGGCTTGCCGCTGAGTTGCATTTTTCAATAAGACACCCACCAAGCTCTGGACAAAGGAGAGATGGCCACCAACTCTTTTCGCGGGTCCAAACGAGGACGCAATGCAGAGGCCAACCATGAGCCAGAGTTCAGCTGCTGTCTGCAGGAGCTGCAATCACTTATGGAGCTCCGAGGAGCTGATGCAATCACCAGGATTCAGAACTGCTACGGAGATGTTAACGGACTGTGTACCAGACTAAGGACATCACCTGTTGAAGGTAAATATGTGCTTCTTTTTCTCCTTTTTGTTTTATTTACAAACCATTTTCATGAAGCAAGATCTGATGCATTTCTGCAAAGGAGAGCTGCAGCTTAACATCAAGCAGACTTGTTTATATTTGCAGGGCTGATAATCTAAAACTGAACCTAACTGATGTTAGACTGGAACACGGACTGAACAGCTTCGTTCACTTCCACCACTTCCATTGCTAAAACTACAAATAGGTCACAATTCTAAATCAGTGCAGAAAATTTACATCACTGGTCACAACTTCTCCTTCTATTCAATGATTGGCCCGGTAGAAAATCTACCAGAGGAATCCAAGTCAATGGGAGAAAGCCCAGCAGATGGGAAGGTTTGGAAATGATGGCTGGTTTTGATGACTCTCAAACCTGTCTTCTCTGAGATTATAAGGAAGGGGAGTAACACAGTGACGCCCCAAACTGGATTATAGTAAAACTTACCCAGACCAGTCAAATTTTAATATCTTGTAATAAGAGCAAAGAGTCTGGTCCATTTCACATGTATGTAGATACTCAATGTTTGGAGCAAAGATTGGCAGAAGATTATGTTTATGACTACAATTCTTCTGGATAGAATTTGATCTAAGTACTTTTTAAAAATGCTTGTAGGCACCATATGAGGAGTTTGGAAAGGCTCCATAATAATATGAACAAGTGTCATACTTACACATCTTGAAGTCAGCTACTGAAACTGAAAATTGGCAGTTTCTATTTCTACTCAAAGTGGTGATGTTTGCAACCTAATTAATCTTTTTAGCAAGTATTTTCTTAATGCTTTTTGGTGCTGGGATTCCATTCTATGAATTGAACGTGTAACAAATAACCTAGAGCAAATAATGATAGCTTTCTATGTCCAACAGTGTCATTGACTGTACGTGACTTTGCTGTAGACCACTGGTCCAGTGACTCACCGACCTCTCCCTCCTGGCATCAACATCATTAAACCAACAGAGGACATGTTAGGTTAAGTCCGTTCTTTAGTTTGGCTTAAGGGACTGCTAAGCACGTGACGGCCAAAGTCAACGGTGACCCACAGCCATGTTGATGCTGGTCTGCTCCATGGCAGCTTCTGGATAATTTGGGAAACTGTTCAGCCTATGATGACTTTTTAATAAAGAGACATTCAGCCTGAGAGGTGATAGTGAGGAAAAGAGGATTTATTTTCCATTGCATCAGACTTGTTTTACCATAACGATGCATAGTAATAGTCCTTCAGTCATTTTTGTGTTGGTTTATCCTCCTACACAGTAAAAAAAAAAAAAAACGGCTCTAATTTATGGTAAAATACTGGCAATACAAAACTGCCAGTATTTTACCGTAACTTTAGAAGTTCAGAACTAAACCTTTCTATGCAACTTACTATAAAAACAACACATATACCGCAAAGATTAGTCTACGTAAGTGAAAAACACGGCAGGACTGGATGATATACTGACATTTTATTGTAAAAAAAAATAAAAAATGATTAAAAAAAAACTTTATGGTAGATTATCAGTAGCTGTTCTTACCAGAATTTTACCATAAAAATTACAGTACAACACACAAGGAAGTGTAATTTGTCAGCATTTTAATATGGAAAATTATAAAGAAAATAAGTCCAAATTAAACAAAAATATAGATTACGAGTAATCCACTTAAAGAAACAATTTCTATTTAAAAATTCAGTTAAAAAAAGAACCGATTCAGTTTCCTGTCCAGTTTCCTCACGGTATTACTGAGATCAGAAAAAAAAACAGCATGTGTCCATATAAGGGATAACCTATTGTAGAAGAAAAAACGATTCTTACTCTGGGTTGAGAGTAATAAGTCACTGAGTGCAGACTTTGCTCAGGATGGTGTGCATCTCTTCCCAGTCACAGGTTGAGCTTGAGACTCATACATTGTCAATCAGATGCTTTCTCTCTGCTGGAAAACAGAAACAAAGCAAAAGTTAGAATGATGTACTACATGAACATCATATAAACTCAGCATTTGCTTAAATGTTTGTTTCACCTTTGTTGACTTGCATATGGAGACTGGTACTTCAACCAGGTAGTGTTACTGGTACTTCAGTCAGAACTTCTGACTGAAAATTCAGAAGTTCTTAAACCTTTGTTTGTTGGCGACAGGTGTGATCCTCTCTGCAACCAGACAAAAAACAAACAAAAAAACATCAGATGAAGACCTGTTAATTCAGGGAATTTTCTATCTTCATCCTTCCATCCTTCCTTTTGGAAGAAACATGTTTCTCTTTACAATTTTTTACTTTTTGACCAGTAATTCAGAATAGATGACACAAGATAAACTCAATGCAGAAAGTTAAGCAGAACAATCCCCAAAAATTCAAAAACAAAAGGTTGATCATTTAAAAAGTGAACAGCCCTTTGGTGTGTACATCACCATCAATTATTTAGATTTAAGCTTTTCTATCTTGTTATAATTCCATGTTCATGAGTCATTTCCTTATGAAAACATGTTTGCGACATCCTCGGATCTCCATGGCAACCATTCGGTAGTGCTTCAATGCTTCCTCATGCAATGTGCCGTCCATTTATACAAAGCTTCGTCTTGGAGCAGCAGTCCCCTGCTGAGCTCCCGCCCCACAATATCTAGCTGCAGTGCATGCACATAAACAGCGTGGCTCAGAAATTACACATTTCTTTATCAGTTGGTTAAAGTTAGCTAACTTCAGTTAAAACTGTGAAAGAAGCTCACCTGTGATGCAGAAATGTGTTGTCCTTCTCCTTCGCCTTCTGAACGCGCAAAAATAGTAGAAACTTGATTTCAAAGACAGTAGCCGAATCCTGATAAGGACCAGGCGTATAGGGCTCTCAGCACCATGAGCTAGCACCTGCTAGTTAACAGCTTTAGCTAGTGCACTGGGACTGTTAGTACTGTGGTGAGTTCAGGACGCCCAGAGCCACCTCTCAACTGCCGGATCAGAGTTAAAAGAATCTAGCTGCTGATGCTGCTGGATCAAGCAGAAATACAAACTAGAGAACTTTGTGTTTACATGACAAATAACAGTAACTGCATTAACTGTAAACCTTGCTGTTTAACACAATAACAAAATGAAAAACTCTCTAGAATATTCTCTACTAATAGCACAATATTTAAAACCAAGTGTGGGATTTGTGAAACTTCAAAGAAAGGTGACTTCACCATTTTTATGCATCTGGATCAAACTAGGACTGCTCTTTATTGAAGTTTCACAAATCAGATAAAGGTTTCACAATTCCCACACTTGGTTTTAAATAGTCTGCTATTAGTTGAGAATAATCTAGTCCAGGTTTGAAGAGTCTAGGTCTAGGTGATGTAGTTTTTTACCTAGAGTAAATTAAAGATGCTGACGGGAGTGACAAATTAGGTGGAATCGCCCTTTATAGCCATTTTCTGAATTGGAAGCTGCAATTGGAAACCAACTTCAGCCTCATCCAAGCAGCAGGGCCTAACATGCAGTTCTCTTAATGTATTAATATGGTTGGCATAAAATTAAATAATCACAAATGCATAATTTAGTAAAAGTCTCTTATAAATGATGGTGACGTCGGCTGTAGGAGTTTACCTTGCAATTGGTGGATTGCCAAATCGATTCCTGGTCTACCTTTGAGAGTTCAGTTTGTTGTATTAAAGGCATTATTAAAAACGAAACCAAAATATCACACCATTCTATTCGTAAAAATTACTTTTGCAGTCTGGTTTACGGTTTTACATTGTAGATAAAAACATCAGCAAAATTAGTAATTTTGGTCAATTAGTACCGTTAATTTTCTACGGTATTAAAATGTTTTGGATATTACGGTCAGTAACTGTTGGTATTTCACCATTTTTTACCTTAAATTTACAGAGTTTTTTTTTACAGTGTAGCTTTGGCTCTTTGCGGCATTGTTGCTAATTTGCAAAAGATTTTAATAACCTCAAAGGAAACAGCTCATTATTTGTTACTAAACACTAAAGGAGCACGGAACCTCAAAAGCACAATCTTCTATCTAGATTGATTGGAGTCTTTAAAGAGCATAGTCAAACTGCTAAGCAGAACAAAATACTTCAAAGCTGCCCAAAAACAGTCCTCGAAAGGCTAACAAGCAAACAAAGCAGGGGTCAAAACCTCTTCCTAAAAACTACCCCACTGGAGGAATGTCTGCAGGGCCTTTTATAGGATGCAGATGGGCCTCATCAGCGTCTGATTGGCTAACAGAAACCACCTCTCTCATATTTCACAATAGCATCCTTTCTGTCAATCACTGTCACTCTATCTATGATTTCTGTTTTTTGAAATCAGTTAGTGATTTATTGATACTCCTTACAAATCTGCATAAACTAAAAACCATTGAGACTAAACAATGTTTTCCAGCAGCAAAATCTGTGCAAGCATTTTAGAGCATTTTGTTAGTGTGGCAAGGTTGGAGTATACAGAGAAAATCCACAAAAATCCACAAAATCTTTCTACATGAAGAGTCCTGGGTCTTCCCATATGCTCTCTGCTCTTCAGTTCAACCCACAGGCTTTCAGTTGGATTTAGGACAAGGGACTGTCATGGAGGAAGGTTTATAGGAGCTTTGATTTGGCCATAAGTTTTTGATCGTTATAGCATCTCCCTTCACTGCTCCGTCTGGGCTTTCTCCAGTGGAATTTCAACCGGACCAATCAGCGAACAGAAGGAAGAGTTGTAAACGACGGCATCAAGTTTCTGTTTTAGAATTGTAGTCTGGATATATAGGCCTGTGGTTTGGCAATGGCAGCAGAGGAAGTGAACGTAGCCATTCGGTTTGTCTTGGCCACCCTTTTAAATATTGAGCAATTAAAGTTGGAGGAAGAGGAATGTTTAAGACATTTTATTGCAGACAGATTTTGTGAACCTACTCCTCGCAAGGTTGGTTATGGTAAACCTTGCGAGCTGGTAAACTTCATCCAGCTGGCACATTACATACGTCAAGGCCAAATGTTAGTGATTGGGTAAAATCAGATCCAATCTGCGCCTCCAGCAAGCAGTCTTTACTCTGTATCCTGGGATTCAGACCTTCAGTAGAAAGCAAAGTGTAGAACAAGGGGATAGTTCAACCCACAATAATAAAACAAAATGTTTAGTGTATAGCCTGTGAGCATCAGTAAATGAGTTGCATAGGTTTTGTTTCACAGCAGATTAGACAGGACGTGAGCATCACGTTCAACTCTACATCTACACCTGAGTTGTGTATTTTTATGAAAGTGCGAAAGGTGCACTATTTAAATAAAATAATAAATCTGTCAAAGGATGCCTTGAACAGCTCACGTGTTGTCAGTTCTACCTCACATTCAGCTTTACTTTGCCAGAGTTAATCTATTTGTTTGAATCTTGTCTGTGCTTTTATAACTCTGGATTATGTCTCACACAGATCCTTAGACATTATTTTCAATATGTGTAGTGGACTTTGCAACATTTATTTGCCCTTTGACATTTTCACCTCCTTATTAATTTATAAAGTTTGTCCATCTTCCACTCGATCGGTAAACACTGGCAACGATTAAACTCCTGCTGACAGAAAGAAGCAAAGGTCAGCAGCAGCTTGAAACCACAAGAAGATCTACTCTGCATATCACCGCAGGGACATCTGGGGACGGACACAAAACTTTTAGGATAATTCCTCTCACCTGAAAATCCAGAGTGTGCACAGACAATACAAAGAGAAGTGTTGGGCTACAAACCGGCTCACACCGGGTGCGTCGGAGCAGATGAAGAGCAGTTGCAGAGTCTCAATTTGCAGAGGGGGTTTGAGTTTGTCTTAACATGTCGCTTTGTTCCACTGGGGGGAAACAAGTCTGCTCTTTTCTCACACACAGCATCAGACTACCGCTGAGGCACAAACACCAGGCAGGATAAAAACAGTGCTTCCAACTAAGAAAATTGAGTTCAGATGGTTGCGCGTCAGTTTAACATTAATAACTAATGCCAAACCAAATTTGAACATAAACCTATACAGCATAACTCTTGTAAACTACAGCATTAATGACCATATTATCAATCTAACTATACAGTTAGATTGTCTTCGACATGGTTATGTGAAGGATACATGTTTATTCTTATTCCATTCAATAGCGCTTCATCACACAATTAAGGATGCAGGGAGATCCTTCTGTTTCTCAGGAATCATTACGCAGAATTCTTTGTAATAAATACTAATAATCATCTTGTTTTAACTGTTGCTAGATGATTACCTTAATTTAGTGTGCAAAGAAATGCAGGGAAGGGCTATTAAGTGCTAGCTTCTGTTGCTAGCCCTTAGCCTGGTTACTGAGGTCAGCAGTCAGCAAATCTCAAGTTTTCTAAAATGTAATTGAAAAGCCATTCAGTTAAGTGAAATCTCATCTCCAGAGAACATCCATCTTCAAACGTCTTTAGCGTAGCACATCATTCCTTTTATTAGTACATTTTCAGCAACAGGTTTTTCGCAACTGTAGGCTACCCTGCGAACAAAATTAGCTTGAAACGATACACCGAAAATAACTTTTATTAAAGTAATATTACATCTTAATTTCAGTAGATGTTTACTCGAAGATGTTAATTGTTGTTATTAAAGGTAAAGTTTAATGACATCAAACTGTTATAAAGTGTGACTTTCAATGTTAGCATTTAGACTAAATTTGGACCAGGTCAAAAGACTAGCTAGGCCTGTCTTTCATTATCAAAATCAAAAATCAAATCGAATTTTATTTGTAAAGCACATTTCAGCAGCAAGGCATTTCAAAGTGCTTTACATCATATCAAACACAGAAACACAATGCAACATAGAATCAACAATCAAAACATGACATTAAGTAAAATTCCATCATTAAATTTGTAATTGATTACGTTTCATATACCATCCTAAACAAGTGGGTTTTTAGTCAAGTGTCAGGTTTAATACCTAAACATTCTCTCTAGACATTTATAAAAACCACAGAGAAACAGTTGAAATTCCCATACACTCAGAAGAGCGGAGGACGTGGCCCAAGGCATCTCTTTGTCTATCTCTGAACCACGTTCTGAAGTACACTACTTCCTGCAGTTCTTTTATTCTCATTGGGGCGGTTCCTAGCTTACAGTGATTGGTTCCTAGGTTACAGCGATTGGTTCCTAGGTTACAGTGATTGTCAGCTTGTTTAAATAGGGGCGGTGCAAACAGAAACACAGCTGCCAAAACACAAGTCTCTACTTAAACAATGGTGCCATCCTGCATTTCCAGTTCCCGAGATTCTCTGGGTCAGCTTTCGACCCCCTCTCGGTCATAAACTTCAGTTCTCGTGTCCCTCTACGTCATAAAACTTTGACCATTAGTCTTTGATGTCCTCTCCTGTTAGGTGTCAGCTCTTACTCTGGCTTCAGGCCATCTGTTTTCCAACTCGGCACTCTTCCTTCTGCTAAAGGCACACACACTCCAAGAGCAGGCACAGATTCTTACAGTCCTAAGTATTTATATTTGTAATTAACATAAAAACCTATCATCGAGATTTAAAGTAAGTCAGTGTTTCAGCTGTTTTACAGTTTTCTGGAAGTTTGTTCCAAATTTGTGGTGCATAGATGCTGAATGCTGCTTCTCCTCGTTTGGTTCTGGTTCTGGGGATGCAGAGCAGACCAGAACCGGAAGACCTGAGAGATCTGGAGGGTTGATACAACAACATCAGATCTTTGATGTATTGTGGTGGTAAGCCGTTCAGTGATTTGTAAACTAACAGCAGTATTTTAAAGTCTATTCTTTGAGCTACAGGGAGCCAGTGTAGGGACTTTAAAACTGGTGTTATGTGCTCTATCTTCCTGGTTTTAGTGAGAACACGAGCAGCAGCATTCTGGACCAGCTGCAGCTGTTTGATTGATTTGTTGGACAGACCTGTGAAGACGCTGTTGCAATAATCAATGCGACTGAAGATATGGCTGAACGCATGGATGAGTTTCTCTAGATCTGGCTGAGACATTAGTCCTTTAATCCTGGAAATGTTCTTCAGGTGATAGAAGGCCGACTTTGTAACTGTCTTTATGTGGCTATGAATGTTCAGGTCAGAGTCCATCACTACTCCCAGGTTTCGGGCTGATCGCTGGTTTTCAGTTGTAATAACTGAAACTGTGCACTGACTCTAGATCAGGGGTCCCCAAACTTTCTCCTGTGAGGGCCACATAACTTGTCCCTTCTCTGATGGGGGGCCGGGGTCAGTTTGTAACAGAAAAAGTGTGACGATTGTAAGAGTGCTAAACATAAAAATGTATTGTTTTTCAGAAAGCACAATCAAATAACCTTTTCTGGATTCTTCAGAAAACAAAAGTCAGGAAATAACACTATTTATGAAATAAATAATAACCAAATAACACTGGGTTCTCCACATAAAAAAAAGGGTTAGGGTCAATTATATGCATGTATAAAATAGTTAGTAACTAATAGTTAATAATAAATAAAGTTCATTACTAAGGAACATTTTATTGCAAAAGTCCAACTTATCAAATAAAAATGCACATATATGAAAATACTCTGGTATTGTTCAGGGGGCCGGACCAAATGTGGAGGCGGGCCGCATCTGGCCCGCGGGCCGTAGTTTGGGGACCACTGCTCTAGATCTATAACTCTAGATCTATAGCTCTAGATCTATAACTCTAGATCGTTCCTCTTTAGGTCCAAAAATAATAACTTCAGTTTTGTTTCTGTTCAGCTGGAGAAGGTTTTGGCACATCCACACATTTATTTGTTCTAAGCATCTGTTCAGTGATTGGATGGGTTCAGAGTCACCTGGTGACATCGTAATGTAGAGCTGTGTGTCATCTGCATAGTTATGGTAGCTAATATTATTTCCTGTTATAACCTGAGCTAGTGGGAGCATATAAATATTCAATCAGAGGGGTCCTAAGATTGAACCTTGGGGTATCCAACATGTGACCTTTGACCTCTTTGATGAGAAGTTTCCAATTGAAACAAAGAAATCCCTGTTCTTTATGTAAGATTCAAACCAGTTGAGTTCTGGACCGGAGAGTTCGACCCAACTCTCCAGTCAATTCAGTAATATGTCATGGTCAACAGTGTCAAAAGCTGCACTGAGGTCCAACAGAACCAGCACTGTGGTTCTCCCACAGTCCGTATTTATATGAATGTCGTAGAACACTTTTACGAGGGCGGTCTCTGTGCTGTGGTGAGCACGAAAACCAGACTGGAAGGAGTCAAAGCGGTTGGTTATCGTTAGGAAGCTATTTAATTGTTTACACACAGCTTTTTCAATAACTTTGCTGATGAATGGGAGGTTGGAGATCGGCCTGTAATTCTGCAGTAGTGATTTGTCCAGATTGTTCTTTTTTATAAGTGGTTTGATTACTGCTGTTTTCAAAGCCTGGGGCAAAACACCTGATGAGAGCGATGAGTTTACTATTTGGATCAGATCAGTAGCAATAACAGGCAGGACTTTGTTAAAGAAATGTGAGGGTAAAACATCCAGACAGCAGGAACTGGAGCTTAGTTGACTTATAATTTCCTGTAGGGTTTTATAATTAAGTAGTTGGAATTGGGTCATTTTACCTGTATTTGTTTTGTTTGGGCACAGCATTGGTACTGACTTTATAGTGGATGTACAGATTAATCCTCTGATTTTTTGAATTATGGTGAAATGTGGTATAAAATTTTGATGAATTTTATACCACATTTAATTCTTTGAGAAATACAAACTACATTATATTCTTTTTTGAGTTTGAATCACACTGAAACATTCCAACTAAACCCGGCTTTCAGTTGCTTTTGTGTATTTTAAATGTAGACCAAATTGGCTTACTTCACCCTACATTTAGACCAACATGCTAAAAACAGCCAAGTCTACACAAGTTTTAAAGTTTTAATTTACTTAGTCTGGAGTAAACTTAGAGCACAGTGGAAAAAACTAGTTTAAGCCTACCTTTCAATCTGCTATCATTTTTTAAATGCCTTTGCAGGTCTTGAAGGAAAACCAGAGGACATAAACAAGAGGAAAGAAGAGTTTGGACTGAATGTCATCCCTCCAAAAAAGCCTAAAACCTTTTTGCAGTTAGTGTGGGAGGCCCTGCAGGACGTCACGCTTATCATCTTGGAGGTGGCAGCAGTCATTTCTCTAAGCCTTTCTTTCTACAGTCCACCAGATGCAGAAAGACAAAGTGAGTATTTTCTCCGCTGTACTTGGATATTATTTGGATATTTTGAGCACTGTGGTAGAGATGTCTGGTAGCACAACCATATCAACAGTACAAATCTTTTGCTATTAAATGCTTTTTATCCCAGTTATTGACCTCCGTAGCTACATAAATACTCAAGTTAAAAGCCAGCCATATCAATGCAGCAAATTAGGACCAGATTATTAGAATTAGAAACATTTTTGAAGGTTTCTGTTTCAACATATTTTTATGGTTTCATGGTAAACTTTTGTGCTCTAATATGTTAAGCTAGTTTTCCTAGTTTCTGTCAATTCTCTAGTTAAATCTATATATATCTTGTCATACATATTTTGTATTTATTAATAATGTTTAACAGAAACGTGGTCTGACACAAGACTTGAGAAAAAGAGTCCACATAATTCTTCAGTCTGACTGTCTATCAGAATGTATGTCATTTACTATCTCTATGGAAAGTATATTACTGTTAAAAAAATACTAGACATAATAAACTCAATTATCTAATATGAATTATCTAGTTATAGTAAAAAAAAACTTGTCTCCAGTTCAACATAGGCAAAAAGGATTAGAGAATAAATTGTCAGACTATTTTAAAATCTCTGTTCAGACTGTGGAAAAGCAGCTGGTGGTGTGGAAGAAGAGGGGGATGCGGAGACCGGATGGATCGAAGGCGCTGCCATTCTACTGTCTGTGGTATGCGTGGTGCTGGTGACGGCTTTTAACGACTGGAGCAAAGAGAAGCAGTTCCGCGGTCTGCAGAGTCGCATCGAACAAGAGCAAAAGTTCACCATCGTCCGAGCGGGGCAGGTGATCCAGATCAAAGTGTCGGAGATCGTGGTCGGAGACATCGCACAAGTCAAGTATGGTGAGTAAACACACTGGTGTGCCGACATTACCAAGGGTTTGCAGTAGGGGTTCCCCAATTCCAATTTTCTGGCCAGTCACCCATTACAGATCTTTAGAATGCTTGACCTACCAATTCCAATTTTGGCCGCTGATGTCTAAAATGTTCCTGAATATAGAAAGAAAGTTGCAGTGTCCAGAAAAAGCAATTTAGCAATATTCTCTCTTTCTTTAAAATGAAAAGGACTGTTTTATGTCTCACTAATATTGGATAAGATCATTTATTTGTCTCCCGTGGAAGAAATTTGTCTTAGAAAAGGGGACAAGCCTGCAGTACAACAAAGACAGAATAATACTTCAAATTACAATAAATCCATAAAACTAGCACAAACAATTAAAGAAACATACATCAAATTTTGTTTGAAGAAGCACACAGGTACACTATATTAATCTGCAAAAAACACACATACTTCAGAATTTTCTTTTCATGTTTCTCCTTTGCTTACAGGTGATTGGTGATATAACTGTGATGTAACTTTTAACCAACAGTTATGGCCTCTGTGTTGCTGTTGCAGGTGACCTCCTCCCAGCCGACGGCGTCTTAATTCAGGGTAACGATCTGAAGATCGATGAGAGCTCTCTGACCGGAGAGTCAGATCATGTCAAGAAGACCATTGACAAAGACCCCATGTTGCTCTCAGGTGCATTTCTCTACTGCAGATTTTCAGCTAAGCTCACCCTGACCTGAACTGTCATTATCAACTCCTACCAAGCACATTTTCTTCTAAAGTACATCGGGTCATTTCTCTGGTTTTCACCTTGACAGACTAGAAGTTAAAGCTTTTTTTTAGCCTAAACCTGTGAAGGTGCTGACAGAATCCGAGTTACAGTCACAATTAAAACAGTAAAGAAAACAATATTAAAAAATCCATTTTACAAGGCTTTTATTATCACATCACAGCATGCAGATGTTAACAGCAACATAATGCTATTTAAAGGCTCCACATGGCTGCTTTACTTCTACTAAAATGCCTTAACATGCTAACTTTTAGGTAATTAAAGGTTTATTATCATGGGACTGTTTGTCCTTCTAAACAAAAATGTAGCAGATTTAAAAAAAAGAAAGAAAACTAGAAGCTTAAAAAAACTTCATATTCCCTCAAAGTAAAATGTTTGAAAAGAAGCTGTTTTCTGTCTATGTACAGAACCTGAAGCCCACTCACACTTTGAAAACACAGCAGGGTAAGTATCCAAAGCACAGCTCACCTATGAATCTATGAATGACTTTTAAAGAAAAAGGAAATTTTGGAGTGGCCTATCTAAAGTCTTGACTTACATCCTACTCATAAACACTAGTATGGTAGTCCCTCCAATATGGCTTAAAAAATTAAAAACATTTAAAACAAAGCAGAGTGGGCCAGCAGTCCTCAGCGGTGATGTTAAAGATTTTTTGCCAGTTATCATACTCTTGATACGTGTTGCTGCTAAAGGTGACACATTCGTTTTAGAAGGTTTATTATTTATATCAAGGGTGCCCAAAGTCAGTCCTGGTGGTCCGGCATCCTGCATGTTTTAGTTCTCTCCCTGGTGGTAGTAACAACCTTTTCAGCATGTCAGTGTTTTTCTTAGGCCGCTAATGAGCCATCATTTGATCCAAGTGTGTTAAATCAGGGAGAGAACTAAAACACGCAGGATGCCGGCCCTCCAGGACTGACTTTGGAGACCCCTGATTTATATGAAGTCAGCATTTGAAAACTGGTTTTGTATTTTATAATTTTTCTAATGATCTGAAACATTTCAGTGCAGCAAAGGAAACAGACGAATTCTGTAAGGAGTATGGAGAATTTATCCTTCTCTATGCTACGTTCTTGTTGTTTGAGGTTGAAGAAGAGTCAGTGAGTTGAATTTATGAATTCCATTTATTAATACCAAAATACAGCAGGTCCATTTCTCATGCTACCTTTAGGAGTTATCAAAACAAAATGGCATCAAACAAAAGTTTTCCATTCTTTTTGTTAGCCTCTATCTAAACTACAACCTAAAGAGGGCATTCCCTAGTGTGTCATGCCCTTTAACCCTAGCTTTGAGGGCATTTCCTAACATGTCATTTCCTTTAGCTTTAGCTTTGCAACTATCTAAAAGAGATAGAAGGAAAACACAGAATTATTTATTCTCAACAGGAGGCAAACATTTTCTCAGAACACCACATGTGCTTACCTGCCATTTAAATGATTATGTCCTGGTAAATCCTAAAAACGTGAAACTGAAAATGCATGAGAAGAAGGGGATGAATTTGACTGTAAAAAGTGTGAGAATGCTGCAGAAAGGGAAAAGCCATCGTATTTATAAGAAAGTGTTTACATAAAACCGACTTATAATATTTTCTCAAAGACCTTGGCATCTATATGGAAAAGCTGATTGATGTTACTCAAAAGGAAAAACAGTTGCCTTACTTGAAACATTAACATGATATCTGGAGATGAGACATGTGCCTGATAAAATTACTGTCTCTCTAATAACAAAGCACACATTTATTTTATCTCTAGAATGTTAGTACAGAAAAAACAAAACAAAAAAATTAAATGGAGAAGTTTTAAAAATAGAAATTTAAAAGCAAGACAGCCAAACAGTGGTGTTCAATTTCTGTTTGACACCACCAACTGAAATTACTAAGCCAGTTCAGCCTTTGAATTTGCCTTAGTAATTCAATGGAAAATTACTAAAACAACCAAGGACTAGAATAGGACAACACTCTGGGAAATCATGAGATAATATAAGGACATCATTTCAATAATTTTGACATGCTTGCCTTGACGTATATCAACACAAACTCATTGAGAATGTCTTCTTAAAGGCTAACTTTGAAAGGAATCAAAATGACTAAAGAAAGTTTGACTTTAAAAAGTGGGCTTAACAAGCACAGCTTTCAGAGTTTCTGCTTAGGCTAATTTTGACGGGATTCACAGAGGAAGATTGTAACTTTTTCTTTCCATGCGTCTCTGCAGGCACACATGTAATGGAGGGCTCTGGAAAGATGCTAGTCACCGCCGTAGGTGTGAATTCTCAGACGGGAATTATTTTCAAATTGCTCGGTGCCAGTGAAGACAGCGAAGGCAGCAGCGATGACAAAAAAGAGAAGAAAAATGAGGAAAAGAAAAACAAAGACAAAAAGGATAAGAAGAGTAAGTTTAACAGCAGCCAAATACACGAGTCATCATCTCAGAAGAAACATAGTGTGACGTCCAACAGTGTCTCCTCACACCCTCCCTGTGGCACAGATCAGCTAAATCAAAGTGTAGTGCATCCCTCAGGTCCAGTCAAAGGTCTTTGCAAGATTGTTTCCTATTTCTTTCTTTCAAGAGGTGACTTCCAGACTCTGGATCATGAGGTATTTTTACAGAGATGCATAATTTCAACATTGAGACATGAATCAATGTCTCAATGTTACATAACCCAGATTTAGACATTGATATTTTGTTAATATGTACTGTAGATGATACAGTATGCTTTTTTGCTGATTTAATGCAACTTCTTACAATTTAGAGTATTTGATATCAAGTTATTTGAAACTGTACAATTGTAAAAATAAAAATCCCACTCAGCTGTTTTCAAAGCATATATATATATATATACTGTATATATAAATCAAAATTAGCAAACCATTTTGAGAGAATTAAATTGATCTAGTAGTTTGCTTTTAAAGCTGCAACTCACCAACTAAAGTTAATGTCGCACAGATAAAAACCTAAGGGCTAAAATATATATTTTAGAGTGTAGAAATATCTGTTGATGTGTTGCATTTGTTTGATTGATTTTTTTGTGTTTTTACAGGTAAAAAGGAAGTCAAAAACAAGAAAGGTAGGCATCACATCAGAGTTTAATTTCCACCAGATGGAGTGTGTATTAATGCCTGTGAGGAAATGAAGTTGTTTTTAGTCACTTGGGGAAAAAAGCCCTGTGTGATTCCATGTTGGTTTTGGATGATTGATTGCAGATCGCTTGTTCATGTTTTTCTTAATAACAGATGGTTTACTGCATTCTTTGTAAGTATTCCTTTAATTTAAGAAACTATTAACTGTAGAAAATCCAACCTTTAATTTTGATAAGTGTATTAAGTTAGTAAGGATATCATAACACTTAATAATATGCAGATTCCACATTTGAAAATATGACAGCCTCAATCTTATTCTGCAACATTTCACAAGGTTGGAACATGTTGTGAAAATGATCTTTGACTAGGCCTGTCACAATAACAAATTTTGCTGGACGACAAATTGTCTCAGAAGTTATTGCAATAAACCATAATATTGTTGATTTGAAACCAGTTTCAACTAATATAAGAGTAATGGAATTAATGGCATCAAGTTCAAGCATCAATGATTTTTAATTTCTAACTAACATTTAGCACAGGAACCAGAAGACATTTTAAATATGCAAAATAAATCAACAAAACAGCAGAAACAACAAATAAAATGATTACTGAAGCCTCTGTAATCAAAATGATCCAAATCAGAAAGTTTCAATTACAGTTAGAGTTTGTACAAACTTCAAAAGCTTATTCTGGTTATGGTAGTGCATCAGTACCAAACAACTAGTTGGCATTAATTTAATAGTTGCCATGGAGACGTGGTAACCCAAGATGCCCAATTCTCTAACAGTGAGCTTTTGAGATTTTTGACCTCTTCTGCCATCCTCCTCAGCGTAAGTGGTGGCAAGATGAATACGGATCCTTGTCAAGCCTGGTGACCGGTGGCTACAAGAAATGTGTTTGTGTGTGTTTCTGTTATTACATCATGTAAAACGGGAAGCCATGTTTCAATGATAATAATTATTTTATGGAAGTAGTTAAAGGGGGTAATAAATGTGGCAGCAGTGTTTGCTTAGAAACAATTGTTTCTGATGTAGGATTATTTTTTCCCACATTTAGTTAATGTGCTCAAAGGTAAAGGTTCAAATTTATTTTATTTGGTTTATTTGGTAGGGACAGACATACAGCGACATAGACAAACTGAACAAAACAGCAGTCCCATGTTTATGTCATAGTGCAATAGCAACAGCTAATTCGCATCACTTGTCCTGTGAATTTAGATATTTGTGGAGGACACTACAGTTGTTGCTGCTCACTGACTACTGGATGAAATATTAATATTAATAGGGGCAGTAGTAGTTGTAGATAAATCCATTTTCACCTCATTTGTGGATTGATGTTTTTCTGATGAGACCTCACTCAGTCACTCATATAATGGTAATACATTGAGTGATATCGGTTAAGCATGAATAAGTGAGGTTTGTCTGTTTGACAGAGGTAATCACGTGACTCTGGAAACTGATGCTGCAGCTAACTTTGTCTGGGTTTTACAGTGTATTTTATGCAGGTCAAAAGATGATTGTACAGTTTGTAAGACTGCAGAAGTACATTTATATAAATAGTCAACAATGACCACTCTACAATGTACAGAGTCTTCTGCATCTCTGGATGAATCCTTTCCACCACTTTCGTTCTGCGACAAGGCAGCTTATGATCCAGCTCAGCGACTTCTGCCACAGTAATGGATTTAGTCCTTCCACTGCCCAATGATACCGTTAAACCCATCTCCAGTTTTCCTAGTTAACCAAAGTCACATTCTGGATGGACCCTGCTTTCTCTTTCTAAGCTGTTAAGAAGTTTGCTTGGACCTCCTCAAGGTCAGTTGAAAATCTTTCTCCATTGTGTCTCATGGCCAAGGTTTTCGCCTCTGCCACCACAAAAGCCACAGTTCTTTAGCCACCTGGCACATGTCTGTCAGGAGTTACAACCAAGCCAAGCCCTAAAGGAATTTTTCTTGAGTGTCCAACAAGGCTGGTGTTCATCAAACAATCCCTCAATAACCACTATGACAGGCTCCAAAAGAGGTCCTGATCATGACCACATCCTCCTCATGAGAAACCCTCCCGTGAATGTGTGAACCCCACTTCTGACAGTGGTTCTCCATTCATCCTCAACCCTAATTTGGGTTTACCGAGTCTGCTTGGCATCCTTTTCTGCCGACAATCCAGTCCGCCACTAGGGGGTGATCAGTTAGCAGCTCTTCCTCTCTCTTCTTCAGTACCCTGTCGGTGGTCACAGGGCCTGGTGGCGTCGGCTGTACAGTAGCCTCGCTTCTGTATGACTGCTCCAGGGCAGCTGTTGCTACAATGTAGCTCACCACCATTAGTGTGTGAATGTGTGAATAAGTGAATATTGTATAAAGCCCTTTGGAGTCTTGTAGACTTGATAAAGCTCTACATAAGTACAGGGTATTTACCATTACACCACAGATCTGATGATATAAAATGATACGAAAATGTAATAAAATGAAGCAGCTCTGTCTTGAACATTTTAACCAGTTTTCTGTACATTCCTCCATACCTAAAGAAAATCAAGTCTTTCTTCTATTAACCTATATTTTTTCATATTTCAACATATAAAATTGTGTGTGTGTGTGAAAGTAAAGTACAGCAATAACATGGTTAGAAAGAAAGTCTATTTTCACCTGTTTAACAAGAGAGGCAAAGTCGGAGGTTTTCAAGGTGGAATTGGATTTGTAAGCTGCAGCGGTCATGTCATTAGAGGGTTTCTCAATGACTATCAGAGGACTTGCATGTCACTCACTTGGACTATAGATGGAATTTTTCACCATAGATGAAAGTTTTCTTTCCATGCACAGTGGTCAGTGGATGTCAATGTTTTTGTCACTCAAACGTCCATCCATTAACATGCGCTCTCTAGAACCTCCTCTTGATTTACGCTGTTACCAGTGACGTTGCATGCTCATACATACCTGATTATCACGAAACACTCTCACAAGCAAATTCACAGTAACACTTTCTGCTTTTAGGGAAGAAACAATCAAATTACTTATTTTGCAGTTGTAATCATTTACTCCACTCATTACTTGAAACTGTAATCGGAATGTTGAATATAAATAGATGTCACTCTTTTCAGATTTTTATTTTATCCTTTTCCTTCCCATTTGCAGTTTTGCACTACTTTGTCTGTCACATATAATCCCATTAAATACATTAAAGTTTGGGGTTGAAACATTTCAAAATGTGAAAAAGTTTGAGGAAAATAAATACTTTAGGAAGAGATAAAATCCTAACGGTTGAAAGGTTTTTATGCTTGGAAAAAAACCTATTTCACAGTGGGAATTCAGACTAAACAACAGTTTGCTTTGCCATCCATTCAGGCGACACATGTCTTCTTACTCTAGTGTACTTATTTGAGGTATTCTGCTTGAAGTGTAAAGTTGACAGTATTTAAAGTACTGAACATTTTTAGAAAATCTCGTAAATCTCCAGGTTATTGGATGAACAGAGAGCAACGTCTGTGAAGTTGTGTGTTTGAGACCAAGCAGCTTCACTAGTTACCACATTAATGCAGAACAAGGGCATTAATGTGGTGGTAGCTCAGAGAACAGTTTGGAATCCAATTGTCATGTGAATTTTGAGTAAGTTTATAAAATGTTGCAGAGCAGAAAATGTGAATTGGGCATGTTTCCAATTAATCAAGCTAGGCAAAGTGTGATTTTGTCAGATGTTGATGCTAAGCATAGCTGTAATAAACAAGATGTAGAGGTTGCAAACTAGCATGGAGCACACATCTCTGTGAACGCCTCTCACCAGACACTCCAGGCTGACAGTTCTCCCCTCTGAGCTGGAGAACCTGTGGCCTGCTTAATAATGTGGAACATCCTTCTTACGTAGATTCCCTATTCCCTAAATAGCACAACAAAAAAATTAATCTTTATGACACTTAAATCCAATTTGCATAATAATTTGGAACACAGTGTATTTAGACTTACTCATATTGTCTAACAATATGCATTCTGTTACAGGGTTAATAAAAAACATGAACAACGTTCAAGATTTGTGATGATATATCAGCAATTCCTAAAATAAGTAATTTTTTACCAACATCCCTTTTTGGCAAAAGATGAGCATTATTAATGCACATTATTTTAGGCAGATCTCTTCATGGTTTCCCCCGCCTCTTGCTGTCTCACAACTGGAGTAGTTCCTATAAACCCCTGCTCCTGGCTGTTCGACTTTATGCTGTGTTTGTTGACCAGCCATTATTTTGTTGTTAAGTGTCGCGCGAGGAAGTATGAGCTGGATTCAACTGAGGTCAATCACAAAAGAAACAGAGATGTTTGGTGGTGCTTCCATGGAAAGTCCTGCCTCCACTGCCGGACCAGGGAAGACTCTCCAGGCTCCGTTTGATCCCATGTGGCGTTTCTTCCATAGTATGCCACTGTGGTCTCAGCAGCAGCAGCAGGTGCTCCTGACTCTGTTGATGGTGATTAGGAGCAAGAAGATTATCGGCATTAAGCTCAGCAGCTGCTTTCTTCTCCTACCTGCTGCTGGGACTTCTTGTCTACTAATAACCTCATTACAAAAATGGGATCAGCTTGCTCACACACACACACACACACACACACACACACACCCCTGCACACTCCCCCACACATGCACAGACACAAACACCCCAGCAGATACCCCTACCAGCAGTACTGGTTAATTCTGCTGGTGTTTCTGCTTGAGTTAGGAACTGGAAACGATGTCTTGTGGTTCGGGACTTAGTGTGGTTACAAGTCAGGTTGAAGATCTGCTGTGACTTAACGCATCACAACAAGCTAACACTGGGATTAGCACACGTTACTATGATAACCTGCAGTCTGGACAGCTAATGTCTACATGGTGTCGCCCCAAAAGTATTTATTGTTAGAGAACAGATACAGCAAACTTGGAAGAAGTCGTCTTGACCTCCTGTTTGAAGCAGCCAATCGGAAGTCAGAAGCTGAAGCTGATCCCGCCCACTGAAGCGCAGTGTTTAATGAATTCATTCACAGGAAGTCATTTATTAAATCATGAAATAATTCTATCAATTTTTTTTTAATGAAGTCAGTACGTTTAATTGAGGCACATATAATTAATTATATATTTAATTAATAATTTCTGTATTTATTTAAACTTCAAATTCACATTTAATTCAAAACACATTTAAATAGGTATTTCATAGTTATTTATTTATTTTAATTTGACACTCTTTACTCGCCACATGTACAAGGGGAGGCTTAATCAGAGGAGCTGCAGCATGCACAATGGTTTGTGAAAGCTTCCACAGATATTAATGCTTTTGTAAGACAATGCATATATCTAGTTGACACAATATATTAACACTCAAGCACTAGGGCTTTTTCTCATAACCCCTCTAACAAAAAAAAAACCTGGGTTTGTTTGAAATCAACTCACAGCTGTTGTCTCAAGATCTTAAGTCTGATTGTAGTTGCTTTTGAAGTCAAGACAGATGTTGGCATTTTAAGTTTTCTTTTCAAAGATGCATCTCTTGAAATTGTTCGGTATTTTTATGTTTTGAGTTGTGTTTCTTGTTTTAGTAAAACTAGAAATTATTGGGATTTCACTACATTTTTAAAGAGTGTCTTTAAAGCTGAACCAGTTCTTCATTTTGGATGCTTTACTCACTTCTTCCGTTGTCCCATATAGAGAAAAATAAGGACGGAGCTACTGTTGAGATGCAACCACTCAACGAAGATGGAGAACCAGAGAAGAAGAAGAAGGTTCTTCCAAAGAAGGAGAAATCTGTCCTTCAGGGGAAGCTGACCAAACTGGCCGTACAGATCGGCAGAGCAGGTACAAACAGGGGACTGGTATTCAGTTTGTGACTGGGATTTTTATACCACTAAAAGTCACAATGATCTGGGGTCTTACGTGATGGAAAGAAATTATATTTAAGTTAAATTTAAAATCAACACGTTTTAAAATGTTGGAATGTTTGGATTCATATGGATCCTTGTGGATCGGTTATGTATAGAAACCCTGACAGCCAAGGGGAAAAACTTCTTTTGAAGATTCACTTTCCAAGTCTGACCAAATGAAAATATTTTCGTTGTTTTGTTTTGCTTGTTTAAGTCCTGGATGGCAAGAGGGAAAAAGAATCTGTCATTCCATATTTGTAATTTTTTTTCGTCTCATCCAAACAAGTCATCTTTTTCTTTTTCTCTTTGTTGGGAGAGAAGAGTTTTTTTTTCCCACTTGCCCTTCAAGTCGTAAGTGAGAAAAAAAACCTCAATACTTTTTCTGTTTGTTGGATGAGACTTTAAAAAGACTTACACGCAATAATTTCTTCTTCTTTTTTTTACTTTTTAGGATTTAAACGAGACAGAAAAAAGCAAGGCTAAAAAAATATTTTTTTTCTTGTTTACTCTTTGTTGTTTGGTGGAGAAATTAAGGAACTATACTGTTATTATGAGAAATACTTGATATAAAAACACAATTGATCAAATTTTGAACATCACAATTTTTCTATGCTCCCCTTCAAGAGAAAAAAATATATGAGAAAAATCCCACAAAAGCTTCACAATATTTAATTTAGATTTTTTTTTCTTTTTTACTTTCGTGTCATTTTTGAAGTCGAGAGAAAAAGAACATTTAGTCAAACTTTAAAAATGTGTCAAAAGCCTTGTGTTTCAAGGCTTCCATAGTTCTGTTGGAGGTTATGCTGAAGTGAGATGCATAACTCATCTACAAAGTCTCAGCCAAAGATCTTTAAGGCGTTTTAACCATCACTAATTGCAATCCATTTGTTT
Organism: Xiphophorus couchianus; assembly: GCF_001444195.1. Classification (NCBI taxonomy): domain Eukaryota; kingdom Metazoa; phylum Chordata; class Actinopteri; order Cyprinodontiformes; family Poeciliidae; genus Xiphophorus; species Xiphophorus couchianus. Next base: position 34,643,020 of record NC_040231.1, read on the forward strand.
TTGTTTTTCTTGTTCTTTTCCTCTCTTGTTCTCAGGTCTGTTGATGTCGGCCCTCACCGTCATCATCCTAATCACTCGCTTCCTGATCGATACCTTCTGGATTCAGGGCCTTCCCTGGTTGCAAGAGTGCGTTTCCATCTATGTGCAGTTCTTGGTCAAGTTCTTCATCATCGGCGTGACGGTGCTGGTGGTGGCTGTGCCTGAGGGTCTCCCCCTGGCAGTCACCATTTCCCTAGCGTATTCGGTCAAGGTCAGTTTTGCAAAGTCTGTCAGTTTCACGTCTGTCTGCATGCAAACAGATACCAATGTCATGACTGACCGGAATATGATTTGTGTATTTTTGCAGAAGCTTGCAAAAAAAATGTATAACCCAGTTTCTAATTTTGTCATTTTACAACCATAAACCTTAATGTATTGGATTGGGATTTTCAAACGTTTTTTTATCCTCAGGTGGACTCAGGTGTTATTAGCTCCTCCAGGTCCAAGTCTTTGCAACCTCTTAACAGGGTTTCTTCCCACCAACTGCTAAAAAAAAGCATGATGCTGCCACTGCCATGTTTTGCCATGAGGATGGTCAGCTTAGGGTGATAGACATTGTTACAAACGTACCATGTGTCGTCCTTTGCTTGTAGACCAAAAAGTGCAATTTTGCTCTTATCTGACCAGAACATGTTATAATACATTTTTGCTTCATACCTAATGCCTTATTCACACAGCAAGATTTTTAAATTGTGACTTCTGGAGATAGTGAAGTATGGATTGAGGAATCTGAATTCAGTATCACTGCTCTCTCTGTTATTTGTGTATCAGAAAATGATGAAAGACAATAACTTGGTCCGCCACCTCGATGCCTGTGAGACGATGGGGAACGCCACAGCCATCTGCTCAGACAAGACAGGGACGCTGACCATGAACCGTATGACGGTGGTGCAGGCCTACATCGCAGGGAGACACTATAAAAAAGTCCCAGAGCCGGACCTCATCCCAACCAAGATACTGGACCTGCTCATCCTAGGCATCGGGGTCAACTGCGCCTACACCACCAAGATTATGGTAAGCTTTAAGAATAGCTGCTCATTCAGGTAGCTGTGTGGGTTAACTATTTAGCACACTGCCACAGTAAGCTCAGGACTCATGAGATCACATTCTGCAGGAAGCGGGTTTGGTTGTAGCTAGGAGTTTATGAAGCAATGACAAGTTTCTTTTCTGATCAGCAGATTTCTGCTTGACTGTTACAGAATGTTGCTTTTCTTTTCTTTAGTTTCATTTGACTTTTCTAGCAGAGCTCAAAAGTACATTGTTTTCACACCTTTTCTATACTACCTTTACATACTACTTGGAATCTCTGATATGCCAATTTTTCTATTACCTTCTCACCCCACAGTCTTTGTGTCAACACAGACAGTTTTACAGATCAGAACCTAAAACAAACAGGTCTTTACCAGTTTGTAGAGTAATTTAGATCTAAAGTTTTAAAAACAATCAACAAAATTTACATGACTGATTTTTATTTTTTAAAAATTTGAATTCAAGATGCAAATGCTGTGTATTAAAACCTTAGCATACCCCATAATTACCAGCTCAAATAACTTAAACAGTCATTTTCTGCATGGCTTTATCATGCTATCTTATCATTATGGTGACATCATCGTTAGGTTTGGAGACATCTCTCTCGTCACAGATCTCCTAAGGTCCGAAGACATTGGGATGAGGTCTGTACCTTGATGAGACTATTACATTGCCATTGCCTTTCTAATCCTTCTCTTATTGGTTTGTAGCTTTGTTTAGGATCATTGGCTTGTTAATGATGTTGTCTTTAAAAGTTGTTGAACAAGTGTCCTCATATTTAGTTTTAGAATGCTTTGGTATACAGAGAAGTTCATGTTGCCCAAACCCAACAATTGTGCATTTTCTGACTAAGCATCTTGGTTCCGTTGTTGACTTATATCTAATTGGTAAATATAGTCTTGCTACTATATGGGTTGCTGATATGTCATTTTGTGCACTACTGAATCCAAAAATGACATCCATTTTTCTCAATCAGGTTTTTATTGTAATTTGATTTAGAGAAATCTGATCTTCTGACTAAATTGATGACATTTTTGTGACATCAGTTCATTTCCATTCATATTTGTCATTCGAAAAAGGTTTTAGAAATGTTACAAACCTGGACTTCTGTAAATTGTATAATAAACACTGATAAGGGTAAGTACATGTGAATTGAACATTACGTCTTCATTGTGTAAAATTTTCCGTCACTTTCCTGTCCTGATGGAATTTCTCCTCCTGCTCATCATTCATTGATCAGATTCTCAGGAAACCGATCCAGATGAGAGAACAAGTCATGCATTTGATGCTCATGTTGCTCCATAGCTCAGAAAGTTGACCTGATTGAGCAAAACCAATGTGATTTTTGGATTCAGCTCATCAAAACGACCCTAAAACGGTTGAAAAACCCCAGACAAGTTTTTGCCTGTTGACCAGTGTATGTTTTAAGTCCATGGTTATATTACGAATAAGGATAAAATTTTCTACCAAAGATACCATCACTTCTTTATAGAGGCCATTGGAAAAAAAAAAAGAAAACTATTCAGCACTGTTTGAAGTTGTGCCGTTTTACGCTACTGCTAATCATACTGTGTAGCTAAATATTCTTCTTCCTTCCCACAGCCTCCAGAGAGAGAGGGTGGGCTGCCTCGCCAAGTAGGAAACAAGACCGAATGTGCCTTACTGGGACTCAGTCTGGACTTGAACCGAGACTACCAGAACGTTCGAAATGAAATCCCAGAGGAGAAGCTGTTCAAGGTTTACACCTTTAACTCCGTGAGGAAATCCATGAGCACCGTGTTGAAGACCTTTGATGGCAGCTACCGAATATTCAGTAAAGGAGCCGCTGAGATCTTGCTTAAGAAGTAGGTCTGCTGCCTCTGCCTACACAGTTCTGCACGCATAGTCATACTCTGATCACGTGTACTGCGTCTGGTTTCAGGTGCAGTAAAATCTTGACGGCCAGTGGAGAGGCCAAGATCTTCAAACCTAAGGATCGAGACCAACTAGTGAAAAATGTGATTGAGTCCATGGCATCTGAGGGGCTGAGGACGATCTGTCTTGCCTACAGAGACTTCTCCATTGCTGATGGAGAGCCTGATTGGGACAACGAGGCTGAGATCCTCACTAGACTGACATGCATCGCTGTGGTTGGCATTGAAGACCCTGTACGACCTGAGGTTTGTCATCTTCCTTGGTAAATAGCTACAACTTCCAAGAGCTTTCTAATTCACAAAGTGGGCAAACGAGACCCAAAGTAGCTTTTCATGCCCATATGCAAACTGTATCCGACTTTTTCATAACAGTCAGAATGGCCCGTTTCCAATCTTTCTCCCTAAAAAAATCTGCTTTGAGCCTCTCCCATATATAGTCCAACATCTGATACATATCTGACTGTTTTCAAAGCGTTTGCAGTCAGAAGGCTCATGCCACATTTTATCCGACTTCTACGTCACTGATGTGAGACATGTGTCATCATTCTTCACCACCTTAAGCCAGACTCAGTAAATCCAGATGTAAAAAATGGCTGAAAATTATGATTATGAACTTATGAAAGATGTCTGTGTCAGTGAAGGACATCACATCACAATCACATCACTCTTCATTCTGATTGCACATCCAAACAGACTTCTACACAGACACTGCTTTGAATGCTCCACAAAATAGCATTGCTATTAGATGTGCTTTTATTTATTTTTTATTAGCTTCCTCCATCTTACTACGATCTTGTGTCGATACTAATAGCTCCCATTGCTGAATAAACTCTAAAACTATCTATAAACGACTCCATCCATTATGACTTCCGTAAACAGAGTGCTGCTGTGTGACGTCAACATTCTCCCTTCTGCGTTTGCGATTGGAATGGGGCCTGTAAAATTGAGATTGCATTTAAATAGGCACAGAGTTTTTTAGGGGACAATGGATTTTTTTTTCTTTGGGATAAGATTAGGGTTAGGGTAAGCCTAACCCTATTGCAAAACTTTTGCATTACCTTGGAGTATGTTTTGCATTCCCTTGCAATTAACAAATATTGCTTACTGCAATCGTAGAGATAAAACTGCACATGAAAACGGCCCTTTACTAACCATTCATACTACCAACACAAAAAGACACCATCAAAACCATCAGATGACTTTATTACCCCATGAAAATAACTCAGAAATAGTCCAAATAGTTTTGGATGCATTTTTTCTTTCTTTCATTCTTATGAAAAGTTTGTTTATATCTTAGAAGGGAGATGGAAAGTCTGTGTTTGACCTGTTCTGCTTTTGCATTTTGCACATAGGTTTGTGATGCATTTCTATCTTCAAGAAAAGGATATAAAACTTCAGATATCTCACAAACGAGACATTAACATACATGGAAAAACCTCATGAAAACCTTATGTTAAAGCAGAAAGTACAGTGGCCAAAAGATCTTCAGTATTAAATTATGCTGCATGAACTGATCAGTACATTATTGCGAGGTAACGCAAAAGAAAATTTTTTCCCCATGTTCCCTAAGGGGCTCTGTAATTTGTACAGTAGTCTGAACAACCAAAAAAAATTAAAAATATCTGATTTTAGTAAAAAAAATGGAATTGTGCATCAAGACTTGCTTTGTTTACATAGCCTGAGTTGTTCTGGGAAGTGGGAAATTTTTCAAGCAAAGTTGTGCTTTCACATTTTGGACTAGTACAAGGCGTGGCAGTTAAAAAAGAACTGCAATGATCCAACTGGGAGGTTTTAAAAGCATGGAAGACTGATTGCACATCATGTCTAGAAAGGTATTAACGTGGTCTGTTGGGGACAACAGACTTTCACATGAGGGGTCAGAGTGGAGCATATCGGGGGAACTGGTAGAACATTTGGGACTGAATAAAATCATTTTGGTTGACATTGTTGAAATAAATGTTGAGGACACAACTATGAAACTACTGTAATTTCATGGTGGAGGAGTTTAACGACTGGTGTCTGTCTGGATGGGGTGCACTCACCTCTGGGTTGACCCTCTGTGTATCTGTTCTGTTCTTCATTGTTCCCCAAGGTACCAGAAGCTATCAGAAAGTGCCAGAGGGCTGGGATCACTGTCCGCATGGTGACTGGAGACAACATTAACACTGCTAGAGCCATCGCCACCAAATGTGGCATTTTGCAACCCGGAGATGACTTCCTGTGCATAGAGGGAAAAGAGTTCAACCAGCGAATCCGCAACGAATCAGGCGAGGTCAGACAAATGACAACGGAAAAGGCTTGAATCAAAGAAGTGTGAAAATCTAATTCTGCTCCTGCCTGTGTGTCGTTTTCTATGGTGACTGCTAGCAAATCAGATCAAATATTTTTCTCTCCTTCGTCTTGTCAGATCGAACAGGAGCGTATCGATAAGATTTGGCCCAAATTGAGAGTCCTTGCCCGGTCATCCCCAATGGACAAACACACTCTGGTCAAAGGTCAGTGAAGTATAAATCAGTCCAGAAGTAATGGGGTGGCAGGTTTACTCACTTATACAGTGCTGTGAAAGATATTCCACCACACTTGGCTGCAACAACTGCTTTCAAGATTTTTTTTTTGAAAGTAACAACAAAAGCAACAACTTTTCTTGTTGCTTTCAACAAGAAAAGAACATACAGCTAGGATGTACTGTACTTGGGTAACATCCTTGCTAGTTACTTGGGTTTACAGTAACTAGCAAGGATGTTGTTTATATTCCTGTGGAGGAATATTGACCCGCTCTCCAAAGCAACCTTGTTCTAATTCAGCCACATAGGAGAGTTCAGAGCATGGGCTGCCTGCCCAGGGGCTCTAAATCAGATTTTAACCTTCATTTTGTTCTTTTTGAGTCACTTAGAGTTGCACTCTGGTGTCCTGAGAGGTTTTGCACTGTAGTGATGGCCAGACATTCTCCTTCACAATTTTCGGGTACAGAGCAGAATTTCTGGCTTTATCAGTTTGAGCAGGTTGTTAATGGGACCTTCCAAAAACTTCTACTTGAAGTTTTTGGTTCTTCTATCAATAAGTACTACTTTTCAGAATTCCTCAAGGTCTATCAAGATGTTACTTTAGTAAATGTGAGATGGGCTCTCTGTATTATTTTTTTTTTCACTTTTTATTTTGGTCAGCAGCGGTTTTTTACTTTAGCCTACTTCATGTTCTCAGAAAGGTTTCATGTAGTCATTTTCTTAATTCTTCAGGTCAAACAAATCTTCAGGTCAAACAAACATCATACCAACAGTAAAACATGGTGGTGGAAGTGTGATGGTCTGGAGGAGATAAATGGAACCATGAATTCTGTCAACCAAAACGTCCTGAAGGAGAACGACCGGCCATCTGTTTAGGACCTTAAGCTGAAGTAAACTTGGGTTCTGCAGTAAAACAAAGATCTAAAACACAAATCCTTCTTTACATGGCTGAAGAAGAACAAAATGATGATGTAAAAAGGCTGTTCATGCTGCCGGAAAACCCTGTAGTGTGGCTGGATTAGAACAATTCCGTAAAGATGAGAGTAAAATTGACAAAAAGTGGGCTGGAAACGACTCAATACTTTCATTGTTCCTTCCCCTGTGCGATCTCTATTTTTGTTTTAAAGGTATTATAGACAGCACCGTCCTGGAGCAGAGGCAGGTTGTCGCGGTAACAGGAGATGGCACAAACGATGGCCCCGCTCTCAAGAAAGCAGATGTTGGCTTTGCTATGGTACAGTGTTTTACATTCCTGAACAATATGCACTGTTAGCATTCCCGGGAGAATATTCATGAAACACTTCAAAAGCGTCCTGCCATAATGCTCAGCTGCCGATCCACAGGGCATCGCAGGGACCGACGTAGCAAAGGAGGCATCCGACATCATCCTGACAGACGACAACTTCTCCAGCATCGTCAAGGCCGTCATGTGGGGCCGAAACGTGTACGACAGCATTTCCAAGTTCCTGCAATTCCAACTCACGGTCAACGTGGTTGCTGTCACCGTGGCCATCACCGGAGCCTGCATTACCCAGGTCAGACACACACAACATAACACACTTTTAGAATATTGACATGTATTAACATAGAGTCTTTTCATTAGGGAATTTATGGCTAAATCTAAATTAAAATAGACACATTTCACAGATGTTATACAGTATCTACTACTTACTATACTAGATCTAGCTGTAAAAACTTTTCTTAAAATTATTACATATACGTAAATATTTCCATTTTTATGTCATCACAATGATGCATTTTAATAATCTTTCAGTTTTCCCTTTGGTTACTCGAGGATTCTGTAAAATATGTCTAAGGTGCTATGAAAATTACATGTCCTCACTTGATTTAACCCGGCCTCGTGTCATTCTCTCAAAAAATATACACAGAATAAAACCTAAACAGTTAATCTATTCCCAGGATTCTCCTCTGAAAGCTGTGCAGATGTTATGGGTCAACCTCATCATGGACACCTTCGCCTCATTGGCCCTCGCCACGGAGCCGCCGACCGAGGCGTTGCTGCTCAGGAACCCGTACGGGCGCAACAAGCCGCTCATCTCACGCACCATGATGAAGAACATCCTGGGCCACGCCGTCTACCAGCTGACACTGATCTTCTCGCTGCTCTTTGTCGGTCAGTCAAAACACAGATCCTTGGATGTTTGAGTGCAGAGGGATTTAAAGGATCAGTATTTTTTTTTTTTACCCCTCCAGGGGGTCTTTTGTGGGCTCTAGTGTCCCTTATATGACAGTAGGCTGACAGGAAACAGGGAAGGAGAGGGGGGAAGACATGCGGCAAATATTGTCGGGTCCGGGAGTCGAACCCGCGACGGCCGCGTCAAGGACTCAAGGCCTCCAAATACGGGTCGCGCTACGCCCTACGCCACCACGGCACGCCCCTAAAGGATCAGTATTATGTGAATTCAACTTTTTTGAGCTTTCCATCATGTTATAATGTTGCTCCTTTGTCAGAAACATGCCAGGAGTGTTGCCTTGATTTTTTCATGCACCTTTGAGAGAACCTTTAATCTACAGTGGCAGCCATTCAGCTGTGCTAAACACCTGGTTGGACCTCTTTGGAGAAGCGCTTCCCTCCCCATGACTCCCTCACTCAGCTCCTTCAGACTAGCCAGCAGCAATTAGCAAACACCTGTTGGAACTGAGCATCAGTTGAGCTCATTATAGGAGCTACTTCTCAGTGAAATGCTGGTAAAAAAATTTTATTAAAGAGTTAATAGAGGAGCCATGTTGTGATGACTTAGTGAAGGCGGAGTTTCAGGAAGAGCAGGAGTTTTTAAAGAAACAGAGACCCAATTTCAAAGCATTAAATTACAAAGTCAAAACATTTCTTTTAAATCATACTTTATAGAAATAGAATTTTTATGACAACTGAAAATAACACAGTTACTTGATAGTGCTATAAAATGGCACAATGTTCTTAGAAAATACATAATAGTGCCCCTTTTGTAAACTAGACATTATAGAGAATGATAGATTTTTACCTATTAAGAGACTGATCAGCATTTGGTGTGTTTTTTTATTCATTTATTTTGGGTGATTGGTAAAATTCTCATAGGACATTGATCTTCATCCTGTTCTTTTGTAGGTGAGAAGATGTTTGACATCGACTCTGGCAGGAATGCCCCGCTTCACGCTCCACCCTCTGAACACTACACCATTGTGTTCAACACATTCGTCCTTATGCAGATCTTCAACGAATTCAACGCTCGCAAGATCCATGGAGAACGGAATGTCTTCGAGGGCGTTTTCAACAACCCCATCTTCTGCTCCATTATCCTGGGAACCCTTATTGTGCAGGTAATCCTTCACTGGCAAGGACTTTGTACCATTGGGTGAATCGACACTGAGGGGATCAAACCTTGTTTTTCGTCTCCTCCAGGTGGTTATTGTGCACTTTGGTGGTAAAGCTTTCAGCTGTGTGCCTCTGACCGTAGAACAGTGGCTCTGGTGCGTCTTCCTGGGTCTTGGTAGTCTCATTTGGGGGCAGGTAGGATAATCTCTTACTTGGTCAATATTATTTTAATTGTAAATATGAGATCGAAAACAGAACTCATGGCAATTACAGCGAGTGGGTCCATAAAATTATGTTTTCTTTCATGCTTGGACAAGATTACGATGAGTTTAAAGTACATTTCTTTTCATTTGCTTTGTGCAAACCAGCGATATATTTGGTACTTTTGGTCCTAGAATGCAATTCTCACAACTCTTGAACTGTTAGTGCACAGCTTTGCTTTTGTTTTTGATAGATAAAACTAATAAGAAGATTGTTGAACCTGAAGCAATCCAAAGGTTCTCAAAGATGAAGTTTGCAAGGCCTTACAGCTCACTTACAGCTTTTGTTTTTTTGCTAAGTAGCACATGGCAACCCTGGGCTCAAAAGATCAGAGATCCTCAAATGTGAATCAAAAGTCTTTTTTATTCCCACTAATGTTAAATCAGCTAAAACAAACTCAAAAGAAAAACTCCACACAAAGCATGGATAACACCATTATACACCAATAGATACTTCTATTGCATCAATAACTGGCAGAATTAACAGGGAAATATCAAAGAAAAAGCTCATTTAAACTGTTAGAACCACAGAAAATGTTTTGTATTTGAAATGTGCATTCTGTGCAGCATTTACTGCATTTTGAAATTTAAACTCAACTGTTGGGGAAATGAAACAATGAACCATCTGCATGAGGACATGATCTAGCTGTAGTTCTGCTCTAGTTCTTGAAACGTCTTGAAGTTCTCTTGAGTCAAAAATGACATTACGTCATAAATCAGGATTTTATTGATCTGAGGATATTAAGGAAGAATTATTTAAAACTTTGAACAAAACGTTTGGCTCGTCTCTTCCTTAACACAGCCGGGTTCTTCTCGGCGAGCGGCGGCCAGCTGTAAAACGAAACTAAACAAAGCGTGTTGACGTCACAGATCACAGAGTTTAATTCCATACAAAGCAATGAACAACAAAGCTGCAGAGATACAGAGATATGCATTTTCTCATAAAAATAAAATAAAGACACACCAGGGGAAGACAAACGAACACAAAGACAGACAAAGGCGCCCACGTGGAGAAAAAGATGGAACAAAACTCTCCTTCTTTCTCTTTTCATGTCTTCTTAATACAAAGGGGTGTTTCCGTATTTTAATTTATGCAACGAAGGCGTTCCGTTGTTCAACCAATCAGAGACCTGTTTTCGGCCCCAGAGAAACCCGCGAAACTCCCCTCCTTACAGTTCAACTCAAATGTGATCTGTTCTCTGTCACACCAAACAGGGGAAAGTTCCCAGCACCGAAGTCCTGATATAAATCTCGCCGACTCCCCTGAAGTTTCTTCCTCCCACATTCCAGCTGCTGTTTCCATGGAGATGCTAATTTTATGGCCCTTGTGTGCTCTTAAGCAGACAGTGGAAGGCGTCTGCTTGTCTCCTTGGGCCTCTCTGAAGGGTCACACAAAACCTGTTTTTCACATAAGAGTGCTTAATATAGCTTTACACATGTTGTAAGATTAAGTGTATTTTTAGCACTAAAATAATCATTTTCCTTAACAAGGATTACAGAAGACAATATGTACTTTTTGTCGTTTCTGGAGCCGATCGTATTATGACAGCATCTGCTGTGGTTGTCTGGTGTAACATTGAGATAGAGATATAGATAAATCTTTATTGTCATTGTCACAAGGACAACAAAATTTAAAAGGTGCCATCAGTCAGTGCATATGCTTAAAAACAAAAAAACAAAACAGTGACGTTGTTGTGATGTCACTGTCCATATAAGGAGGAAATAAATAGTTCTGACATCCGACTCACATGTGAGCAAAAACATAACAGAATAATTAAGTATTTTCTGTGCCTACTTTAAATTTAAGCGTTTATCTTGTAGAATTTTGGCCGTCAACTAGAATGCAGGAAACCATCTTAACTTGCCGGATAAATCATCTTAACAAACCAGGTCATCTGGTCTCCCCAGCTGACCTCAGAGAGGTGTTTGTTTTTGTGTCTCTGACTGGTTTGTAATCTTGTTCCTCTCCCAGCTGGTGTCCAGCGTTCCCACCAGCTGGCTGCGGTTCCTGAAAACAGCCGGTCATGGCACCCAGCAGGAGGAGATCCCTGAGGAGGAGCTGGAGGAGCTGCAAGACAAAGACGAGATCGACCATGCTGAGATGGAGCTGAGGAGGGGTCAGGCGCTGTGGTGCCGCAGCCTCAACCGGATCCAGACGCAGGTAGAGCGCCACAGCTCAAGAAAACTTCTGTTGTTTTGCTATAATGACAAGGTTTGTTTTGTTGCTGAAACTTTTAGCTCCTTATCTCTGGGTTGTGGATATGCAGGAAAAGATTTTTCAGAATGTGATTTTATTGCCGTTACTCGTTTAACATTGACAAAAGGTTTCAACAAGGCCACGGATTCATTTATCTGATCAAGAAATATAATCTGTGTTCACAAACTCTACAGATTTAGCAAGATTTGATTTCTAAAACATATAACTACTAAAAAAGAAACAGATTGAGGTTGCATTTAATTAGGTACAGAGCCCCCTAAAATTGTATTCAAGTAAGGCTAGCACTACTTCAACACATTTTTACTCAAGTAGAAGTAAAAAGTAGCTATCCAAGAAATTACTCAAGTAAGAGTAAAAAAGTATTTGGTAAACTGTCTACTCAAGTATTGAGCAACTGATCAAATGATCAATCATTCAATATTTAAAAATGACATGAGACTAAAATTTAAAATTAGTTTCAAATTATGACAATAATTTATAAAAATATCAAAAACTAAAATCAGACAAAATAATTTTTTTCACATCAGTTTCTTTCAATAAAAAACTCATAAAACTTAAACAAAACTGCAGGTGTGTGTCTGAATATGTTAGAATTTGGTTCTAACATATTTGTTCTTCATTCACTGAAGTCACTCCTATAGGGTAGAGAATACAGAAATTAAGTAAGAGTAGAGAATTACTCAAGTAAAAGTAAAACGTACATTGTAATAAAAATAGTCCTAAAAGTATTTTTTTTTCATAAACGTTACTCAAATAAATGTAATTGAGTAAATGTAACTAGTTACTACTCACCTTTGAGAATAATCATACTCCTGTCTGGACATACAGCTGTAAATATACTGCATATTATACAAACAGCTGCTAGATTTAATAATATTAATTATCTAAAAACTATCTAGTAGGGCTTTTTTAGTTTGACAGGACATAATGATAATTTTAACAAATATTATCATTATTTATATATATCTATATATAGATATAGATATGTATATCTATATATATATATATATATATATATATATATTAATAAAAGTTACACACAGAAACTTTAATAGAATAATGAAGATTTCATTTTCTGAAATGCTCCTTTAATCACCTTCCACTCCTCCTTGTCTCGTAGATTCGTGTTGTGAATGCGTTCAGAGACAGCGTGTCTCCTTACGAGGGCCTGGAGACGCCGGAGTCACGCAGCTCCATCCACAACTTCATGAGTCACCCCGAGTTCCGCATCGAGGACTTAGAAACCCAGATCCCGCTTATTGACGAGAACGAGGACGAGGACGACCCGCCCACCAAGCGGAACTCCGTCATTCCGCCTCCACTGACGCTGACCGGACTGTCCAACCTGCAGCCTCTGCCGTCCTCGCCCAACCAAAACAACAACGCGTTGGAGCGCATCATTCCGCTGCCCAGAGACGGCTCCCGGTCCGGCCTAATCCCGCCTAACTCGGCAGGACTGCCTCCCTGTCCAGGAAGCCCCCTGCACAGTCTGGAGACCTCCCTCTGAAGCAGCTGCTTCCTGTTGTCGTTTCGAAAATTTTCAAAACAGACTCCTCTGATTGGTTCAGGACTTCCAAGGGACAGTAATATTTCCACAAGTGTTTGTGGTTCTATTCAGACTGAACCCATGTTCACACAGACTGCATTTTTTTTATTAATAGATCCGAACTCTGCATATGTAATTTAGAAGAGTGTTTGTGAGGTGATTCATGTAAATTCAAATTCAGTTTTATATGTAAATATGTAGCCAGAGTTTATTTAATAAAGATTATTTCTGTCAAGCTAAGTTATCTGGTAGGAACATGTTCAGATTGTTTCTGTGTTAACTTGTAACCACAAGAGTAAGTGACTAAAAATCTGTTGTGTTTTATTTGTTTCATCCGGTAGTCAGACAGGTTTGGAGTAAATGTCTGTTTCTTTTTAATGTTGTGTTTTTCATGTCTTAGGTTGGAGGAATATTGTCATTAAAAGATCAAAAACTGACTGGATGAGAGGGTTTGTGAAAAATGGCTGGACTTCCTAGATTATTCTTTTGAGATATTTTAGTCTGGGTTACTTTACTAAACAAGTCCCGGGTCAGAAAATGGAACGATCAATTACTGGGATGTTTTAGAAACAGGGTTTTCAAGCCAACGAGAAGAACTAAACCTTCAGTCACTCTGATCACCTCTGAGAATCAGCCAGAGGAAATGTCTTTATTTTGACGGACACTAACAAAGAGACACTAGGGTCACAGAATCATATGTAAAATTAAGCAGACACTCAGGCAGTAGGATCAGTGGTATGAGCCAGAACAAAAAAAAAAGGTTGTTTTTTTTTAACTTAATTGGACAAACCCCATTTTGCCAATTTGAGCCACCTTTCTGAATGGTTAAATCCATATGTACTTGTATAAAACCAAGCACCTATAGGCATTCAGAATGTTTCTATTTGTGAAAGACAGGCTTCCTTTTAGAAGCTCAATGAATACCAGCATGACACTGTGGCAGAATGCCACCTCTTCAAAAAGTCCTGTCACGTCATTTACAGCCAGCTAAATATCTCACAGTCACCTGAACAGTTAGTGGTGTCATAACAAGATGAAGACATGGGGAACAACAGCAACTCAGCTATGAAAACTAATGGCATGAAAAATCACAGCCCCTGTTCAATAGATGCCCAGTCACATGGTCTGCAGAGTCAGTTGCTAAGATGCCCAGTCACATGGTCTGCAGAGTCAGTTGCTAAGATGCCCAGTCACATGGTCTGCAGAGTCAGTTGCTACAAGCCAATTTCAGATCAGTTCAAAATTAGCTAATAAAGAGCTTCATGGAAGAAATTCCCACGGTCATTTCAAATGCAGGCATTTGATTTACATATGCAATAGGCAGCTGTATCCAAGCGTTACATCACCATAAGCAGAGCAGTGATGCAAAGTATGCTTCATTTGCAAATCAAAATACAATATTTTGATTTGCTAATTATTTCCTTCAGAATATGGAAATGGGGGCAGGAGATGATGTTTGCATTCAATTGTCAGTTAATAATAAGAAAGTAATAAACAAGCGGATACAAGCGGCCGAAATGGGTTTTCTTCGTAGGGTGTCTGGGCTCTCCCTTAGAGATAGGGTGAGAAGCTCAGTTATCCGGGAGGGACTCAGAGTAGAGCCGCTGCTCCTTCACATCGAGAGGAGCCAGTTGAGGTGGCTCGGGCATCTGGTTTTGTGGGCTTCAGCGTCCCTTCTATGATAGTAGGCTGACAGGAAACGGGAAGGGGGAAGACATGGTCCGGGAGTCGAACCCGCGACGGCCGCTTCGAGGACTCAAGGCCTCCAAATGCGGGTAGCGCTAACCGCTACGCCAACACGGCACACCCTAAAAGCTTTGCTTTGAGGGTCTCTTTTTCAACTAGTTGTAATTCCATTGTCTCCAGTTAGTCTTTATGATAAAAGTAATAATAATGATGATAGTATAATAATAGTAACCTTTTCATCACTAAACTATATAAAAAAGTTGCTGATGTATATTTTTTATAATATGCGCAAGACATTTATTTTTATTTAAAAGAAAAAGAAATAAAAGTTTACTTAGAAGGAAAAGCTGAAAACATTATTCATACTCTTGAAGGTTTAAATTTTTTTTACTATAAAGGGTTTAACATGACACAGCTGGTTACTGATACTGTATATATCGCCATCCTGGAAGCTAAGATATGATAGAAACATCACCTGTTTCTGTGATTCTGAGTGGTTTGACCTTTAAGGTTCCTTTTAGCTGAGAATAATTTTGCTACATTTTAAACTACACTGCCATATGGTGGTATCCGTGGTGCGTTTTTATTAACCCTACAAGATAAGATAAGATAAGATAAGATAAGATAAGATAAGATAAGATAAGATAAGATAAGATAAATCTTTATCGTCATTGTCACAAGGACAACGAAATTCAAAGGGTGCCATCAGCACATGCCCAAAAATAACTGTCTCACAATTCACACACAACGCAAGAATCAACAAACAACTGGCAAAAAAAAAAGAAAAATAAGAACAGCCACATTCTCACATACATCATTCATGATGATTAATGGTTGTTTTTGATTGCATTTAGTTTTGTTATTGCTATCGGGTAGAAACTGTCTCTGAGACGGTTGGTTCTTGTTCTGGTTGCTCTGTATCTTCTGCCTGAAGGCAGCAGTGTGAACAGAGAATGTCCGGGGTGAGAAGTGTCCTGATGTGTTGTGCTTTTCTTAGACAGCGGTCGCTGTGCAGGTCCTCCAGTGAGGGGAGAGGGCAGTACAATACATACAACAGAGTAAAAATTAAGAATTCATTCACGACGTCAAGTTGTGTTAATATAATTAATACAGTCTAAACAGAAGGGAGACAAATCCCTGCTGTTTCGAACCTAGTTATATATTATTAGGCTTGTAGTTCGTCTGTGGTTAAATAACAGGACTACAAACCCACAATTCCGCTCAGTTCTTCGTCACATAACTTTTCAGCCAATAGCAGAAGCGTTCTTTGTCACATGAACAGAGTGAAAGAGATTTGAATTATTTGTTCGGTGTGTTGAGTGGAAGTTTAAATCAGGACAGAACCCATTTAAGAGGAATTTACGGTTTGTATGATTTACGTTGATATCGTTACGTTGTTGTCATTTCCATGGGGTGTTGCGGTTGACTAAAATGACGTTAAAAAGGTCCGTGTTACTGTTTATATCGGTTACTACTTGATAATGTCTGGAAACGAGCTAGCACGCTAACGTACACTTCGCTTGGAGGTAAAGGAAAACAAAACACTTGGTGTCATTAATGTAATAACTGTGTTTAGTATTCGTGTTTAAACTACCCGTTAGTGTTCTTTTTAAGTTTTGTCATGTCAGTCTAATATCACAGTTCCGTGTAACACTGCAGATCTGAACTGGGTCAATCCGCAGCACACGAGATGAACCGCGGAGCTCACAGTAAGTCAGCTGCTGCTTTTTGCTCTTGATGCGTTTTCCTTCGCTGTTTTCACCATGCAGTCCCTTCTGAACAGATCTGTGCTTTTTGCAAGATGAAAAGTTTGACTTCGACGTGTCCCTGTCGCCTGTCAGGTGAGAGCTTTTATTTCTAAACCCTTAAATCTTTCATTAGCAGAAGTTGTATTTCTCAGGTTGAATTTGACTTTGCAACAAATCAGTTCCCAGTAGTTCTCAACAGCTCCTCAGTATAAAGTACATTTATTTATTTGATAATAATAAATTCTCTCATTCACTTTCCTGGTTATAGATTTTAGCAATCTGCATCTTCTATGACAGCTCTGTAAAAGAATGTTCAGTCGTTAAGGAAATACACTGCCTGGCCAAAAAAAAGTCGCCACCTGGATTTAACTAAGCAAATAGGTATAAGCCTCCTATTGGATAAGTACTGCATAGGCGATTATCTTTCAGCTGGCAACAAGTTATTTAACCCCAGCTGATGCAATGAGTAACTCCTCATTTCTTAAACAACCATGGCAAAAGACACATCCTGTGGTGGTGGAAAAGACCTTAGTCTGTTTAAGAAGGGTCAAATCATTGGCATGCATCAAGCAGAGAAAACATCTAAGGAGATTGCAGAAACTACTAGAATTGGGTTAAGAACTGTCCAACGCATCATTAAAAACTGGAAGGATGGTGGGGAACCATCGTCTTCCAGGAAGAAATGTGGTCGGAAAAAAATCCTGAATGATTGTGATCGGCGATTACTTAAACGTTTGGTCAAATCAAATCGAAGAAAAACAACAGCAGAACTCAGGAGTATGTTTAATTGTGAACGCAAAAGCATTTCCACACGCACAATGCGAAGGGAACTCAAGGGGTTGGGATTGAACAGCTGTGTAGCCGTAAGAAAACCTCTAATCAGTAAGGCTAACCAGAAAAAAAGGCTTCAGTTTGCTAGGGAGCATAAAGATTGGACTCTGGAGGAATGGAAGAGGGCCATGTGGTCTGATGAGTCCAGATTTACCCTGTTCCAGAGTGATGGGCGCATCAGGGTAAGAAGAGAGGCAGGTGAAGTGATGCACCCATCATGCCTAGTGCCTACTGTACAAGCCTGTGGGGGCAGTGCTATGATCTGGGGTTGCTGCAGTTGGTCAGGTCTAGGTTCAGCAACATTGTGTGCCCAAAGAATGAGCTCAGCTGACTACCTGTATATACTGAATGATCAGGTTATTCCATCAATGGATTTTGTCTTCCCAAATGGAACGGGCATATTCCAAGATGACAATGCCAGGATTCATCAGGCTCACATTGTGAAAGAGTGGTTCAGGGAGCATGAGACATCTTTTTCACACATGGATTGGCCACCACAGAGTCCAGACCTTAACCCCATTGAGAATCTTTGGGATGTGCTGGAGAAGGCTTAGCGCAGTGGTCAGACTCTCCCATCATCAATACAAGATCTTGGTGAAAGATTAATGCAACACTGGATGGAAATAAATCTTGTGACACTGCAGAAGCTTATTGGAACAATGCCACTGCGAATGCGGGCTGTAATCAAAGCTAAAGGCGGGCCA
Organism: Xiphophorus couchianus; assembly: GCF_001444195.1. Classification (NCBI taxonomy): domain Eukaryota; kingdom Metazoa; phylum Chordata; class Actinopteri; order Cyprinodontiformes; family Poeciliidae; genus Xiphophorus; species Xiphophorus couchianus. The sequence continues at coordinate 34,660,811 of NC_040231.1, forward strand.
ACAAAATATTAGAGAGTGTGACCATTTTTTGGTGGCGACTTTTTTTTGGCCAGGCAGTGTAGTTTGGTTTGTTTGATAAATTGGGTAATCGTTTTTGCAGTAATTTTCATATGATAAATAGTCTTAGTATTCATCATTTCTTTTGAAATGCTGTGCATAGCTAAACAGATGTGGACTAATAATATGAAGTTCCAGTAAGAAATTGTCATGCACTCATCATTGGCATGACTATCATAATTATAGGCTTAGGATGTCTCTTGTCAGTTGTTCTTTTTTCAAAGTGGAGTTATTATTCAGTATATACTTTCACCTTGGTTTAGAAAAAAATAAAGTTCTTGTCAGTCAATTGCATTTACACTAAGCAAATTCTAGCTTATATAAAGAGTTTTAATCTGGTTTCTGCCTCCATCGCAGCACCAAAACTGCTCTGATAAAAATGACAACAGATACTCCTTTAGACTGGGTCAAATCTTACTTTTCTGGCTGCACTCGGTTCATTCAATTTCAGTCTTTTCACTCCCAGCCATTCACTGAGTCTTGGTATTCACTATGTTTTATTGTCTACCTCTGGGTCACAACCTTGGTACATTTGGTGTCCACTTCTGTTGCTACACAGATGACACCCAGCTTTACCTGTCCACCAAACCCAACTCCACCCTCCAACCTCTGTTGGATGTTCTGTTTTAATCTACTCTGAAAACACCGTTTTAGCCTAGTCTATTTTTCTTAGCTTTCACTGATGTGCATTTTTTAATCATCCTTATTGTACTTTTATTCCAATTTGTTTTAAACTTGAGAGGCCTAAAAGGCACTTTCAAACATAATGTAACTATTTATTACTATCAATAGATAGCTCCGCTGGTCTTTAGTAAAAGTCAAAGGTTTGAATTTATTGTGAATTTTGATTGCATTCACCCAGGATGAAAACTAACCACAAATCCTCAAATGCATAACTAACTCTGTTAATATTTGGGTAAAAACGTCTTTTAAAGATGCAACTTTTATAGAATTTATTTATTTATTTTTTTTACTCATTTGTTAAAAATGTCATTATATCATGACAGTATGGCTCTGCCTTCTCCCAGTGCTAATTACAAACAACCAATCACATAAAGAAGGCGGGTCTTTGCGCTGTCAGTCACAATGTCATGTGAGATTTTCTTTCTACTACTCTGCAGCTAGCCTGTAGTGAATGCTAAGTCTAGTTAGCAAGCGTTTTTCCTGGAACAGTACATGGTATTTCTGCCATTAGCACATTTAGCAGCAAGTACATGAGGTTGATTGACAGCACAAAGAACCTCCCCTTGGCTCTGATTGGTTGTTTTTGGTCAGGAGTGACTCAGGGAGGAGGTGGAGGAGATTGATCTTTTCACAGATTATCTGTTTCACATCACAGTTTGTCAGGATGGCGAGCTGTAGGTCCACCACTCTGACCAGCAACACAGGTGCTCCACAAGACACGGTTCTTTCGCCCCTCCTTTTCACCCTCTATACCTCCAACTTTAAATACAACTCAGTTACATGCCACATGCAAAAATTTTCGGGCGATACTGCCATTGTGGCGTGTATAAAGGAGGGTGGAGAGGGGGGGTACAGGAGCCTGGTGAAGGATTTTGGGGCCTGGTGCCACAGGAATAAACTCGAACTGAACATTTCTAAAACAAAAGAGATGGATCTTGACTTCCATAGGGTGCCCCTCTTTCCTCAGCCTACTAACATCGATGGTATAGAGGGGGACGTGGTCAGCACATACAAATACTTGGGCCTACAACTAGACAATAAGCTGAACTGGTTCTCCAATATAGATAATGTGTACAAGAAAGCACAGAGTAGAATGTACTTTTTGAGGAGATTGGCCACCTTCAATGTGTGCTCTAAGCTCCTGTACATGTTTTTATAAGTCCATTGTGTCTACTGTGTTGTTCTATGCAATCGTTTGTTGGGGGGGGCAATGCAAGGAAGAGAGACACACAGAGACTGAACCGCCTCATCTGCAGAGCTGGCTCTGTGGTCGGTGTGAGCCTGGAGTCTGTGGAGATGGTGGTGGAACAGAGGACACTGTCTAAACTCAGTCTAGTCCTGGAGAACACCAGCCATCCTCTGTACACTGTTTTCTCCAACCAGAGGAGCTCCTTCAGTGACAGGTTCCTCTCACTGGGTTGTTCAACTGATTAAAAACTCCTTTGTCCCACGGGCCATTAGGCTTTATAATGCTGCTATCTGTGGGAGGGAAAGGGGAGGGAGACAGGGTAACTAGTATTTTAACATATTTAGGCACTTTTACTAGACCTCTTTTTAGTGGTAATGTATTTATTTATTATATTCTTGTACCTTTTATGGATGTCTCCAGCTGTACGATTTTAATGCTGTGTGGATGTGAATTAATGTGTGAGCAATAGATAACCTCAATTTCCCTATGGGATTAATAAAGTTTAACCTAACATTATGCTGTCACAACATGACAACAATTTTAACAAATGTGTAAAAAACATATTTTGTAAAAGTTAATGCTACAACTTTAAACCCCCTTCAGGTTATGCTATTGATCCCTTGTAAAGAACACATTTGTAAAAGAAAACTGTTGTGCTCCCTTTATTTTGTGTGTTATTCATGAATGTACATAAATAGTACATTCATGTGTAATTTTGTCATCATGCTTCACTTCATCACAGCTGTGTTTGTGAAATATTTGTCGTTGACAGCTCCAAAGGAGAAGAAGAAGATGATGATGAGGTGTTTGTGGGCCACACAGAGCAGTGTGTTTCCACTGACGTATCCTCCCAGCCTGAGGAAGGTGGCGGAGACGTGCAGGCGGTCTGGACCCCACTGACTGCTGATCAGCTGGAAGCTGTGTGTGAGGAAGCCCACAGACTCGCCAGCCAGCTGCAGTGCAGAGAACCACACGTCCAGAACACCAACACAACCCACACAGCCTCTGATGTTGACATGAACAGCATGGCGACAACGGAGGAATTCATTCAGGACACTGAAGTGAAACTAGGACTGCTGGATCACACTGCCAGCAGCCTCAGCCCCATCAAACGTCAGACGTTCTGCGTACAGGACAGTCCCCTGCAGCAGCTGCCACCAGCCGTCCAGCACCACCTGCTGAGAGGGAGCAGCTCCAGCCGCCCTGCTGCCAGACTCGTTACTTCTAGCCCCATGGTCGGAGCCAGACTTCAGGCGAGACCAGCGCTGCTAGGAAAGACGGCGCTGGGGGCTGCCACAGCACTGCCAAGTAAACCAGTGGCCCCGGCAGGTTCCCGTTCAGCCAGCAGCAGCGGAGCAGAGAAAACCAGACTCCAGCCACCAAGCAGAGTGAGTGGCTTTTCTATTAGTCTTGCAGCAGTTTAAGAGTGATCAAAAAAAGAATGATGTTGACATGTGAGAATTTTATGCTTTTATTTTTTTTATTTTTAGACTGCAGGAGTTTTGAAGCAGAGCCCATCCTATTGTCTCAGAAACAAGGCAGAGTCATCAGAAGATCTGCTGTCTGACTCAGTGAGCATGGCGTCTGATACCAGCGACTGCTCCTTCAACTCCAGTCTGCTGCGGAAATGCTCACTGGTCCCACCCTCTAAGGTAACACATGACCCAACACTCCTGCTTTCTTTGCATCCCACAAGTTTTTTACGATCCGGCGGGGTCGTGTAACAGTTGTAAAAAGGATCAACACTGGAATCAGGATCAGCGTCTGTTTATTCCTATAAGACACAGTGTGGGACACACTCAACCATTGGGTATGGTACACAGTCAGTCAGATCCCAGGAGCTCAGTTAGGCAGCTTCTCCTTTTTATATTAACAACAAATGGAATAAAGAAAAATAAAATTGTGTACAAATCAGCATCAGTGAAATATGCTAATACATAATGCAAAATATAAATAAAAATCAAAAATATATTACAAAACTTGAATTTCTTACTTTATATAAAAGAATGCATAATGTCTTTATTACTATTCTGTAATAAAGTAATTAAATTATAAGATATAAAACTACAACAGAAAACTGTATTCATATAAGACACAGTGTGGAACACACTCAACCATCTGGTATGGTACACACAGTCAGTCAGATCCCTGGCCCAAACACATTTTGGAGGGAAAACTTCAGACAAACTTTATAAGAGTAACAGTTTAATTTTAACCAAACTCAAAGTTTTTAAAACACTTAGACAGTAGTTAACATTATATTTTTATGCAGCACCACAACTGTGAGAACTATTTTTAATGTTATAAACATTATTGAGAGTAAGAGGTAGCATGGACCTTACCACAGGGGCCGCTTTTCATTGGCTGATGCCCATTCTATGTAGTAGCGCGGCTACAACATGCGTGGCCGTCTCACAAACACACTTAGCTTCCCGTTAGCTAAGTACAACATAATGGCAGAACTGATACAACTTCTACACCTTGAAGCCTGTCTGCTACACAGTCTTACGTTAGCTAAACAGATCAATATCCAATGTGTCTGTATCTGACATACACTAAAGATTTTATTTGAGCAGAAAAGGCTTTGGACTGTTAGCCACGCTAGCACCAAGTACAGCTAGTCAATCAACCATCGCTGTGTTCAGGGAAGCGCTGATTAATAACCGAGAAATAAATATCAAGCCTGGAAACTTGATATCGTAACGAACTGAATGTTATATTTTTAACGTAATCTTTGCTCGTCTTTCGGGGCGCAGGCGATTGCCACGGTAACGGGTGTGCTTAAACTACAAAGAGAGAGAGAGAGTAAAAAGGTACAAGTGGATTTGAGTTGATCACCTGTTTGGGTTATTTTACCTTTGTTTACCTTTGCTGTGGCTCATTACAGCCACCGTAGTTTCTAAACGTTGGACTAATTACCTCGTTCGTTTGTGAGTTTACGTCATTCACAACAAACATCAAATAGAACAAATATATTTCATAAAATTTTAACAAACAAATGGCTTCTACCGTGGTAATTATGTAAAATTAAATTAATTATATCCCAACTTCAGAAGATTTGCCTTTACCTTTACAGAGCTCTTTGGTTCCTCCTATCAGTCATCAAACCAAATTTCAGATCTACCATAACTGACTGACACCTGCTGGCCTCAGGTTTGCAACCAGCTTGTGACTGAGAAACCAGTAACCTCCTCCCAGATGATGACATGAACTTGTTAGTTCCTCTGTCCATTGTAGTAGCTGATGTATTGTGAAAATCCGGTAGAAACGATGCACTAATCGAGTCATGTTTACATAGAAACAACGAGGCTTTGTTTGTGAGACTTGCGGTCATGTGGGTGGTTGTGGGAGGAGCTTGGTAAGGTCCATTAGCACATATCTTACCAGCATCTCAGGTAGGCAGCTTCTGCCTGGCTGCTGCAGCTACGTCACAGAACCTTGCTTTGTGCAACACTAATAACCATCCTCCCAGAACAATATTTACAGAAGAAACCAAAAATAAAAGCCGTATAAAACAGAAATAGCCTGCCGCAGTGCAAAAGTGACAACAGACATGATGTCAATTCAACAAAAATGTGTTTTGAGAAGGTACATAAGAAAAATAAATAAATAAATAAAATTAACTCAACTATAGTCACACTGACCTCGTGTTTTTTGTCAGTGACAGTCTTGCATGAAAAGTGACAGTCTTGCATGAAAACCTCCCCGCTTCCCCACTTGCGACTGACATTTCCTCAGTGTGGCGCTAAGACTAATGAAGCTTAAAGGAGCTGCCTATTCAAATTCAAAACTACTTTATTGCACCCAACTGGATATTAAATGTTGTTGAAACTCATTTAATTAAAGACTTATTGCAGATGGTGACGGCAGTGGGCAGGAAGGATCTCCTGTTGCAGTCTGTATTACAACATATTGAAGACGCCTCCAATTTCTTGTCAGATAAGCATTTTATGCATTTTTTTTTTATCCTAATTAGTAAAAAAAAAAATGCTGCAGCTTGATAAGATGTAATTATAATTCCAACATAATACTGTTGTTCCCATTGTTTTTTCTGTTAGTCAGAAAAACTGTATCAATGCACATGCTGAAATGAAATTAAGGCTGAAACGATTAATTGCGAAGAATTGGTTATTAAAATAATTGTCAACTAATTTAGTAATTGATTAATTGTTAACTTTAGTACACAGACTCAAAAAAGGCCAGGCGCTGAAAAAAAGAGTCAGATCAACCAAAACTAAAACCTTTCATAAATATGTACACTTTGCATTTAAGATTACAACGCCTTTGTTTGTTTGTTTGTTTTTTTCTTTGTCTTTTCCATCTACATTGATCTTTTGTGTAAATACCATTTTTTTGTTTCTCTTCTGACAGAATGCTGGACTGAGAAAGCTCTCAGGCGTTAAAGCTCCACCTGTTCAGGGCTGGAAGGTCACAGACAGGAGGAAAACCTCTTCATCCTCATCCTCATTGTCCAGCTTTAACTCTAGCATATCTCAGTCCCCGGCTACAGGTACGCTAAATACTAAGCTCTCACTGGATGTTTGAAGAAAAGCACCAGGAAATGTAGCTGCTGCCTGGTTTCATTCTGACCCTGTACCTCAGTGGTCCCCAAACTACGGCCCGTGGGCCAGATGCGGCCCGCCTCCACATTTGGTCCGGCCCCCTGAACAATACCAGAGTATTTTCATATATGTGCATTTTTATTTGATAAGTTGGACTTTTGCAATAAAATAAATGTTCCTTAGTAATGAACTTTATTTATTATTAACTACTAGTTAGTAACTATTTTATACATGCATGTAATTGACCCTAACCCTTTTCTTTTATGTGGAGAACCCAGTGTTATTTGGTTATTTATTTCATAAATAGTGTTATTTCCTGACTTTTGTTCTCTGAAGAATCCAGAAAAGGTTATTTGATTGTGCTTTCTGAAAAACAATACATTTTTATGTTTAGCACTCTTACAATCGTCACACTTTTTCTGTTACAAACTGACCCCAGCCCCCCATCAGAGAAGGGACAAGTTATGTGGCCCTCACAGGAGAAAGTTTGGGGACCCCTGCTGTACCTGATCGAAAACCAGAAATTAAAAGTCTGATCTATAGACTTTAACAATTAACAACTATTGTTAATGGTTTTGTTTTCACCATAGAACTAAATATCTTGAATACTTTGTAATGAAGTGGATGTAAGAATTTTTTTTGAAGTTTTGTTTCTTCTTTCTTACAACAGGAAGAAATTTTAGAACTCTTCTGGACCTGTTTCTATTTATATTTTTTTCTGTTTTATTTTACAGTAAGCATGTTTTAAGATGGGTAAAATTAAAATAATTCCAAAAGTAGAAGGAAAACTGGTATATTTTTATTCTAGTTCTGGGGGAGAAATTGGATTTGGTAGGTTAAAGCTTTAAAGAAGCTTTAATCTCACAGAATCTTGAGGTCGATTCTGTTTTTTTATAGCTTACACAGTTAAAAGTCCATCTTTTAACTGTGTATTTTTTTTGTGTTTTTGTTTCCGCCTTTTGGCCAAAGCTCCTTTTGAAAACTAAGTTTTTAACCTGAATGGGTTTTAATGGGTTAAAGAAAAAAAAGTGCCTCATCTCTCCCATCAGCAGTGATAAAATCTGTTAGTTTAATCAAAACTTTTTAATGAAAACTGAATTTGCTGTGGATCCGTTCTGTGTCCACCCAGGCAAAATGAACTCCTCCTTAAGCCGAAGCGTGAGCAACTCCACGCTGCACGCCCCCTCTGGCCCCGCCCCCAGCAGCGTCCGCAGGGAGCCGAGTCTGAGCAGACCTCGCCGGTCCACTCTCTCTGCCTCGGCAGAGCCGCTTTCTTCCAGAACCGGCTTTCGCTCCCAGCCCACTCAGGCCAAAAAGCCTCCTGATGCGGAACAAGCTAAAGCTGCCAGGTCCACACCGTTAAAGAGAGCCGAGTCCACACCAGTCCAACCAACCCCCCCAAAGAGAACCGGATCTGTCGGCGCCACTTGCTCAGTCCGGCTGCAGAGCGGAGTGAAGACCAGATCTAAACCCAGAGGATTGGTTCATCCAACCTCCAACATGGCCGACAATGCAGAAGGTGAGAACATACGCTGGGCTTTCAGGCTGATGTTTTGTCAGTTATGAAATCTGATTTTACATCTTCTGCTAAAATATTCCGTTCATATACAAATGTGGCAGATTATGGAAATTGTGAGGTAATTATTAATTTATTAATCTGGAATTTCCTCCTCAGGTGTATCCAAGGTGATGAAGCCAAAACGGCTGTCAACCAGCAGCACAGACAGGTACACCACATCCATGTTTTAAATCACCATTATGACTCTTGGGAGTCCTGATATTTTCATGCCTGGCTTGTAAACAAAAATCAATCTGACATCATTCATTAATGTGTGCTGCTTTAGTTTTGGGGGCCTGATCGTTATGAAATAAACAAGAAAATTTGAGAAAAGGTACAACTTCTACTCCTACTACAAGTAAACAATTCACATTCCACCCAAGCCTGAAAACACTGGAAATGATTCTACATATTTAACGATTGCAAAGGGGCAGTATGGTGTATTTTCCAAGAATATAGTGTCAATCATGTAACTGTTACCTCATGTTGTTATAAAAATGCTGTACATAATTCATCAGCATACAAAACTACTTAGAGTAAGCAAGAACAATTTCTGCTGATGTTGTATTAAGTAACTGAGAAAGTTACAATATCTGTCTATAATTTCTGTATTGGAAATAAAAAAGTCGTATCAGGACATCCACATGACAAGCGCAGCAAGCTCACAGTTCCAACAGGTGTTTGCTAATGGCTGCTGCTGCTAGTCTGGAGCGGCTGAGTGGGGAGGGGCAGGACTCTGTGAAGCGGGAGGTGGAGCTTTTGAGGCCATGTATTAAGCCACCCTGAGTGGTTGCCATGGAGATTAAAGGATTTCTCAAACATACATGAAGGAATCAAGGCAATGCTCCAGATATGTTTGTTATGAGGAAATAACATTATAACATGATGCAAAGCTCACAAAAGTTTATTTTATATACTATGCGTCCTTTTAAAGTTATTGATTCTAATTCTTTTTGCTTTTCTTGAAGAACTAAATTACTCTAGTTGCTTGTAGTGATCAGATTTTCTGAATGAAAAATAGGAGTTTGCTACCTGCTGCAGTTTTTCTATCAGCCCCGACTGTTATGTACATATGAGTGCAGGTTTTGGTCTGATTATTATTCTGTTAATATGTAATAGTTTTTCTCTCACAGTCATCCTCAGAAGCTGTCAGCTGGCTCTCTGATGCCCTCTGTTGGCAGCAGTAAGCTTCAGCAGGTGGCTGCACGTCACCCTTCTGCCCTACCCACCCCGGTTAAGCGCAGGCCCTCCACCTTCCAGCCCCCCTCCAATCAGAACAGGACACTCAGGACGCCATTTAGGTCAGACTCCAGCATCCCTCGCACTCCGAGTTCAGCAGAGAAACAACAGAGGTGTAGGTGAGATGCTGGAAATATGTGAGAGGGGAGATGGCTACCTCATCCTCCAAAAAATCCGTCCTCCAAAAAAAATCACTGTACTGTTTGTGTGGTATTTTTCTGTAGCCCGTTTCCAAAACGCAAACAAGAGGAAGAGCCTGTTCATTGCCCTGACATCCAGGCTTTCTGTCTGGAAGAGGAGGAGCCTCCCGTCATCCTGCCTTCCATCAGTCCAGAGACCAAGCAAACACAAAACACGGATCTTGGAGCGTCAACGGTGAGCGAAACGCTTCCCAATCCGGTGGAACTGGAGGAGACGGAGGAGAGCGCAGCCACAACCCAAGAGGTTCGTTTATAACCCGAAGTCACAGGCTCCTGTTTCTCCTCAACTTCCCTAGTTATGATTCATATCTAGGCCTGTCACGATAACAAATTTTGCTGAACGATTAATTGTCTCAAAAATTATTGCGATAAACGATAATATTGTTTGAAGACCTTTTCACACTGATTTAATGGAAATGATGTAATAATGCGTGCGAAAGAACACTAAACACTGGAGCTGATAAACAAAATAAACAAAACAACCAAAAACAAAAATAAAATGGATTCTCAGTCTCCATTAACAAAAAACTCACTTGAATAAAAATTAAACATAAAGCCAAAGTGGAAATAAATACTGCATTCAACCAAAAGAGTGCAGATTATGAAGTCTGTATATTATGTTGCCCTTCAGTAATAATTAGATTTAAATAGAGAAAATGGGCACATGGACTACCTGATGCAATAGTTCACACTATATGATTTTTTGCTCCTATTTTTCCCCTTCCGACAATCTTAGAACGTTGGTCTTCCTAAGATTGTGTGGTGTGTTACGGTATCGTCGTTGCCGCTCCGATCTAAATCAGGGGTTTTTCCCGACTGGGAAAACTGAACCTCTAATTTGCACCCAGGCAAAATGAACTCCTCCTTAAGCCGAAGCGTGAGCAACTCCACGCTGCTCCTGTTGAATGTGACAGGTAGCCAATAAGAAAGCACGGATTCTCCTCCGTGTTTTCTGAGGGGAAATTACAGAGGGGAATCCTAAACAGCTGACACTGCGCAACCCGAAGTCCAGCGGACGTGGAAACAACATTAATGTTTATTCAACATGCAAAGAATATAGAAATGACAAGAGGAGGAGTTGGAGCGAAATTGCTACCGCAGTTGATAAACCCGGTAACTTTTCAGCTGTTCTTCGTTAACATGACGTAAATAGGTTCTAATGATTTTCATTCAGTCAGGACTTTACGCTGACACTAGCCACATGCATGGACCTTACCAAGCTCCTCCCACAACCACCCACATGACCGCAAGTCTCACAAACAAAGCCTCGTTGTTTCTATGTAAACATGACTCGATTAGTGCATCGTTTCTACCGGATTTTCACAATACATCAGCTACTACAATGGACAGAGGAACTAACAAGTTCATGTCATCATCTGGGAGGAGGTTACTGGTTTCTCAGTCACAAGCTGGTTGCAAACCTGAGGCCAGCAGGTGTCAGTCAGTTATGGTAGATCTGAAATTTGGTTTGATGACTGATAGGAGGAACCAAAGAGCTCTGTAAAGGTAAAGGCAAATCTTCTGAAGTTGGGATATAATTAATTTAATTTTACATAATTACCACGGTAGAAGCCATTTGTTTGTTAAAATTTTATGAAATATATTTGTTCTATTTGATGTTTGTTGTGAATGACGTAAACTCACAAACGAACGAGGTAATTAGTCCAACGTTTAGAAACTACGGTGGCTGTAATGAGCCACAGCAAAGGTAAACAAAGGTAAAATAACCCAAATAGGTGATCAACTCAAATCCACTTGTACCTTTTTACTCTCCCTCTCTCTTTGTAGTTTAAGCACACCCGTTACCGTGGCAACCGCCTGCGCCCCGAAAGACGAGCAAAGATTACGTTAAAAACATAACATTCAGTTCGTTACGATATCAAGTTTCCAGGCTTGATATTTATTTCTCGGTTATTAATCAGCGCTTCCCTGAACACAGCGATGGTTGATTGACTAGCTGTACTTGGTGCTAGCGTGGCTAACATTTCTGCTCAAATAAAATCTTTAGTGTATGTCAGATACAGACACATTGGATATTGATCTGTTTAGCTAACGTAAGACTGTGTAGCAGACAGGCTTCAAGGTGTAGAAGTTGTATCAGTTCTGCCATTATGCTGTAACGGGAAGCGTCTGTTTGTGAGACGGCCACACACGTGACCACGTAGAATTAGCATCAGCCAATGAAAAGCAGTCCCTATGGTAAGATCCATTGCAGGTAGATTGTAGTAAAGCATTGATTAATGCCTGGTTTTAAAATTAGTTCACTGGACTTGTAGCCATTATTTTGTGCCCATTGTTGGACACCACACAGCAGGAACGAACCCGATCGAACCGTTATACCTAGGATTTCTGTCGGCTAATGTGTGGTCTGTCAGGTTTTGAAAATGGGCCGACAATCGGCCGACAACTGGTGTGCGTTGGGCTTTACACTAAGGAAATGAGGAAGGGGGGGGGTCAGAGGAGAGCACCGGAGTTTAGCCTTTTTCATTCAGTGTCATTAACAGAAAGAGAAAAAGGCCGGAAGAGACGATAATGCCGATAATTAAAATGACGTCGACAGGTTTAATTTATTGTAGAATTAATTGATTTATCGTTTATCGCAACAGGCCTATTCATATCTATTCCAAAATGATTTCTAATATACAGCCTTGTGTGAAATTACTGTTCTCTAGGCATGTCACAATGGCAAATTTTCCAGAAATTATGGCGACAAACAACTTGGGTTAAAACGTTTGGGAAACAGAGCTGATGAGCTGTTGTAACAGAATCAAACACACAGTTCAATATTTCAGAGGGAAACAGAGGCCCTCTACCTTTAGATTTCAGGAATTCTGTCATGACGGTGTCGACGAGTTTAGCTCCAGAAATTATAAGAACTGTAAGAAGTGTTAAAAATGTGATCTCTTGAAGACTTTCCTTAAGCCCATGATGGCGTCTGCTGTTAAAATGAGAATCGTTACCCCAGTCACCACTGTCCTTGTTTAACAGACCAGTTATTTTTACTTATTTTAATAAATGAGTTTTAAAAGATTGGAAACATTGGAAATCCTTTCAAAGCATTTAAGATTGAAAATCCTCCACTAAGGCTGGATGGAGCTCCAGTCCTCCATCTACTCCTTGTAAATAAACCTCATGAGAGTTTTAACGCCTCAGGTTCTCCTGCTGGATCTGCCTCCTCCGAGCCTTCAGCCCCAAGAGAAGCTCCTCATCGATCTGGCCAATACCCCTGACCTGATCCGCACCAGCAGCAAGAGCTGCACCACCACCCAGGTAACCCAGTTCAGTCTGACCATTTGGTTCACTGAGCTTCAGTGATTCTGATTGTCCACCTTTAGGTCAACTAGATTTGTACAGCACCAGTCATGCATGAGTTAATTCAATGTGCATCAACTGAATCCTTCATGAAATTTGAAATTGGAAGAAGCTAATGGCAAATAGTTGCCTCAGTTGGTTAATATAATGAACTGAAATAGTAATGATGAAAATGTGCAGGGTATTTTCTTTCATCTTTCTGCAGCGCTCGATGTCATTAGTCACAATATTTTACTTCAACAATAATTATCTCAATAACAACACCGGGTTACAAAAAATAATTATTGGAAGTTGTCCATGTTTTTTCAACAGGATTATTTTGCACCGTTGAATCCAAAAGTGACATCCATTTTTCCCAATCAGGTCAGGTTTTTATTCTAATTTTATTTAGAGAAATCTGATCTTCTGACTAAATTGATGACATTTTTGTGACATTATCAGTTCATTTCTGTTAATATTTCTCATCCAAAAAGGGTTTTAGGAGAAAAAAGTTTTCTAACAGAGTGTTATTAATGAAATGTTACAAACTTGGATTCTGTAAAGTGTATAATAAACACTAATAATGGTAAGTACTTGTAAATTGAACATTATGTCTTCATTGTGTAAAATTCTCCATCTCTTTCCTGTCCTGATGGAATGGATTTTAGCAATCTGCATCTTCTATGACAGCTCTGTAAAAGAATGTTCAGTCGTTAAGGAAATACACTGCCTGGCCAAAAAAAAGTCGCCACCTGGATTTAACTAAGCAAATAGGTATAAGCCTCCTATTGGATAAGTACTGCATAGGCGATTATCTTTCAGCTGGCAACAAGTTATTTAACCCCAGCTGATGCAATGAGTAACTCCTCATTTCTTAAACAACCATAGCAAAAGACACATCCTGTGGTGGTGGAAAAGACCTTAGTCTGTTTAAGAAGGGTCAAATCATTGGCATGCATCAAGCAGAGAAAACATCTAAGGAGATTGCAGAAACTACTAGAATTGGGTTAAGAACTGTCCAACGCATCATTAAAAACTGGAAGGATGGTGGGGAACCATCGTCTTCCAGGAAGAAATGTGGTCGGAAAAAAATCCTGAATGATTGTGATCGGCGATTACTTAAACGTTTGGTCAAATCAAATCGAAGAAAAACAACAGCAGAACTCAGGAGTATGTTTAATTGTGAACGCAAAAGCATTTCAATGCGAAGGGAACTCAAGGGGTTGGGATTGAACAGCTGTGTAGCCGTAAGAAAACCTCTAATCAGTAAAGCTACCCAGAAAAAAAGGCTTCAGTTTGCTAGGGAGCATAAAGATTGGACTCTGGAGGAATGGAAGAGGGTCATGTGGTCTGATGAGTCCAGATTTACCCTGTTCCAGAGTGATGGGCGCATCAGGGTAAGAAGAGAGGCAGGTGAAGTGATGCACCCATCATGCCTAGTGCCTACTGTACAAGCCTGTGGGGGCAGTGCTATGATCTGGGGTTGCTGCAGTTGGTCAGGTCTAGGTTCAGCAACATTGTGTGCCCAAAGAATGAGGTCATCTGACTACCTGAATATACTGAATGACCAGGTTATTCCATCAATGGATTTTGTCTTCCCAAATGGAACGGGCATATTCCAAGATGACAATGCCAGGATTCATCAGGCTCACATTGTGAAAGAGTGGTTCAGGGAGCATGAGACATCTTTTTCACACATGGATTGGCCTCCACAGAGTCCAGACCTTAACCCCATTGAGAATCTTTGGGATGTGCTGGAGAAGGCTTAGCGCAGTGGTCAGACTCTCCCATCATCAATACAAGATCTTGGTGAAAGATTAATGCAACACTGGATGGAAATAAATCTTGTGACACTGCAGAAGCTTATTGGAACAATGCCACAGCGAATGCGGGCTGTAATCAAAGCTAAAGGCGGGCCAACAAAATATTACAGAGTGTGACCATTTTTTGGTGGCGACTTTTTTTTTGACCAGGCAATGTGTGTATATATATATATATATATATATATATATATATATATATAAAATTTTATATTTATGTTAAAATTTTATGATTCATAATTATGAATGATCTAATAGTCTACCCTGAATCCATAAAAAAACATGGAATGCACATTTCCAAGGAGTGAATTGGGATTTCCTTATAAATGGAATTCAACCAGCATTTCAAAGATCTCATTTATAAAGTGAAGGGTAGCTAACACCATAGGCAAATGCAACTCAAACTTGTTTCTCGCCCCCGCTTCAATGCGACCCATATCTGACTTTTTTATGACAGGCTGAAATTCCAATCCGCCCCATTTCGCGCCCTTCAACAGTTCGATTTCTGCTGCTTCCATATGTGGAACTCAATCAGATTTGCATCTGATTGTTTCTTGTTTGTTATACAGCAGGATCCCCTAAACATCTCCTATATTTACTGTTTTCTGGTGTTGAATTTCATTGATGTTTGACTCCACATCTAAACAAACATCTCTACAGAAGTTGCAGTCAGTACTCCACAAAATGCTGGTGCTACTTTTATTAGCTTCTTTCGTGTTCAGATCTTGTCGACTCCTATTGCTGAATAAACTTTAAAATCAATATATGGATGCCTCCATCCATTATTATGCTGTGTTGTTGTGTGATTTTCTTCTGCTCATGCGGGATGCTTTGGGGTCATAAACCGTTCACACAGAAGTCTGATTGTGGTAAATTTGTAGTATGATGGAACACGCAAAAAAATTGGAATTGAACATCAAGACCTGCTGTATGAACATAGCCTTAGTACTTCATTATGTATAACCCATACTACTTTGGAGTGGTTCTGGTTTCAAGTATCAGGTATGCTTTGAACTTTCTGTGTTTTTGGTTCATCTAGTTACAGAGCCTCAGTTAGTGTCTAACTAATACAACATGTTTGGCATGAAAACATTCATATGTTTCCTCAAAGGCATAAGGTTCAGTGCCTACTGCTGTTTTTAGTTTTGAAAGGTAAAAATAGTATCAAGTAACTTACCTGTAAGCTTGGCTTTGAAAGAAAGTAAGTCTAAATAAGCTGTCTTATTTGTACTTGTAAATTCAGCTGACTCACTGTTTGATTAGAAGATGTGCTAACAATATTTTAATCTTTTGTTTTTCCAGCTAATTGATCTGAGCTCTCCTCTTATCAAGTGGAGTCCAGAGGATAAAAAAGAGAACAGTGCTCTGCTCATCAACCTGTCCTTCTGATCCTCCAAACATCTCCCATCAATAACTTGAATCAACTGAGAGCCAGGGCTCAGTCAAATCAGTGTCAGTGATGTCTTCAGTAAGCCACAGGATTATGTTTGAAATGATTAAAAATATTTGTGAGAATGCTGTTATTAATTTCAACTGATTGTACTTTTATATGTCTCCTCCTTGCTGCTTTTATTTTCTGAATAAATGTTGGTCAATACTGTCGACCTGTCACGTTTCTGCTCGTGTGCTGCTGAGTCTGTTTTTTAACATTTCCCTTTACTCTTATCAAAATCCTCCGTATAAATGTACGGTAGTGATACAGCCAACTGTATCACTAAATGCCCAAACACACGACTAGCTGGAGAAGTACAGGACTTTATGTTAAATATGGACTGTTGAAGAAACAGTGCTGGTACTCTTGGACTGGACAAAGCTGACCTCAACACATTATTGAAGACAATGATACACCCGTGCAGCACTTGTCTGGTTTGAGTCTTAAAGAAGTTTTCATTGGAAAGGATAAAAATCATTTGCTGGTTTCCATCTTGGAGCAGGTCTTATTTAATATCGACATACTCCCACCAGCTCATAATTCCTCATTATAAGGAATAGTAAGATTGGTCACCATAGCTATGCAGATAATACACAGATCTACATCAGTGTCACAAGCTGACTATGAACCCAATCAAGCACTGAACAAATGCCTGGAACAAATCAAAACTTGGATGTGCCATAATTTTCTTAAACTGAACAGAAATTAAACTTCAGTAAGAGAAACGGGTCAGCACAAAGGTTTAGTTTAGTCAGTCCTCAAGGGCATCCTGCATGTTTTAGTTCTCTTCCTGGTTCAACACACCTGGATCAAATGGCTTGTTTAGCAGAACTAAAACATGCAGGTTATCATATCGGCCCTTGAGGAATGACTTTTTGAACACCACAGGTTCTTTTTAACTAGAAAATAACTATAAAGAAACTATAAGGCCGAGGTAAAATGCACAACCCACAAGTTAGAGTCCTGGTCTGATGACTTTTTGCCACATGTCTTCCCTCTCTTTCACAACCCATTTTCCTGTTTGAACACTCAAAACAAATGAATCTAGAGTTAGAAAAAACCTTAAATTAGTCATAGCTATAAACTAGTTATCAAATCTGGGTGACATGTTGAACAGAATATCTAGGTGTAGCCAAGGTGTTGGGGATCCAGTTTGGTGGCCTCAGGATCACATCTCATCCAGTGATCTACAGTTTTCGCTGGAACAATTCACAGCTGGGATAAAGATCAGTGGTCCTGGCATTGAGCCAGAGAAGGGTTGAGTTCCTTCCGTGTCAAGGCGTGAGGTGTTCTGGGTACGTCCCACCGTGATGAGACCCAGAGGAAGACCCAGGACACGCTGGAGGCAGTATGGGAACGTCTATTGATTCCACCGCAGGAGCTGGAACAAGTGGCAGGGGAGAGGGAAGTCTGGGCCTTCCTACTGCAACCCTGTCCTGGATAAGAGGAAGACAGAGGTTAGAAAGACTAATCCTTCTCCTTGCCAACTTCATGTTCTTTTGAGGTACTTTGTCTTGAGAACCAGCAGAGAAGACCTCAAAGGAAACTTGGAAGTAACAATTTCAAAAGAAATGCACCTCCCCCCCCAAAAAAAATGGCCTCAAAAAACACCACCTAGATGTACCGTGTTTTTTGCTCATTCAGGCACTTTCCTCTTGGTGTACTCATCGTGGGAACAGGCAGCCTGTTTTCAAGGCAATGCCTGTTATCACCAACTACACAAATGTATGTTCACAAGTGTGTAAACATACGATGGTGTATAAGTAGGAGTTTCAGGGGGATGCAGGTGTTAATGCTGTACTTTACAGGTTGGCAACATGGTGGTGGAGTTAAAAGTCATCGTGGTCCTGGTGGTGGGTTTCATTTCCTGCTTGGCAGAAGAGCAGAAGGTGAGGAGCCGTCAGGGTAACATTTAAATGACAGTATTCAGTAATAAGATGCTTTTCTAATTTAATATAATTATTTTACCATTATTACAGTATGTACAGTCCTGATTTGTCTTGTAGAACACCTTAAATCAGGGCTGCTCAATACGCTGAATGTTTGGAGTCGATCTCAGCGGTAGGTGATAAACTGAACGCCGCCAAGAGGCTGAAACCAGCACGTCCTCTTCTGACGCGCTTATGAAAATATTCAAAGATCCAAAACGTTTGTAATTTTATTAAAGAATCAAAATAAATCAACAAAAATTGTTCAAATTAACGATCTCAGTAATTATTGTTTCAACAAGGTGTTGCGCAATTCAGTGCGTTTCGGTTCAATTAACAAAAACAGGGACTCAAAGATCGACTCTGACGAGCAGAGCAGGAGTTTAAATTAACTAATCAACCATCGCTGTGTTCATGAGAGACTTATTAATAATCGCAAAATAAATATCAAGCCTGAAAACCTTATATCGAAACGGACTGGATGTTATGTTTTTAACTTAATCTCTGCTCGGCTTGCGGGGCGCAGGCAGTTGCCACGGCAACGGGTGTGCTAAAACGACAAAGAGAGACTAAAAAGGTACGAGTGGTTTTGAATGGTGTTCTCTGGCATCTTGTTTTGAGCTCAGAGTCTGAAAGGCTTTTCCTCTTTCAAACATGCTATTTATTTTTGTCTCTTATTTAGTGGAAATATTGATGTTCATGAAACTTTCTCCAACATAATAACCTTTTTCAACATTTATATGTCCACTGTTGAAAATGAGGAGCTGACATTAAATGACATTGAAATAAATTCCAGTCCAACATCTGGGTTGAGGTGAATCCTCTGTTGGAGGAAAAATATCCCAACTTCATATGTTGTGCTTTTATCTTAACAGAGCTCTTTGGTTCCTCCTATCAGTCTGTAGCTTCTCATATTGAGGTCATCAAACCAAAGTTCAGGTCTACCATAACTGACTGACGCCTGCTGGCCTCAGGTTTGCAACCAGCTTCTGAAACCCGTAACCTCCTCCTAGTGTCAGAATCTCACTGAGGAAGAAACTGTATTAGACTTTCTATCACTTTAATATTTCTGCTATAACTGATGGATATTTGCATACAAAATAAGTCAATAGAGTTTAATTTACAATTTTTATATCTTTGTGTCATGAGGTAGATCTCAGCTGGCTGGTGAGAGAAAAAGTAGATCTTGGTCTCAAAAAATTTGGGCACCCCTGCCTTAAATGATGTGATGAGTTGAAAATGAATAAAACAGGGAGACAATGTGGTAGTTGTAGATTGTCAAAACTTTGATGGGTTTGTATGAACCTGAAAATCCAGTTTGAATGTTTTAAGTGATCTTCCAGTAGTTAAAAGAACCCACATAGACTTATTCAAAATTAATTAATCTGACTGTTTTATAATCTCTGTAGTTGAATTTTACTGAATTGTAATAATTTTCGTATGTCTAGAAATAAGTTAGAACTGTTTGTCTGGCAACGGCACACCTTTTTATGAATTAAAACTAAGTACTGTAGTCTGTTTTTCTAATTTTTGTGTTTTACTTTTGTTTTTTTCCCTTCTGCTCTCTGACCAGGAACTGTCCGTCTCTGAGCTCCTATGGAGAGCCAACAAGGATGTTGGTGAGAATCTGAAAACAGTCAGTCTGTATATGTGGTTAGAAAAGATCAGATGGTCTGGATTGTTTTTCTCCTCTTTTGAAACTAAAAGGCAGTGTTGTAGCTCTGGTTTGGTTTCTTTCCCTCACTTTATGTTCGTGATCATCTATCTTCAGATAAGGTAGCCTTAGAGCATCTCTCTATTAGTAGAAAATTATATTCTGTGTCTTTGGTCAGAAGACAATTAACAATAAATGTTTGTCTTTTTGAAAATCCAGACTTGACTTAAATTAAGAGCCTAACTTTAATCCAAGTTCCATAAATAAATGAGTCCTTTTTCCCCGTAACATCTTTTTACCATCTGGGTGTTTTCCTTTAATCTATTTTAAATTGTTTTTCATTGTAGTCTTCCAGTTTACAGAAACGTTGATTTACTTCTTCAGACAGTGCTGAAGAGAAGTTTACACACACTCTTCATGGGCATAAATCTGTTCATTTTAGGCTTTTGAATACATTTTTTGAAGTGTTATTTCTGTCATCCATAAACACAAACATTTGAGTAACAGTCCTTAGTAATTATAGATAAGTCAGGGGATTTTTGCAGGCATGACCAAAATCCTACAAAACTCTGCAAATTTCCACAATGTATTTGTATATTTCTATATTAATATAATATTCATGTAAGTGAACTAACTTTACTTATTCTCTACCAGTGCACACGGAGGACGAGCCCCTTGTAATAGATGATATTGCCTACAAGAATGAGAATGAGAGGAACGCAGATCAGTGCACCTCGCGTGGCTGCCTGTGGCCCAAATCTGCAGACGGAAAAGTTTACATCCCCTACATGATCGCCAATCACTACAGTACAACCCAGGAGAAAACACATCATGTTTTTATTTGATTCAAACTGATTGTACTGATACGACAAACAAATTATTATTTTTTTTACAACACATCATTGTGTGATCTCTGTAAGAATTTTACGTTGGTATCATTTCTCATTTTTAAAACGGGCGTTACATCGGGACAACAATGAATGAACTGTTTCCACACTGACATGGAGAAAAAAGGTTTTTGCAGGAAGGACTTTATTCTGGTTTTCGTCTTTCTGCAGCTTCCCGGGAGCTCTCCGTCATTGAGCGAGGCCTGCAGTCCTTCAGTCATGTTTCTTGCATCCGTTTCACCAGGCGGAGCAGCGAGAGAGATTATCTGAGCATCCAGTCGCACAACGGGTAACACTCTGCAAACTAAACATCCTGAGTGAAAAATTACAATATGCACATCCAGAACCAAACATCTGCATAGTGGAAGAAAATACATCAATTTTAAAAAAATAAACTAACACTGGAAAAAACATCAGAAATAATGACAAAGTATTTAGCTTGATGTGTATCCAGAGTGTGTCCAAGGGACCATTTTTGTCTGTTAGTTCTGTGAGTTGTTTTTTTTTAAGTTTTCACAATTTTAAGTACATCATTTATGTATTCAATGAATCTGAAGAATTTTCAATGTCCAATTACTTAAACTTAAAATAAAAAGTTCAAAAAAACCTGCTGGGGTGAAATTTATACCTGCAGTGTTTCCATTACCCATAAAATTGCACTAATTGAAATTATAAGAAACAAATTTGCTTAATGGAAACACCTATTTTGGGGAAAAAAATCAAATTTTTTGATAAAATGTTTTTGCATTGTTGGATGTGGGTTCTTTTTCCAGCCATATGGAAATAGATATGTTTCGCACAACTGCAATGGAAACACTTTCTTTTGCATCACACGAGTTTTCAGAAACATACCCCTGACTTTATTACAATGAAATAAAACACTTTTAGAATTTCATTTTGGTTGATGATGAAGTGGAAGGCAAATAGAGTAGTTATGTGCAAATATATTGCGTGTGATAATGGAAAAGAACTGACAACATTTTGCATGGCTTTCATGCAAAATACAGTTTTTGGCAAAACTGGCACTACAAATCATTCTACGCAAATCATCCCCACTGTGAAACATGGTGGGAGAAGTATCATGCTGTGGGTATCTGGTTATAGTTTTGTTGTTTCTCAAAATTTTCAATAATTGTCCAGATGTACACTTTGCTGCTTTCTCACCTAAAATCCCAGTAAAATGCACACAACTGTATCATTTGTGTGTGCAGCTGTTACTCGTACGTCGGCCGGCTTGGCTACAGCCAGACGTTGTCTCTGGACCAGGCAGGCTGCATCTACCACAGCACCGTCCAGCACGAGCTGCTTCATGCCCTCGGCTTCAACCATGAGCAGTGCCGCTCCGACAGGGACCAGTACATCAGAATCCTGTGGGAGAACATCCAATCTGGTCAGAGCCTGAGCTACTAACCCACATGTCACAATTCCAAGATACTGTTTCAGTAAGAAGAGCTGCAGATAACTTTTAGTCTAGGATTTATACAGAAGCTATCCTGCTAAAATGACAGTCTGCCAGTCACCAGTCTCCAGCCTTTTGAACTCATCTAATAATTGTTTGTTTTTTTCCTCCCAGGTTTGGCGTACGCCTTTGACAAGCTTGGCACTTTAAACTTAAATACCCCCTATGACTACAACTCTGTCATGCAGTACCACAGGTTTGGAGAAACTTCCTTCTATATTTGCAATTTAACATTGTTTCAGATAGCCTTTGGAAGAGTTGTATTATCAATATTTGTTAGAATTTCCAGTTAATATAAAACGAGGAATTTAACATCATACACAAACAGTGTGGTTTGTGTAAGCAGCTAAACTTATTGCACTCTGTCCTTTATTGAGCTTTTTCACAAACCTTATTCAGTAAAACGGTTTATGATTTTCTGTTTAATTTCTGTTTGGATGAACCTTTCTGTTTGTTCCAGGTATGCGTTCTCTGCAAACAACCAGCCCACTATGGTTCCCATTCCTGATTCAAGCGTTTCTTTTGGAACGGCTACTGAGATGAGCATGAATGACATCACCAGACTGAACAGACTGTACAACTGTTAGACAGTAAGAAAAAAAGCATATGTAATAAAACAAAGTCATCTATATGGGTTCACACAGTAAAAGCAGTTTGTAGAAATCTGTTAATATGAGTAGTTGAACTAAATGTTGACATTTTTTTCTGCTGCAGTGTTTTATCTGCTGGTTTCCCCAAGAGATGATAACTGCTGGAACCGTCCATCGTCTTCCATGTCTCATCAGTTTGATTTGTCAAGATATTTTCTTAAAGCCTCTAATAAACTTTAATATGCACCAAGTCTGATCTTTGCGCATTTCTAAATATATTTCTAACACACATAAAGAATCAATTGCCTGACATTATGTTTTTTAAACAAAGTATAAGTTAAAAGGCAAGTGCAAAACTGCCGTGTCATTAAAGGTCTAATCATGACAGAAAAATCCTTCTTGGAATATTACAAGGAGCCTCAAACTGCAATCATCCAGGTTCACTGTCCACACATTTTAATAATAATTACCAGATTGTCAGCAGGGTTCTGTAGAACTCACTGGAGTTTGAGAGCCCTGATCAGACACTGGATTAAGACGAAGCCTAACAGAGTATTCTAACCCTGAATTTGAGGAAATTTTTGATTGTCCATTCCAGAAAGAAAGGTTGGTGTAGCAGTGAGTATGTCTCATGGAAACAGACTCTGTGAAGAACAAGATAACATGCTTCCCTATCAGGTTTTCTTTGCAAACCCTGACATTTTTAATAGCCCCCACACACCTGAAGGAGACTCCTGTCAACAAATTATTACTTTTGAAACAAAGATTTAAAAACAAATCTTAAATGGGGAGAGTATTTTCTCCTCCTTCCAGTTTGACACTCTGCTGCAGCCTCAGACTGGAACCACACACCTACAATCAGGTTCAAATCAGATATTTACATACAATGAATCACTATCTGATGTTACATCAAACCAAACTGTTTCAGGTCAGTTAGAATTACCAAAATTATTTCTATTTGGTAAATGCCAGAAAACTTAGTGAGAACTAAGTGATTTAGAGATTTTTTTTGTATCTTTCTTCAAATTCAGAAGTTTACATTTGGACATTTGTCTTTTAAACTGTATGACTTGGGGTTGATCCAAAGCATGTGTCTTTATGTTCACTGGATTTTAACTTCTGGTTTAGTTACTATTTTGAGAGCAAACATTTACACTGAACTGTATTTTATTCTAGATAAAACTCCCAACCTTATTCAGGGAATTGAGTGCAAACACATTTACAGTTAAGATTTTTGTACATTAGGAGGCGACATTCTCACACTATTATTACTTCCTAAGCAACCTGAAAATCCATTTCAGCAATTCTTAACTAATATTCGTTATAACAAACTGGTTTGGTTTAATTTAATTATTAATAATAAACCTTTCATTTTTCTTCATCCAGTGGAACGATGTAAGATGCAACATGTGGTTAATCTTACTTTATTTTGCCATTTGATTGTAAAATGCCTAAAAGGAGTCAGAGTCTCCACAAGAGGTGGATTGAGATAGATAGATAGATAGATAGATAGATAGATAGATAGATAGATAGATAGATAGATAGATAGATAGATAGATAGATAGATAGATAGATAGATAGATAGATAGATAGATAGATAGATAGATAGATAGCATTTATTGTCATTGAACAGAATTCAACGAAATTTCCATTGCAGCTCCCGTGCAAAAGGTCAAATATATACAGTAGAAATAAGCAAACACACAATAATAATAATAATATATACAACTAAATTAACTAAAGGCACTCAACCATCCAAAGAAGTAGCAGCAGGTCCAATTATGGCAAAGTACAGATAATGTGACAGTGCAAAGTGCAGAACAATGTGGCTGTGTGGGGGTGGGGGATATGTGTGACTGCGAGGTTATGATATGTGTGGGAGGTGGGGGCAGCAGGGAGTAATGGCTCTGACGGCTGTGGGGAAGAAACTGTTTCTCAGTCTATTTGTTGTAGTCCATATATTCCTGTACCGCTTGCCTGATGGCAGCGGCACAAACAGTCTGTGGCCCGGGTGGCTGGAATCCATGGCTATGGATCCAGCTCTCTTCTAGACCCGGTCTGTGTAAATGGAGTCCAGGTCTGGGAGGGGGCATCCCACAATGCCTTGTGCTGTTCTCACCACCCGTGTCAGTTGTTTCCTCTCCAGTGCTGTGCAGCTACCATACCACACAGTCATGTTGAGGCAGAGGATGCTCTCGATCATCGCCCTGTAAAAGTTCACGAGCAGCCGTGAGGAAAGTCCAGCCCGTCTCAGTTTCCTGAGGAAGAAGAGCCTTTGTTGTGCTTTCTTCACCAGGTGGAGGCTGGAGTCACCAAGAATCATACCTGTCAAGTCTCTCATTTTGGCCAGGAAATTACCGTATTTTACTCCTCTTTCCCTCTATGCTCCCATATTAGTATTTTGCCAAAAATTTCCCATATTATAGTAATTACGTGCACATCATTCCACTCCACATCATTACACACCCCACATCCCTTCGTTCTGACGGTAGTCTCCATCACCCTTTGCCCCCAGCTCTAATGGCAGCAGCGGATAAATATTTCCCGTGTTCTCAAGTCCAAAACTTGACAGGAATGCCAAGACAGGGACTACAAACTCTTGAACCAAAGACATCATCAGAAGTGTCTTGGGCAAAAGAGAGAAAGAACTGTTCTGCTGGTCAATGGTCCAAAGTCTTCTTTTCAAATGAAAGTAAGGTTTGTATATAATGTGGAAATCAAGCTCCCAGACAGTGGAGAGGTAGAGAGTCAACATTGCTTGAAGCCTGGTGTGAAGCTTCCACAGTCAGTGACAGTTTGGGGTTCCAAGTAGGATCAAAGAGTTGGAAGTGGAGAGAGTACTCTTGCAATCACAGAGCACAAAAGTTGTAGGTATTGGTTCCAGCTTCCTCCTTTCATCTGTCAATGTGCCACTGGGCAAGGCATGTGTTAGTGTGAATGGATATGGACGATGGTGGAGTTCACCACACTTCACCCTGCCTTACCTCTTGGTGGTCAGAGGGCTGGTGAATGGCTGCCTCTCTGTCAGCCTGCCCCAGGGCAGCTGTGGCAGCTATCCAGTAGCATGCCACCATCAGTGTGTGTGTGAATGATTGAATGTAGTGTGAAGTGCTTTGGGGTTCTCTGGATTTGATAAGGTGCTGTACAAATACAAGGCATTTACCATTTGCCAAATGTGTCTCCAGTGTAAAATGCTTTGAGTGGTCAGTATAACATCAAATCTAACACCAACAGCTTTGAACAAAAGATTGTTCAAAGTCACTTAAATCCCATTTTTTCCCTGTTCAAATCTTTTAAATCACCTTCATCAAGTATTAATTTCTCAGTACATTGAGCTCCTGCCATGATGATTTACTAATTCTGTTAAGAAGTAATTGAACAGGTAATAAAATGACCATTGAGCTTATAGTAGTTTCATCCTAATCATCCATCCATCCATCCATCCATCCACCCATCCATCTTCTTCCGCTTATCCGGGGTCGGGTCTGGGGGGTAGCAGTCTAAGTAGGGAGTCTAACCCTTCCCCCTCCCCAGCCACTTGTTCCAGCTCCTCCAGGGGAATCCGAAGGCGTTCCCAGGCCAGCCAAGAAACATAGTCCCTCCAGTGTGTCTCTCTCATCCTAATCATAATCAGAATGATTTGCCAGAATTATATTGATTTAAAGCCTAAAAGGTCTTAATTTTATTTCTCTGTATTGTACTGATCCTGTTGGTTCAGTGTTTCTCCTCTTGGATCCAGTGCAACAACCTTCACGCTTGTTCAAGTTGACACTGTTGGATACAATATTTCTCATAAAAGAAGTAGAGGCACTTATTGTTCATTTCTTCATGCAGGACTATAAGATTCAGCTGATAATAGGTTATTTATTAGAAATAGATCTTAAGGTTGCTGCTGCACATCTTGACTTTTTGGCTCTGCTACATAAACCTTTATGACACTTCTTCTAATTCTCTTCCCTTGGATTGTTTCTGGAATGAGTCAGTCAGCCTTAGTATAGAGCAGAGCTAAAGAGAACCAGAACCTTTCACTATTTAGCTTAAGCACCTGCTTCATTCGTCTCTGAGTCATGGGCCAGTGGCTCAACAGAGGAACCGTGTGAGGCAGGAACTTTAGGACCAACTGAGGAGAAGAGCAGGGAGAGCTAAGGCGACAGAGACAGAACACTGACTTGGGATCTGCACAGAACAGAGCTGAATACGGCTCTGGCGTCCCCTGAAGACCAATCAGAGATATTGCCCACATCCCGTTTTCCCTCCTCCGTTTTCCTTCCACTTCCCCTCTCTCTGTCACTATCTAAGCGTCCATTGTCCTCATGTTTGAAGCTGGAGCCAGGATCCAGGGCTCTTTGCCTCACTCTTTATGCTTCCTTTCCTGTCAGCCTGCTGGTTGAGCAGAGCTAAAGAGAACCAGCACACAAGGCATGAGTGATTGGTCGGCCCAGCTGCATTCTCAAACTACTTCATCCTTGTTCACAGAAAGAGAGTCATTGTGTTGGGTGTTTGCGCCAACAGTGAGGGAGCTAATATGAGCCTAGTACTCCCACAAGATTAACAGAATCTTGCCTCTGGGTCCAGCTGAAAGAAGGGTCCCTGATGGAGTGCCTTAGCTACGTCCGTCAGTTTCAGTCCATTCATTTACAGTTACATCATTTTCACCAGCTCCTCCAGTTGGGGTGATCATTTCAGCTCAACCAGCTGCAAAAAACGCACTTATTCAGTCACTGCACTGTCTGGACGTGCTTTGTAGGTCAGAAAGACTCTGAGGCTGTTGGCTTGTCCAACCCCACAGGTGAAAATTTATAGATAGCAGAGCTAAAGAAATCCATAGAGACAAAATGTAACGAGGTGAAATATAGTCTTCACTAGCTGCGTTTCCATGACAAATGAGGGCAAATTTTTGTCAATATTCTTGCTAATATCGAAAAAACCCAACAATACAATTGTGGTGTTTCCATTAATCAAGAAATGAAATTTAAAAAATCACACATGAATAAGTTTGATCATTTAAAAACATGACATGCCATGATCCTCCAATTACTTCCTGTTGTCTTCTTCTTCATGATTTGCGCCAGTGGCAACATCCGGTTGTTGATCATGTGATGCGAAAAAGTGTTTTAATTTTTCCCACACATTCAGCCCTTCATGTCATGGAAAGACGGACGTCCCTCTTAATAAAAGAGAAAAACTCTGGTTTTTAAGAACATGGCCGATTATCAATTAATCATTAGTTGATTAATAAGATCAGTCAACTTTAGATTAACTCATCAATTGATAACTTGCATCCCTAGTCCAGGGTGTAACTTGCCTCTTGCCCACTGATCACTGGACACACCCCACCACCGACCCTGCAAGGATGAGTTGGTGTAGTAGCCTATATACACATACCATTTTTAATAAAATGTAAATAAAAGGCAGCTAGGTTTCTCCCTGCTGTCGGTAAGCTCTGTTCTGCTCAACAATAAATGAAAGCTGTGCACAGAATAAAACTCCAAGGACAAACTTTGTCCTCTTTATGCAGAAAAGGTTTGGAACACATCCAGTCTAATAGCAGAGCTGGCTAATTGCAGTGTGTATGATTGAACATTTCACACTGACACACCAGCTCTCTTTTTAAAAGTAACAATAAGAAACAGACTGATCCTATCAAATCCTACAGAATATGCTCAGTGTGAAGAGCCAACTCTGTGTCTGTTGTTAACTGTGGGACAGCCAGCAACCCGACTCCTAAACAGAGAAACAGACCAGAACAACGTTTGCAGCAGAAACAATAAAGATGAATATGTTCTGTCTGCTCCAACATTCCTCTGAGCACCGCAAAGATAAGTACCAACCAATATAAGTGCATAAATGTTATATTTAATTTATGAGAAAGATAATTTTGTTCATTCAGGAAGAGTACACACACTTCTATTCTTGAAGATCCATCTTTATAAGACGAAAATAATTGGAACACCTGCAACAGACTGGCGACCTGTCCAGGTGGCCCCGCCTCTCCCCCAGAACGTTAGCTGGAGATAGGCGGTAGCACTTGGCCCCCCCACCTTCTTCAAATTAGACAAAATTGGTGTCAATCAACTCGGCTACGTTTGTGCTGGTTTGTGCAGCAAAAATTTTCGTTTGTGCCGCTATCATTTTAAAGATATAAAGAAATGTTTTTAGAGGTCATCAAAGGTCAACCAGCCCCCCACCTTCTTCAAATCAGACGAAATTGGTGTCAATCAACTCGGCTACGTTTGTGCTGGTTTGTGCAGCAAAGATTTTCATTTGTGCTGCTATCATTTTAAAGATATTAAGAAATGTTTTAGAGGTCATCAAAGGTCAACCAGCCCTCTTAATATCTTTAAAATGATAGCTGCACAAATGAAAATCTTTGCTGCACAATCCAGCACAAATGTAGCCGAGTTGATTGACACCCATTTCGTCTGATTTGAAGAAGGTGGGGGGGCTGGTTGACCTTTTGACCTTTACCCTTTCCTTAATATCTTCAAAACCGAAGCAGCACAAACAAAAATGTTTGCTGCACAAACCAGCACAAACGTAGCCGAGTTGATTGACACCAATTTTGTCTAATTTGAAGAAGGTGGGGGGGCCAACTTCACTCAGGTAGGGAAGGTGTTAGAAAATGGATGGATGGATAATTGGAACACTCAGATTGAATACATAGAAATTACTTTTTTTTATTTTTATTTTTTAAGAATTACGGCCGACTTTCTTTTTCCATGACTAAATGTCTACTACTAAATGTCTCTTCCTTTCAGAGGAGGATAGATTACCTGTGCATGGCAGCTCCATCTCTGCAGACTTGCCACAGATTCAGGCACCAGTTTAAGATCTCACATATGGTATAAAAGAAGTAACTGTGCAGAGGGGACTGGGATTCCCTGCTGAAAATCCCCAGTGGATTATGAAAAACACACTCTGACAGCCTAGTGTTTGCTCTCATTCAGTATGTGTGTGTGTGAGAGAGAGAGAGAGATCAAAGAGGCACACTCTTTAAAAGCTCAGAAAGCTGATTTTTAATATTCTGAACAACAGCCTACAATGTTACCAACACTAAGTCAGCACTGAGCTCCTTAAATTCACAAAATCTGTTTCTGGTCTTTTGGAAGCAATAATATATCTTTGAATGCAAAAAAAAATAGTATTCACCTCTTTGGATGTCTTTCCTTTGTATTGTTTTAACAAATCAGTCATGATTAACAAAATTGGGCTTTTTTGACAAAAGAATTGCAAATAAATAACTTAGAATCAAAGTAAAAATTGACTTCTACAAATAATTACAATTAAATATAAATATTTAACATTTAGCACACTGATTCTAATTTAACAGAGGGCCAGTCAACTGGTGCCAACAGTCTCACAATGAGAGGAGGGAAGAACAGCTGAGTGCAGAGTGTGTCTCTAAATACATGTGTCTTCTATTTATATATATATATATATATATATATATATATATGTATATATACTGCTCAAAAAAATAAAGGGAACACTTTAAGTGTGAAACACCTGTTTAAGTGTTCCCTTTATTTTTTTGAGCAGTGTATATATAGTACAGACCAAAAGTTTGGACACACCTTTTAATTCAATGAGTTTCCTTTATTTTCATGACTATTGACATTGTAGATTCACACTGAAGGCATCAAAACTATGAATAACACATGTGGAAATATGCACTAAACAAAAAAGTGTAAAACAACTGAAAATATCCCTTATATTCTAGTTTCTTCAAAGTAGCAACCTTTTGCTGTGATTACTGCTTTGCACACACTCTGCATTTTCTTGATGAGCTTCAAGAGGTCGTCACCTGAAATGGTTTTCACTTCATAGGTCAACCTGTCCTGTC
This sequence comes from Xiphophorus couchianus, assembly GCF_001444195.1. Lineage (NCBI taxonomy): Eukaryota > Metazoa > Chordata > Actinopteri > Cyprinodontiformes > Poeciliidae > Xiphophorus > Xiphophorus couchianus. The sequence goes on from NC_040231.1 coordinate 34,691,204, forward strand.
AGGTTAATAAGTGGGATTTCTTGCCTTATAAATAGTCATGAAAATAAAAAAAACCCATTGAATTAGAAGGTGTGTCCAAACTTTTGGTCTGTTCTGTATATACCTGTATAAAAAAAAATTCCCTTCTCACCCACCGCGGGTGGTTCTTATCCTCTGAGCTCGGGTCCTCTACCAGAGGCCTGGGAGCTTGAGGGTTCTGCGCAGTATCTTGGCTGTGCCAAGGACTGCACATTTTTGGACTGAGATGTCTGATGTTGTTCCTGGGATCTGTTGTAGCCATTGGTCCAGTTTGGGGGTGACTGCCCCGAGGGCCCCGATGACCACAGGCACCACTGTGGTCTTCACCTTCCAGGCCCTCTCCAGTTCCTCCCTGAGGCCCTGGTATTTCTCCAGTTTCTCGTGCTCCTTTTTCCTGATGTTGCAGTCGCTTGGTATTGCTACATCTACCACAACGGCTTTCCTCTGTTGTTTATCCACTACGACAATGTCTGGTTGGTTCGCCATTACCATTTTGTCTGTCTGGATCTGGAAGTCCCACAGGATCTTAGCTCTGGCGTTCTCCGCCACCTTTGGGGGTGTTTCCCACTTTGATCTCGGGGTTTCCAGTCCATATTCTGCACAGATGTTTCTGTACACTATGCCTGCTATGTTATGTCGTTCCATGTACGCTTTCCCTGCCAGTATCTTGCACCCTGCTGTTATGTGCTGGACTGTCTCAGGGGCCTCCTTGCACAACCTACACCTTGGGTCTTGTCTGGTGTGGTAGATCTGGGCCTCTATTGCTCTGGTGTTTAGGGCCTGTTCCTGGGTGGCCAGGATGAGGGCCTCTGTGCTGTCCTTGAGTCCAGCTTTTTCCAGCCATTGGTAGGATTTACTGATATCAGCCACTTGGGTTATTTGCTGGTGGTACATCCCATGTAGGGGCTTGTCCTCCCATGATGGTATCTCTGGCACCTCAACCTCCGTTCCCTGTTGTCTGAGATATTCACTGAGCACATTGTCTGTTGAGGCTTTGTCCCTGATGTATTTATGGATCTTACTTGTTTCGTCCTGGATTGTGGTTCTCACACTCACTAGTCCTCTGCCTCCTTCCTTGCGGCTCGTGTACAGTCTCAGGGTGCTGGATTTGGGATGGAACCCTCCATGCATTGTTAGTAGTTTTCTAGTCTTAATATCCGTGGCTTTTATCTCCTCCTTTGGCCAGCTAATTATTCCAGCAGGGTATCTGATTACTGGCAGGGCATAACTGTTTATCGCACGGATTTTGTTCTTGCCATTGAGCTGGCTTCTCAGGACTTGCCTTATTCGTTGGAGGTATTTAGCTGTGGCTCCTTTCCTTGTGATCTCATCAAGGTTGCCATTTGCGGTATACCTAGGTACTTGTAACTGTCCTCTATGTCTGCTATTGTTCCTTCTGGGAGTGAGACCCCTTCTGTGCGGATGACCTTCCCCCTCTTTGTGATCAGCCGACCACACTTCTCTAGTCCGAATGACATCCCAATGTCCGTGCTGTAGATCCTGGTGGTGTGGATCAGTGAGTCGATGTCTCGCTCACTCTTGGCATACAGCTTGATGTCATCCATGTAGAGAAGGTGACTGATGTTGGCCCCATTTTTGAGTCGGTATCCGTAGCCAGTCTTGTTGATAATTTGGCTGAGGGGGTTCAGGCCTATGCAGAACAGTAGCGGCATTGAGTCATAGGCTTTCTTGTAATCAGTCCAAGCCATGCACAGGTTGGTGTGTCGGGTTCTGCAGTCTCGGGCAACTGTGTGGTCTACGAGGAGTTGGTGTTTGGCTCCTCTGCTATTTACACCGATACCTTTCTGTGCCGTGCTCATGTGTTTATCCATGTGTTTGCTTATCTTGGCCGCTATGATGCCTGACATGAGCTTCCATGTTGTGGAGAGGCAGGTTATTGGTCGGTAGTTGGGTGGGACTGGACCCTTTGATGGATCCTTCTGGATTAGGATTGTCCGCCCTTCAGTTAACCATTCAGGGTGAGTCCCACTTTGTAGCAGCTGGTTCATTTGGCCTGCCAGTCGCTCATGGAGGGTTTCTTTAGCCAGTAGGCATGGATCATGTCAGGCCCTGGTGCTGTCCAGTTTTTCATACCTGAGACTCTTTCTTGGACATCTGTCACAGTGATGGTTACCAATGTGGGACGCCTCCCTTTCCCATATGCCTTTCCAGTATTGTTCAGTCTCCAGCCTTGGTGGGTCTACTCTGTTGTTGTTATTACCCTGACATTGAGAGTACACCTTAGTTGGTTGAGTGGAGAAGAGCCGGTTAATCCTTCTGGATTCATTCTCCCTTGTGTATCTCTTTAGGCAGCTGGCCAAGGCTTGGAGCCTCTGTTTGGCAGTTTCGAGTGCTTCAGGTATGGGCATCTGCCTGTACTTTCTGGGTACTGGTCTTTTCATTGTACCCTTGTGGAGCTCTGACAATTGGCTCACTTCCCTCCTCACTTACCTCTAACCATCTTTTCCATGGTGGGTATTGGGTCTCATGGCTGCTCTTATAGCCAAGTGTCTCAAGGATCACTGATCAGCTCATTGGTTTCTGTTATGGTGTTGGTAGGTTCTCAATTCACATTCTCAATCTCTGATGGTACTTCACTCAGCCGTTGTAATTGGCGCCGAGGAGGTCTGGTTGTCATTCGGGTCATGATTTTCTCTCTCAGGTCAGCAGCCGTCTCGTTCAGCTCTGATTTGCTCAATGGGGCCGTGTATCCCCTGACTGGGTTCTGACATCCAGGTTCCTTTTGCAGTAGCATTTGTGTTGTATCTCGTCAATCTCAAGTTGTGATAGCAGTTGCCGTTTGCGGATGTTGGAACACTGAGCTACTAGTTGTTTAGCGCTTAGTGTTGACTGGGGATGTCGAAGTAACCATTCCTTCACCAGTCTTTGCATGTAACCTCTCTGATTAGGGTACTTGAGTAGTAGCATTCCAACAGATCCACATTTTCATCTCTCGCCCATTTCCGTCTTGTTCCAGTAGCCCATTTGTCATCAAGGTGCTCTGGTTCCCCAACACCTGACGCAGACCTTGTTTGGCCGGGCGACGTCTGAGCCGGCATGTTATGCATTTTTGTGTATCTCATGGTATGAGGTAGGCAGTAGCTTGAAGGGTCTTGCCTAAGGACCCAGACTGGATTCGAACCAATGCCATAGATAAGGATATACCAATGTCTTATCTATTGAGCTATCCAGCCAGCTGTATGTATATATATATATATATATATATTAGCAACAATGTATAAGTATTTTCTACATTATTTAATTTATTCACATTTGTTTAAAAATCCAGTTAATAGACTAGGGCTGCTACAGTGTCTATGTTAATTTAAAATGATAAAGTGATAAACTAGTATATATACACACACACACACACACATATATATACACTACTCAAAAAAATAAAGGGAACACTTAAACAGGTGTTTAACACTTAAAGCAGGGGTGTCCAAACTTTTAGCAAAGAGGGCCAGATTTGATAAAGTCAAGATGCCTGGGGGCCAATAGTTTGTTCGGACATTTTTTAACTACAAAAGTGTCATGCAAATAGACACTGTTATAAAACAATTTTCATTGTCACAATTATCTTTATTTTTCAAATGACAAAATAACCAAATATAAGCCACTCAGGCAACTCTAAAAACAGAAATTTTGCTTTTCTTTCATATCTGGAGAGTCAGATAACATTGAACAAACTGTATGAAATACCTTAAATTTACATGAGTTTAAAAATATCTTTGCCTCAAGAACATTTTAAACAGGAGTTATAAGTAATGCAAAGTTGTCTGTTATTATTAAATTTTAAAACAAGTAAATTTTGCTCTTGTCATTTACAATATCTTTCAGAAAGTAATAGTTTGTATCACATCTACAGGTTCATAACATCAACAGTAATAACCAAATCTTACTCAAGAGTTTAATAAAAATAAGTGCCATAAATCCAGGTGCATAAATGTTCTTTTGGCTTTTCACTGCTGATAGTGACAGACGTTACCGTTCAAAACACTCAGTTTCATGTCTTCAACTCTCAGTGCCACACTGTTACTGCCAGGCAAACATTTTTCTCAAATTCTTGCTTCTTCTCAGGGCAAAATGTTCTCCACCATTTTCATAACACAGTTTTGATAAATGTATCTTCAGTAAAAGGTTTGCCATGTTTAGCTATTAACATTAACTTCGTAGCTTGCTTTGGTGGTATTTTCTTTTGACTCACAGGCCCGCGTGAAGAATCGCTGTTGTGATGCCAGTGCAGCTTGGAGCTGCTTCACTTTTTCAGCACGGTGACTCCCTGTTAGCTTGTTGTATGTGTTAGCATGTTTAGTCTGGTAGTGTCTCTTTACGTTGAAATCCTTAAACAAGGCAACCGTCTCATTACAAATTAGACAAGCACAATTGCCTTGATTTTCAGTGAAGAAGTGTTATAATTCCCATCTCTCTTGAAAGCGGCGGCCCTCACTGTAAACTTGTTTTCTTTGCAGTGGCCATGGCAGAAATGAGTGGAGAGCGGTTCGCTGCACGGAGGCAGAGACTGATAGTATTAAAGTGGTGCTGCCACCATTTGGTGAAAGGAGGAATTACAGTTTCAAGTTTTATGATTTATTTATTCTGTTTCACAGTGCAGGCGGGCCATAAATAATACATTATAAGACCGAAGCTGCGGGCCGTATGAAATCTGACCGCGGGCTGTGATTGGCCCCCGGGCCGGACTTTGGACATGCCTGACTTAAAGTGTTCCCTTTATTTTTTTGAGCAGTATATATAAATATATATATATAATCTATTTCTGGGCCTATGTTTCATGATTCTTCCTGTTCATTTGGGTTTTGGTAGGAAAAAACCTTTCAATTGCTTCTTAGGAAACAAGCTTTTCTGAATTTTTTACAATTAAAGGAATATTGTAATGACCTGTCTATCATTTTGTGATCAAGAATTTCAGCTGCAGCTGTAAATGAGGCGGCCAGGTGGTCCCCTTTTCTGCATGTCGGCAGCACACCAGGTCCCCGCATCTGGAATTCACGCGTCTGTCGGCCCCCGCCTACAGGACTGCTCCCTCGCCCGCCTCCTCTCAGCTGCAGTAGCCCAAACACTCGGGTTGTGTTGTCCTGAATGTTGGGAGAACTGTCGCTTTCTTTTCAGTTGGTCAGATTCCGTCTCTCTTTCCTTTCAATGACCGTCCTGGGCGTGCTTCGCACTCAGCAGCGCAATAGTTAATGTGTGTGCCGGATGCACCCTCACTCCAGCAGACCGCTACAGTACGAAGATGGCGTCGGAGGGAGCCAGCGGAGAGCAGCCTCCTCCGGTACAAACACTGGTCGCTGCCGCGCCGGGAGGTATCGACACGGTAAGACGCGTGTATGGAGGCAAGCTAACCATAGACGCTGCTTCTTTTTTTTAAATATTTATTTCAGTGTGGAGCCGTGGCTGTCATGAGGAAAAGACGGAGAAACGCGCTGCGCATCTATTTCTCTAAAAGGCAACAGCGGTGGGCAGCGCGAGGCACTCGGCTGTCTGTAGAAAACGAGCCTCGACTCCGTTTGAGCCGCAATATTAGCCTAATTTGTTCTTGGCAGATCTCAGTAATGCCATCTATTGCCTTTTGTTGCACTAATCAGTTGTTTTGTTCATCTATCACGGCCTCTCTCGGCGATCATCTCGTAGTTATTATGTTATCCCGTGTTTTCCAGCTCCCGATGAAAGGAAAAGTGGCGCTGGTTGTACAGGTCGTGACTCATTCTATAGTAGCTACACAGTAACCAGGGCATACACTGCGACTCCATTCCTACTACGAGATTTGTTTCCTCTATTTGGTGCACAAAACGTAAAATTTTGGTTTGACCATTAATTTTTGTCCAAAGTCAGGCGTCCTGTTTATTTCTGTTTATTTCACATCAATGAAGTTAGGTGTTTTGTGTGAATGTTTAACTAGAGATGCCCAAATCAGATTCGTTTTTGGCATAATTTATTATCATCTATAAAACTTAACGTCGTGGTTACTGTGTATATATATATATATATATATATATATAGAGAGAGAGAGAGAGAGAGAGAGAGAGAGAAAGAGAGAGTTAGTTGTAAGTCGTTATATCCCCAGAAGGGAATTTATGCTGTGCTCTCTTTGAGTGCTCTTTGATTTTCTGAGTTAACAGTCGGAAAAACACCAACCTTCCCCCGAAGTCGGAATTCCGACTGGGAAACTCAGAGCGCACATAGAGCAGCCTCAGGTTTCTGCTGCGTTTGATTCGCCTCGGACGTCTGAGCTGGCAGTGACGTCACGCCCCAGTTGAGAGCGCTCTGTTTGTAACAAGAGGGTGGGATTTGCTACTTTGCTAATTGGTACTACCAATACAAGCTGATAACAGTAACAGTTTCTGCGTATTTTATCCGTTCAGACAAAAAAGGAATATTTTTACACAAAAATTGGTATGTTACAGCGTTGCTTTAATGAACAATAAACCGTCAGAAATCCTTTGCCTATAACTTATACCAGCAGCTTTCACTTCTATACAGTATGTGCAGCCATATTGGACACTTTTGTAAGTGTATTATCCCTTCTGATGGCTTGTATTACAGTAAATTAGAAGCTCTGTTTTTTACGCTGTTGATTAAACACATGAAATGCATAGAAATACATCAACAGCTTACAATGCTGTTAGTAGTCAGTAAGTTAGCACCAAAACAATTAGATTAAATATCAACTCTCATCTGACATCTTTCCCATATTTCATTTTTGAAACAAGATCTGCTATATGTTAAATCTGCCATTTTTAATCTCCCAAGTGGAGTCTGGCTGCAGAAATGACAATGGAGGGTGTGTGTTCTGTCATCTGCATTTTTCCTAATTTCAAGCAGCCAAACAGGAAGAGCTCCTTGGTAGAGGAATAATTTTTACAAGCATATGCACAGATGAATATGACCAGCGAAGGAATATTTACTGCAAAACATTATACATACCTGTGCAAACATCTAAATCAGTGGTTCTTAACCTTTTTTGAGGTACCGAACCCATCAGCTTCATATGCGCATTCACCGAACCCTTCTTTAGTGATAAATAAAATATATATTTTTTCCAAATTCAAGACATAGGTATATGTTTTTTTGCTGGTGCACAAAATGAGCCATGCATGAACGTCACTTTGCTCAATGAACAAAACCATGAACTCACAGCAAGTTACAGTATGACTTCATTCTGGCCCCCAAAAATATTTCGGCCCCATGAAAGAATTTCAGCCCCCAAAATATTTTTTTACTATTTTACTAATTAAAAATAAATTTGGATTTTTTTCAAAGAATTAAATTTTTTTTTAATAACTTAATTTTTTTAATTTTAAATTTAATTTGTTTTTTGTCGTTTTGAATCCACAAAATACTTTTTTGGGGCCAGAATAAAGTATTGCACAAATTACATACCTGTAAATCAGTGTGACTCCTGCTGTTGTTTTTGGGAGACCATTTCAGAGAGGCGTGGCTTCACCTTGGCAAGTGCATCTTCAGAGCAAAGTCTGTTCATTTTCTTCTTTTTTTGCTCAACATATTTAGTATGGATTAAAATATTAAGAAAGAAACCACGCGACGTACAACTATGACAGCTGCTGATACTGCGTGCACTAAATTCCCCGCAGCACTGATTGGCCGAGCAATGCAACATGATCCTCTGCAGCAAGTGATGGCCAAGCGGGGCGGGTCATCACGACTTTACACAAGCATGTCTTTACCTCCGCGGCAGAGGCTCCGCCGAACCCCTGAGACCGACTCATCGAACCCCTGGGATTCAATCGAACCCAGGTTAAAAACCACTGACCTAAAGTAACATTAATATGGAGTTAAATTTTGTAGTAAAAGCCATGTGTAGACTGTTGTTGTGCTTCCACTTGTTGAAAACAATCAGGCTTCCTCCCTGCAGCAATGTCTACTGTTTAAAAAGAGCTTCAGGGAAAGGCGACTGGCTGTATCTGATGCATAAAAGCCAAAGTAATGGCAATGCCATGACAGAATTTCATATAGATCTAGGTAAAAAGAACCTGAAGACAACTGATGAAAGTTTTTTAAAAGTTAACTTCTAATTCGGATGTAAATTTCTCAGTTTATCTGTATGATTTTTGTCATCCTCCTATTTAAAGGGGTTAACTTGTGTTGTGCATGATTGCCACAAACAAAGGGTATTTATGTGACTTCAGGAAAATTAGACTTCTATAAAAAGTAAGGGAGAAGTTTTTGAATATGACTGGACTGTCTAGATTTTATTGTTAAAGGTCTTTTATGATAAGTGGAGAAATTCCAGCTGATCAACATAGAGAGATTTGGTTGATTCATTTTTAAGAGGATATTTAAGGGAAGAAGCAAGAAAAGAGTGAAGTCAGGGAGAAGTTATTTGGGAAACTGAAAGTCGTGTGAGTCCATAGTGGGGCCAAACTTTGGCATGTACTGAGGTTCAACCCCATCGCAGTCCATCCTGAAATCTGTTAAAAGTCGCTTGTTCACCATCGTCTTTAGAAACTTCATCTGATCAACATGATTTTTACAATTCCTGTGAAACCATAGACAAAATACACACAAAGTGGAATGTGTTGCCTTTTAGTTCAGTTTTCAAAAACTTTACATTTTTAAGAAAACCTGGAGCTGTATTTTATTTTTTTTCAATCACACTTGTCAATAACAAAAATGCGTGCACAGTAATTATAAGAAAAGCTTTGTTTTCTCTCTAAAGGGTTCGGTTTCACATGTTTGCTGGCACCTAGTTGTGATTTCTCACAGCAGGTTGCAGCTGTTCTCTGGCAGCAGCTCAGCTCCCGCTCTGCAGAGCATCTTTGTTCAGGGCCGAAGAGTCTGTCACTTCTTCAGCCATGTACGGCTAAATCAGTGCACTCTCAGTGACTTCTTTGCCGCTTGCTTTCTTTTAGTAAACACTGGCTGGACTTTAGTGGCAGAGTAGCTCCTCTCTGGAAGTTCCTCAGAGGAGCTCGGCAGGTGGAAATGGGCTTTAACAGAACCTTTCTGGTCCCAGAGGCCGGTTGGAGGGACGAGGAGGGAGGGGAGCTGTGGGTTAGACTGGTGAGCTGAGAAGAGCTGTGGGGGTCAGTGCAGGAGAAGGGGGTGGAGGAGGACATGTCCACCAGACACCTTTCTAAATTGGTATAATTTCAGTGACTCAGCGGACATAGTTAAGAGTTCTGTGTCACCCAGCCGTCCACCCTAGCTTCTCCTCTAACACCCACTGAGCGCCCTCACAAGAACCTGGAAGCCAGTGCATGGAGGTGAACAGGTGTTCAGAGTTAGGGAGAAGGGCCGTTTGCCTCTGGGCTTTCTCCAGGTTTCAGCCGACAAAAGGGGGATTCCGCCTCAACGGAGTACACCCCCCACCTCCTCACCGCTTCAGCAGACTACCTCCACCCCTCCGCCACCACCACCACCAAGCACCATGCCTGCTGTAGTTAAATAAAGCTCTGTGCTCTTTGCTCACCCCTGTCAAACTGTCTCTTGTCAGCTTAAGGTGGGGGAAGTTTCCTGACTGAGGACTCTGAAGTACCCGTGCTGAAGGGTCAGAGGTCGCCTCTATTCGTTTGCAAAAACTCTTTTTTTTTTGCATGGTAGTGTGTAGTCAATTGTGTTGAATTCTTTTTCTCTCCTTGAAAGGCTTGGAGCTGCGGGTTTTAACTTTTTGTTGCAACAGGCAACAGAGATCAGATCAGAGATGCACAGGTCGGAGTCTTGTTGCCAATTTTTGACCACCAATATTTAAGGTTGGACTTTCTGATACAACCTTTCTTTTGGAACTATACTGTAGAAAAACATAAACAATAAACAGCAGTACCACTTTACAATAACACTCCCCTTACAAATGTTTAATACATAGTTGATAAATGGGTTGTTAATTAATCTGTAAACACTTTGACAATTATTAATGGGCTTATCATACATTACTTAAGAGTGAGAAAGGGACAAATCTGACTAGTCACAAGTCACTGCCTTGTAGTAAGTAGCTTCACAACTTTATTTTATAGCTCCATTTAATAGTTGTGGAAGTTTATATTGGAATGATAAAGTGCTATATTATATACTAAAGAATTATGGTTACAAATGCTCATTGTACTTACATGGTAATAATTCAGTCTGAAATGTTTGATTTAGAAACATTCCATGAAATATGTAAACAGCTTTGTCTCACAATTTGGTAAGAAGCTGATCAGTTTTATCTCTCTCCTGTCCTTATTAATATACACTTATAAATAAAACACTTATTAATTATTTAGTTTATTATGATGTATGAAGCATCTAAGCATTTTGTGCGTAGGAGAGCAGTTGCTGTAAAACAGACTTTCACTGTTATTTCAAAACAAAGACATTTCTGTGTACAGCTCAACAATAAGCAGCCAGTCTGCAGAGATTCACAACATTAGAACTTTGCAACTCCTTTAGGAGACATTGAAAATATTGGATGTTAGAACTCTTAACAAAATTGATCTTTTTTTCTAGTAATTGTTGAAGGTGATGGGTTGAACAATTTTTCTGATCTAATTTTAATTCAACAATGAAATATAACAAGCTCACCATAGAAGAATAAAAAATGTTCTGCCTTTTCTTTGACAGAGGTGGTAGCTGTTAATCCAACCGAAAATGAAGGCGTTACAAGATTACCACCGTCTGATCACCGTCCACTATTACTATGCGCTGGAACAATGCAACAGCTATTAAAATATCATGGGGAATATAAATGATAAATATTAATAGTCTAGACAAGTAAAAACTGCCCTAATTGGCATATTCATTTGGTAAATGAGTTATTTTCATGTTTCCTGGACAGTCTGTTGTAATGTGCATTGGGTTCCTTTTGCATGAACTGCACATTACTTTGTGGAAGACTCGCGTTTCCTTTGCCAGCAGGATATATGAAAGGATTTTGCACACCATAAGAATGTTCTTCCCCTTGTGGTATGGATGACTCAGGCCTACTAAAGAGGACCATGGCTAGCAGCCAACCTTGCTAGCAGGACCCTTGGTGCATGGCTCATGGTACAAAGTGTGGTTTGCTCATCTGTCCATTGTACAAAAATGTCAGATAGAAGGAGCACTTTGTACTTTATCGCTTAGCTCAACCGCTACCTGATGCTGCTGAGGGTTGGATGTTAATGAAAGCTCCAGGAGACGTCCAGAGAGGTGAAAGCGCTTCCTGGAAGAAGCGGGGGTTAGGAATTGGATAATGAGATCACTTTGGATAATTTAGTTACGTGGTGTCGCTTCTTCCTTTCTTATATCCTCCAACACCGTAAAGAGCTGGTATTGTGTCAAAGATAATGGATTACTAATTATGTCAACTGATAACACTTATTTACTACCATCCATTGTCTGGTCACCCTTGTCCCTAATGGGGTCGGGAGGGTTGCTGGTGCCTATCTCCAGCTACGTTCCAGGCGGGAGGCGGGGTTCACCCTGGACAGGTCGCCAGTCTGTCGCAGGGCAACACAGAGACATACAGGACAAACAACCATTCACACACAACACACACCCCTAGGGAGAATTTAGAGAAACCAATTAACCTAACAGTCATGTTTTTGGACTGCGGGAGGAAGCCGGAGTACCCGGAGAGAACCCACGCATGCACAGGGAGAACATGCAAACTCCATGCAGAAAGACCCCGGCCGGGAATCGAACCCAGGACCTTCTTGCTGCAAGGCAACAGTGCTACCAACTGCGCCACTGTGCAGCCCCTTATTTACTACATTTATTCAAAATGAATGTTTAGAGTATCATTAGCTGATTAAAGATATAAATTTATCATCTTTCTTCATCTCTCTACAAGGCAAACTCAAGGTATTTGGGGATAACTTAGATTCTTCTGACCTGTTTTACCTGCAAAGGAACTTTTGGAAGAGAAAAATACTGTAGGAGAATTCAAACAGAGGAAGACATCTGAGGTCCAGCAGATTCTGTTACCAGTGTACAGTCTTAGACTAACTAGTGAATGACAACTTACTCTTGGTCTAGGTCTTATTGTGACACCTCAATGATGGACTGGGTACCATGGTTCTGAATGTCCTGTTCGTCAGCTCAGTGCAGGGGGAACGTTTGGCACAACATCTGCCCTGCCAGGCTTCAAAATTGCATCCCTAAAGTAATTTTACTTGTGCGATTAAATTGTCACCATGCACTACAATTCTTCACAATAAATCGGGGCGAATCAAACTATAAATGAATTAGATGGTTCTAACAACTTAATGACATGTCTCTTGGGTGCTTGTCAAGCAAACCGGTTCTATACAGAAACCGTTAAGAACTGATTCTAGCACCAGCTGTGGTTTAGAACTGGAACCTCTTTGGTGGATAAGCCCCATTTTGAGCTGACATCTTGATGTCATGGGGTAGTCTACTAGCATGTGTTATCTTCTAAGGAAATAAAAAAGAATCATTTTAAAAATGTAGTTTACATGTCAGGTGCAGGTAGAATGTCATAAAGATCTCACTAAAGGTCTTCAGACATGCTCTGACATGTTGCTGAGGTTTAAACTATCTTAGCAGAGAAAGATTTTAGTTCAAAGAGCATGATTTGACATGCATCTAAATAAGCAGTTCATAACACATTACAGATTCATAAGCATTGTGTCTTTAGTGCAGTGAAAATAAGCTTAGCTCAATTTATGTCAAGAAGCCACTTTGCAGACTAGTGTGTCTGTTTAAGCAAATATCTCTAAAAAGTCAGCTCTTTGAGCATCTGTGACGCTACAGGAGGTAATATTGTTTGGGTAATACGCTGTCTGAGATCTCCTGGCTTAAACATGGTACTTTTTTTTAGACCGGCATTCAAAGCTGCTGATTAACAGCTTTGAATTATAAAGGTGCAACCTTTATAAACCTAGGTAGTTGATTATCTAGGTTTTATGTTTGAAAGAACCCGAAGTGGAAAGACATTAACTCTATGTAGGATTATTATCACAAGATTTATTATTATATCTTGATATTCTGTCAGGCAAAATGAACACAGTTTGTTATCTTACTGCAGCTTAAAGTTCCTAAGTATTATGTCTCTTTTACTGAAATATTGGATTGGGACTTATCAGCAAATACTTAATCTTCAGTGACTCAAGTTGGTAATGAAAAACTATCTTAATGGGGAAATCCTTTGTTGGGGCGACGGTGCTAGGGTTAACAGTTAGTTAACAGCTTTGAATGCTGTTAACCAACAGCACAATCAGGCTTCCGTCACTCTGTCCATCACTCTGCTGTAAGAGATGTTGTTGGCTCAAATCTTGATGGAAGATTGTAAATCTGGTTTCAGTGACTAGCCTGCCTTTAGAGGTAACAGGTACCAATCTGCCCGTTGTGCAAGACTGTGGCGTTCCTACGTGTGATTACATTTAGCTGATTTATTAAGGCTTTATAGACAAGTGACGTTATAAAAAATGCTTCTAGAGCAGGGGTCACCAACCTTTTTGAAACTGAGAGCTACTTCATGGGTACTGAGTCATACAAAGGGCACCAGTTTGACACGCTCTTCTGAAATAACAAATTTACTCAGTTTGCCTTTAGTTATACATTATCAATAATGATTAATGATACTCATCTATGAGAAGACACTGATCATGTTAATGGTTTCTCCCAATAATTAGCAATGAAAACAAGGTGGGAAACAGATATCAATATTCAGCACTTTATCTCTTTTAATCTCAGTAATTGTCACATTTTTAGATAATCACTTACATCACTACATTTCATAGGAAAAATGTCCAATTTTGACTAGCCACTCACAAACATTTTTTTAGCAAATCATGAACTATGTTGCACCATGTTTCAAAAAGTTATCAATTATGTAATGTTAAAGAAAAATCAACTTACATATTTTTAAATAAATCTTGTCACATTTTGAACTCATGACCAAATCTGCTGCATTTTTAACAAAATTATAACTTATATGTCATGAACACACTTTTAAATTGAACACAATTCCTCAATATTTTAATTAAACTTTGCCATGACACTGCCATGTTGCCACTAACATCTGGCATTGGTTTCTTTATTAGTGAGAAGACTGGCATTGCATGCTGTTCACCAGTGCACTGTAATCTGGTGTGTAACTTGAAACTGCAACTGTGAGTGCATCTTTCAGATGTGCATCAGTGAGGCATGTTCTGTGTTTGTTCTTAATGAAGTTCATGTCAGAAAACGCTGATTCACAGAGATAGGTTGAACCAAACAGGCTGGCAACCTTCATAGCTGCTGTGCATACACCACTGTACTTCTCTGTGTCAACAAGGGACCAAAAGTTTGGTGCAGTCTGGTAAACTTTGAGGTGTAGGTCATTTTGCAATGTTATGATTTCCATCTCCACCTGTCCAGCATCCAAGTTGAATGTTGCACTTAGTTTCTCAGCAAAGTATGTTGTGTCCACATTCATGAAAGGATTGGAAATGAATGACACACATGGCTCAAGCTGATCAAGATCACAAAACCTATTCTCAAACTCTTGCCCAAGTCTGTTTATGACTTCACAGTACTTTTCTGCAACTTTGTCAAATGTCTCAGATGCAGAAGCATTGTTTTTCAGCACCAACTGCACAGAGGGAAAGTGCAGCACTTTTTGTCTCTGTAAATCCACAGAGAAAATGTTCATCTTGGCTTTAAATGCATTTAAAGCACTTATCATATCAACAACAGTTTTACCTTTGCCTTGCAGCTCGCAGTTCAAGACGTTTAGTTTCCCAGTAATGTCCGTCAAAAATGCAAGGTCAAGGGTCCACTCTGTGTCTTCTAGCAGTGAGACGTCTTCGCCTTTGGACTGCATGAACTCTTTGATTTCACCCAAAAGTGACAAAAAACGAAATAAAACTCGTCCTCTGCTGAGCCATCGGATTTCTGTGTGTAGCAGCAGTTCACCATATTCAGCTGACATCTCCTCCAATAGCACCTTGAAAATCCTGTGCTGTTTAGCTTTGGAGCGGATGTTGTTAATGATTTTTACAACGGGAGTCATCACGTGCTCAAAGCCGATCACTTTTGCACATAACGCCTGCTGGTGAATGACACAGTGATAATGCAGAAATGTTGGGAAGTCTGGGTCACCTTTACAGTGAGCGATAAAACCTGTATGTCGGCCGATCATAGCAGGAGCCCCGTCTGTTGTCACCGCCACCAGTTTTTCCAATGCTACCTTCTTCTGCACGAAAAACTCCTTCAGCGTGTTATAAATGTCAACTCCCCTCGTAGTTGTCTTTAAGGGCAGTAGTGTCAGGAGTTCTTCTCTTGTGGAGAAATCTTCAAACACCATCCGGATGAAGACCAACAGCTGAGCTGTACTGCTGCTGTCCACGGACTCGTCCACTGGATGCTAAACCACCTGCACTTTGCCAGATCCCGGTCCAGCTGATCGCCCAGGTTACCAGACATAGCTGACACTCGTCTAGCCATCGTAGATGCCCCCAGTTGGACGTCGGAGAGAGTACAGATTAGATCGGTTCCATTTTTGTCATCTTTAAGTACAGTGTTAGCTATTATGATCATTGCTTCTTTGACAACTGCTCCATCTGAAAATGCCTTCTTCTTCTTGATCAGAAAATGTGTAGCTCTGAACGAGGCTTCGGTTGCTTTTAGTGACTTTTTTCCCGCCCTCGTGAAAAAAGATTGTTGCTTACCCAAAGCTGCCTTTAGCTCACTGGCTTTTTCTGCACGTACTGCGCTTCCCGGTGGGTAGTTAGCATGGTAATTTTTGTGACACGTAGTGAAATGTCTCTCAATATTGTGCCGCTTTGCCGTCGCTACGGTCGCCCCACAAATGAGACACACGCAGGTTTCTTTCACAACCGTAAAAAAGAACTCCTTCTCCCATTCCTCGTTAAAGTGATAAGTTTTCTTTCTTTTTTCAGCCATATTTTTGGGGAAAGAAAATGCATTCAGCACCCATCTTCGCTGTGTCCGCTAGCCTACGTTCCATTGGCACTGGTTTTGTCATGCGCACAATACTGACCATTGAATTAGAACTAGAGTAAGTCAGAGTTCACCCTAACTTTTCTAAACGTCATGTATAATGAGGATATTTTTAAGATACTGTCATTTTTAAAGCTATATAAATGCAAGTGTGATTAAAAAAAGAATAGCAACAGAATAAAAAAATTTTTAGACACAGCTCACTAGTGAGTTGTCCTATTTTTAGAACGGGCTTGCGGGCGACTCATGTGGTCCTTGCGGGCGACCAGGTGCCCGCGGGCACCGTGTTGGTGAGCCCTGTTCTAGAGATTAGGAATGCAGCTTGATGTGGCTTTCTCAGTTGTCTGCTCACACCAAAACTACAAATTCTGCTTTCACCAACCTTTAAATGGTAAACTAATAGAGTGCTATTCTAGTCATACCAATCACTCAAAGCTCTTTGAAACCAGAGCCTCATTCACCCAGACACACACAGATATAAACACATTCATACACCAATCCACAGATTCTTACCCAATATGAGGGTGTCTTGCTCATGAAAACATTGACATGTGTAAAGTAAAGAAGCTAGAATCAGACACACAGCATTCAGCATGCAGGACAACGACTTTTCATACTGACTGACCAGTCCTTATGCAGGTCAAAATAAGTTTCGTCACCCGTAGGTCTTTTCGCCTTACCCATCCCTCACTTAGCTTTTGGTTTCAGTGATTACAACACCTTTCAGGGTTTCTTCGAGAAACAATTTGACACTGTGCTCAGGAATGTCACCTGACTGGAACATGTTGTGTGGTTCCGGGATGTAACCTGGCACTGTGATATTTGGGGAAAGAAAAAAAAAACTTTTTATGAATTTAACATCTTACCATAAAAATGACCAAGGTTCTGTCACATACTTACCGACTCGTCACATAAATGCATTTTCTCTGACTATTGGCTCAAAGCTTCCTGTAAGGACATTACTGAAGTATTACTTTCATAATGCAAAGATTCTCCTAGAATGACTTAGTTTGATTTGAAGGATTACAGCCTTTGACATTAAAGTTTTGGTCTGCCGTAGTGTATGTTATGTTATGTTAACCACAAATACAATGTTTCTCTGTATTTAGACATAAATTTGTAACAAATTTATAAAGTGATCTAATTTCTTTCATTTGACACCAAGAACAATAACATCTCTAATAGCTCTCTCGAAGTCTGTTTCCTATTGTTGCTAATACTATGTAAGGTTCTGATTACTACAGTTAAAATAATGTAGGACTTTGAGACATGGGAGAAGTTAATGAGAAACTCAATAAAATAAACAACTGCAGCATTTAAATGTAGATTTTAGCTAAATGTGCTCATTGCACAGAAGACTAAATCCATTTTAGTTTTGCTCTTTGCAGACCAATGCTTGGGACACACTGATATTAGCTTGGTAATTAGTTAAGCTGCTGGCTCACATCACCACCCTGCTGCCTTATTAATGTTTCAAAACAACATTAATAAGATTCAAATTTGTCTTTTTGGTGATTGTGGAAAAGTGTGGAGCCTTCTTTCCACTATATTACAGTATATTGCAGATGGCTCCTTGCTCTAATTTACACAGCTAATTCAAATGACTTAACTTCACAGCATGTCATAAGGTTCTACTATCCTTATAATCATTTATTTGAGTCAGGTGTGTTGAACTATTTAACATATAAAACATGCAGGACAGGGTCAACCCACCGGTCATAGGATGAACCCCTAGCACCGTCGCCCCAACAAAGGATTTCCCCATTAAGATAGTTTTTCATTACCAACTTGAGTCACTGAAGATTAAGTATTTGCTGATAAGTCCCAGTCCAATATTTCAGTAAAAGAGACATAATACTTAGGAACTTTAAGCTGCAGTAAGATAACAAACTGTGTTCATTTTGCCTGACAGAATATCAAGATATAATAATAAATCTTGTGATAATAATCCTACATAGAGTTAATGTCTTTCCACTTCGGGTTCTTTCAAACATAAAACCTAGATAATCAACTACCTAGGTTTATAAAGGTTGCACCTTTCAACATTTGGCAGTGAAGCAGCATGTATTTTATGCTGTGTTGAACAACAACCATCACTAAATATATTACTGACTATATCCTACGTTTGTAGTGTGGCATCTTTGTGCTTGTCACTCGCATGTTATACTTATGAATGTGTTGGATTCCCTTTGGGTAGTCTGGTGTTTTCCCACAGTCCAAAATCATGATTATTAGGTTATTTTGTCTCTCTGAAGTGTCGGATGTCAGGTCATGGTGTCTGTCCTGTGTGATGGATTGTTCACCTGTCCGGAGTACAGCCCCTTTCGCCTGATGATCACTGGAGATTGACAAGAACAAATGGATATAGGCATTTGATCAATGGATGGACACTGGACGGTTTTCATTATACCAAAATTTCTAATTTTATGTTGATAGTGATGAAAATGCTCAGTTTCAAATTTGATTCCAGGGATCTTTTCTTAAGGCCCAGGATTCACTCTTAAGAAATATATAGGTAATTACAAGGTAACTTTTTCTTTGCCTTATTTAGAACAACACCAATAAGTACTAGGCAATTCAGAAGCCATTTAGAAAAGATAGTAACAGGCTTGTTATACTGTATAGCAAACCACCAGACTGGATAACACTTAGAAGTGTTAATATCCTTTATGGAAGAATGAACCCTGGATCCATTGTGCTGTTCATTGGTAGGCAGGCTCTTTTAATTTGTAATTTGTAGTTCTTCATCAGTGCAATGGGAAACAAATCTGGCCAGAGTGACTTACATTTAAGTCACCAACGTTAGCATATGTCATCTGGCATAATCCCTCTATATCAGAGCTTCGGTCTTTAAGATCCTTTGTCATAGAACAATCTGAAATCTTTATCTGTTAGCATCAAATACCTCTAAGCAACACTTGAACTTTTGCCTTTTGATTAAAGAGCATTGCAAAGAATGACTTACTGTGGGTTAGATAGTGGCAGCATTTTTAAACAATCTATCTTAATTACCAGACATGCTTGGTCAGATGAACCTCTGCAAAGAAGAAAAAGGGCTAAGTGTGTGTCTGTGCACATCTGTAGCTCTGCTGTGCAAAGTCGTGTTCCATCTTGGGCAAATAAGCTCAAAAATTGGATTTTTTTGACAAACCTAGTATTGTATGGTGTTACTGAAAAGGGTTTTATACAGATCAGTTTGTGGTTTACTATCTGTGTGGTTATGACTCTTAATAATTTGAGTCATAGCGTATTTCAGTGCAGTTCAAGATGATGGTCCACTGAAAGCAATAGTTTTCCAATAGCAGTTTTCTGTGAACCATTGTTTCAGCTGCTCTCATTATAGCTCTACCCCACTTTAACAGCTTTAACTTTTGGTCTGATACGTAACCTCTTCTTTTGCTCAGCTGCATTAACTGTAATAATCTCTTTTACTAAAGGTGTGTTTTCTCTGGCTTGTCTTGCAGAAATGTGAGTTCAATATGGATAACTTGAGCAAGCCAGAGCTTCTCACGCTCCTCAGTATCATGGAAGGGGAGCTTGAAGCCCGTGACCTGGTTATCGAAGCACTGAGGGTGAGTCCCAATGATAGACACTGCAATAGAACAAAAGTGTTATATCTGTGGAGATTGCATGATTAGATTTATGACCCTAGAAATGTGTTAGTATCAATTATCATGAAGAGACTTGAAAGGTTGGTAGGTCTACCTCTGACACAGAATGCTTGTGGAACCACCAACAGAAAGTATTCTTGCAGCTTTTTCACTCTCTGAAAACTACATGGAAAGAAGGTTTCTCTAACTGGAGATTTTGTAGGCGGCTCTAACCGATTTCAATTTATTTTTAAACAATGCTTAGCCTGGTGGTGTATTATCAGCCTAGTAGCCTGCCAGGCTGATAATACACTGAATGAATTTCTGTAAAACAGCCCAAAGTGTCAGAGGTAGATAAAGGCTAAATTCCTACAGGTTTGGTATCTGAAAATAAACTAAAAATAATGACACCATGGTTCTTTTACTCCTCAAGGCAAATTATAGCACACTAGAATCTTTATTTACATTTTTATTATATTTACAGCATATACTGTAAATATGTCAAGATCGTCTCAATATCAATAAAATTGGTGTCACCCTAACATTTGGGAGGGAAAACAACTCTAATTTGGATTGTTAAATCATTCATGTTGTTACTGTAGCTACATAGCAGTCGTTCTATCATGATCAATCAGTCATTTTTTATATCCAGGCTGGAGGTGTCACACCAAAAGGGTTGAGAGAGAAGTCAGTGTTAAATTGTTGAGCAGTTAATATTTTAAAACTAAGACTAAAATGATTACAATTGGCATTTAGCACTTGGCATTAGTGATTATTGTGGTTAGCGTGGTTAGCATTAGTGAATGCAGCCTCTTCATGCATTATCTGAAGAGTTTTGGCTAAATGTTTTGTTCTCCAGAACTTCATTTCCCAGAATCTCTTCCACTGCCTAAGCTGCTGTGTGCGTGTGTGTGTGTGTGTCCTGTGGGGTCAAATACCAGGCTGTTTATGTAGATTATCTTCCTACTGCAAGAGTACCTGCTCCTTTTAAACCTAAAACAGGTTAATGATCCACAGTCCTGGGCAGGTCTTATTGTTTTCATTTTGTTATTTGAACTTGCATTAAAATATTCTAACTTTACTTTTAATGCATACTCTGGGGCGTTGCTCTATTCTCCAAGTAATTCCATGAAGATTAGCAGTTTTTTGGTAGATTTCTGCTGTGTATGATGTGACTCTGGTGCATGGGGTGAAAGAAGCAGCAAGGAGAAAAACTGCCCTGGTTCCTGGAAAAGGAGAGCAGAGTTTTACCTTAAATGTGACATTCCCAGATTATTGACTTTTTCAAATCCAGTCTGTTTCTGTGATTTGCTGAACTCTTCAGTCAGATAAAAGAGACAAACTGTTGTAATACAGCGAGCTTCCTGTAATCTAATTTAAGTGTCAGCCTGAATAATCAACCTACGTGTGTATATATGTTGTTTTGAGCAACTTACTGATACTGTCATTAGGTAAGTCTTCTCTCCATGTATTGGCACACCGAAGAGTGTTATTGTTGTGCTCGTCTATGGTGCATTTACTGAATTGAAAAAGATCTGACTTATAGTTTCAAACATAAAATCTGGTAACCAGCCAATCTCTCAGAGCATCTCTGTCTGTCACTGCCCATATGTTAAGCATAGTTCTGAACAGATGAT
Organism: Xiphophorus couchianus; assembly: GCF_001444195.1. Lineage (NCBI taxonomy): Eukaryota > Metazoa > Chordata > Actinopteri > Cyprinodontiformes > Poeciliidae > Xiphophorus > Xiphophorus couchianus. The sequence goes on from NC_040231.1 coordinate 34,712,355, forward strand.
TGAATATCTTGTTGCCGTAAATTGTAATGACCAAAAGTAAGGAGACACTTTAAGATTCCTATTTCTGTATTATTAAAATGACAGCGATGAGTGTTGCCAAAAATAACTAAAGATTGCTTAAATAGTGGTGCACCGATTACAGTTTTGGCCAATACCAATATTTTTGCCTAAATATAGACACGCTGCTAGTTGACATCACAAATGCAAGATCCTGTGTATTAATTGTGAACACTACGACTACAAGATAACAAGATCTATAGATTTGCGAAATCAGTGAGGCGCAGCGAGGAAAAAGGCAAAAATGGAAAAAATGTCAAGTTAAAGAATTGTCTTTTGGCACTCAAGCATGGTGCACATGTGCAAGATGTCTGGATGAAAACAATGAACATGCAACATAGCGATGAAGTCTCAACGGTAGGATGACTATTGCTAACTTGCAACACAATAACATGTAACGTAACCTAGTGGGTGGGTCTATCAGTCAGACCTCAGTCATGCAGAGCAAAAGGTGGCAATGGCTGATTTGTGGAAGTGTGTAAGGTTTATCTTACATGTAAGTATCAGCCGCTCACTGATCTTCTTAAATGAAGGAAATCGGGACTAATTTATCACTCCTATGCTTAAGTGTCTGTGCTACAAAAGATTAATAGCCTGAAGCTGGTGCCACCAAAGCATTATGTTTCAGAATCTGTTCCAGAGTCTAAAACTTCACTGTCCTCAATGACTTCACCAGCGGGGAGCTGAGGGCAGCAGGACTTTTAATGGATGATGCATTGATCTGTGGTTACTAAATACTGAACTTGAGGTCTTGTTGTTCTCCAGGAGACTGAGAAAGAGTTGATTTTTTTCTGAACAAACCCTTGCAGGACCTTCTCTCTCTGCACTCCTGGATTTAGGTCATCTCAGCTTGCCAGTGCTCCACTTCAGGCTTGTCCTCCAGCTTTTTTTTGTGTGTAACACAAAGAATTTCTGTAGAAAAAAAAATGCTTTGAACACTTGTAAAAAATGTACGTATATCATTTACATGCCCACCAGGTAGTGAATCATTCATTCTAGAACGGCCCCAAACCCTTGCAAGACTGAGTGGTCTGAATGAGCAGAACTGACAGGAATGGTCAGTACTGCTCATACTGAGCTTATTTTCTTATGCCATCCACAGCCTCACTGATATTGAACTGGACCTCTTGCCTCCCCACACAGCGGCATCTGCTCCATGGAGTAGTTTGCATATGTCCTGAATTTCCTTTCCTCTGACAGTCTTTCTGGGTCTGCCATCTCTTCCACTCTAATTATGTTTGTTTTGGTTGTTCCTCTTTCACCAGCCATTCTCATATGCTTTCTGCGGACATTAAAGTTCTTCCTCGTCTTTTTTTGGGAGATGGATATTATCTCTCTCTCTCTGCAACTCCGGCACAATGAATCTATTTATTGTGTCACAAACGAGAGTATCTGAGAATAACATGAAAAAAAAACAGAGGAATATCTTTCATTTAAAAAGTAAGCGCTTTAAATAAATAAATCAATCAATCAATCAATCAGCTTTATTGTCAATTCCTCTTACATGTCCAGACATACAAGGGAATCGAAATGACGTTTCTCACTATCCCACAGTGATACAAGACAGGGCGTTACTAACATTGAGTAACAATAAAAGACACAGTCTAACTAAAATTATCCTAAACAATTAATAAATAGATGTACAATAACTAGACATATAGCATAAAAAGTTTTACAACTGAGAATGTATATGTATATATAAGTATATGGAGATACACAGATAAAAAAAAGTGGCAGAAGTGCAGAGTTTAAATGCCAAATTTGCCCTCTATGTTAGGAGGAAGGGCAGTTGTTCAAGGTTCTGGGTTTCTTCTTCTTCATCTTCTTGGCCGCTTTGATGCTGAGGGGAGGGAATTCAGCATCCTCACAGCCTGATGGATGAAACTGTTGGAGAGTCTGGTGGTGCGGGAGCAGAGGCTTCTATATCATTTCCCGGAGGGCAGGACACTGAACAGTTTGTGGGCAGGATGATTTACATTTCCCACAATCGTGACCGCTTTCTGGGTGAGTCGGGTGGTGTACAGGTCTTGCAGGGCGGGGAGTGGGGCACCAATGATCTTTGAGGCTCTTTTCACAATGCGCTGCAGGGCTTTTCTGTTCTGTTCTGTGCAGCTTCCGCCCCACACTGTGATGCAGCTAGTCAGGGTGCTTTCTATGGTGCCTCTGTAGAAAGTGGTCAAGATGGGTGGTGAAGCACTTGCCTTCTTGAGCTTGCGCAGGAAGTAGAGGCGTTGTTGGGCCTTCTTCACAAGTGATGTGGTGTTGGTGGTCCAGGAGAGGTCTTCACAGATGTGCACCCCAAGGAATTTTGTGCTGCCTACTCTCTCTACTGCAGCGCCATCTATGGTCAGTGGTGGGTGTTCGATATGGCCCTTCCTGAACTCCATAACAATCTCCTTGGTTTTGCTGATATTTAGCAAGAGGTTGTTGTTGCTGCACCACTTGGTCAAAAGATGGACCTCCTCCCTGTAGTGGGTTTCATCGCCCTTGGTGATGAGGCCCACAAGAGTTGTGTCGTCTGCAAACTTTACTATATGGTTGGAGGTGTGGGTTGTTGTGCAGTCATGTGTCAGCAGGGTGAAGAGCAGAGGACTGAGCACACAGCCCTGTGGGGCGCCTGTGTTCAGGGTAATACTGCTCGAGGTTAAGTTGCCAACCCGTACTGCTTGAGGCCTCTGAGTGAGGAAATCTAGCAGCCAGTTGCAGAGGGAGGTGCTAATCCCCAGCTTGTCCAGTTTGCAGATAAGTTGTTGTGGTATTATGGTATTGAATGCTGAACTGAAGTCAATGAACAGCATTCTCACATAAGAGTCCTTTTTGTCCAGGTGGGTGAGGGCAGGGTGGAGGGCAGAGCAGATTGCATCCTCTGTGGATCGTTTTGCTCTGTATGCAAACTGAAAAGGGTCCAGGGTAATGGGAAGGTTGCACTTGACGTGGGCCATGACTAGCCGTTCAAAGCACTTCATGATAATGGATGTCAGTGCCACTGGACGGTAGTCATTGAAGCAGGATGGAGAGGATTTCTTTGGCACTGGTATAATGGTTGCGGTTTTGAAAAGTGATGGAACAATGGCTTGTTCCAGGGAGATGTTAAAGACATCGGTGAAGACATCTTTTAGCTCCTCTGCACAGTCTTTCAACACACGACCTGGGATGTTGTCTGGTCCCGCTGCTTTCCAGGGGTTGATTCTGGCCAGTGTCCTCTTCACCATGTTGGCTGAGAGGCGAAGGATCTGGTCATGGGGGGGCAGGGGGGTCTTCTCTGGGCATGTGTTGTTTTGTGCTTCAAAGCGTGCGAAGAAGCTGTTCAGATTGTTCAGCAGAGAGATGTTGCTGTCACAGCTCTGTGGGGAAGGCTTATAGTCCGTGATGGCCTGAATACCTCGCCATAGGCTCTGTGCATCTCTGCTGTCCTTAAAGTGTGTACTTATCTTGTTTGCGTACTCTCGTTTTGCCTTCTTGATGCCACGGGACAGGTTGGCTCTTGCTGTTTTTAAGCCCTGTTCATCCTCAGCTCTGAAGGCTTTATTCCTGGCTCTCAGCAGCTTGTGGACATCACCTGTTAGCCATGGTTTGCAGTTTGCCCGGGTGATGATGGTTTTTGTGTCAGTCACATCGTCAATGCATTTTGTGATGAAGGAGGTCACAGTGTCTGTGTACTCCTCAATGTCTGTGTGGCCATTGTGAGTAGCTGCCTGTTTGAACATCTTCCAGTCCGTTTTTCCAAAACAGTCTTGGAGAGCAGCTGTAGCCCCCACTGGCCACACCCTGATGTCCCTTTTAACAGTTCTGATGGCTTTCACACTTTGCCTGTATGCTGGCATTAGCATAACAGTAAGGTGATCAGAGAGTCCAATGTGCGGTAATGGGGTTGCTTTATATGCACCTTTTTGTGTTGTGTAGGCCAGGTCCAAGATGTTGTTCCCTCTTGTTGGGAAATCCACGTGTTGGTAGAGTTTTGGAAGGACAGACTTGAGGTCGGCATGGTTAAAATCTCCGACCAAAATGAGAAAACCGTCTGGGTGTGCAGTCTGTTGTTCACTGATGGCTTGGTACAGTTCATTTAGCGCTGCATTCCTCTCACTGTTGTTGCTGGTCGGAGGGATGTAAACAGCAGCCAGCAAGATAGCGGTAAACTCCCTTGGCAGGTAATAGGGACGGCACTTTATGATCATAACCTTTGCCAATGGTGAGCAGTGTTTACATACCACTACAGCATCCCGACACCATGAGTTCCTGACATTAACAGACACACCTCCTCCCCGCCTGCGTCCACCGTTTTCTCTGTTCACAAGTGCCCGGTCGGCTCGGTAGCATGTTAGCTCCTCCAGTTGTATGGCAGAGTCGGGGATGCCGTCATTAAGCCAAGTTTCGGTGAAAACAAGCACACAGCAGTTTCTCACTGTTCGGTTCGCCGACATTAGCAGTCTGATATGATCCATTTTGTTGTCCAGCGACCATACGTTTGCCAGTAGGATTGATGGTATAGCTGGGCGTGTTGGGTTAGCCGCTAGCCTAGCCCGGATACCACCTCGCTTACCCCTTTTAGTTTTCCTCGAACACCGCTTTCGGCGTTTCCTCTCTAAGGGGCACCGCCTCGGCGAGTCCGGTGTTGTTGGGGGCCGTCGCAGTAGTCCGAGTTCCTTTATTGTCTCCGTGGTGAAGTACTCCAAAACATTGCAGAAGTTGTTTTTTCGGATGTTAAGGAGATCCCGTCGGTTGTACTTGTATTCCGACATAGTTTGGCGAGACAAACATTTAGAACTTTTCAACAAAGATGAACAATTCACCGTATACTGGGAGAACGAGAGGCCGCTGCGTCTACAACGCGCCGCCTACAGTAATCAGTAAACTGCAATCCAGTCCGCCCACAAATTAGCTGGGAGATGGAGTCAAAGAAGTTTGAATCCTGAGCTGTCAGTTCCAGTTTAGCCGACGTTGGGCTGCAGAGACAAAAAGGAAGATGGTAGAAATGGAAGGTTGATGTCTCAGACAAAGCAGTGCACTGTGACAGAGGGGATTAAAACCACTCCCCCCATCCCCTTCATGCTTCAGCTTTCTCCCAATGCCCCTTGATAGCCAGAAGTATCATCTGGCCACCAGCTGCTAGGCTATCAGTGGTATTGAATATTCTTTTATGGGTAGCTAATGTAACCACAGAAGCAGCCAAACAGCCTTATTGTACAGCATCTCTAAAGCATGTCAGTGATATTACATGTTCTATTTCCCTTTTCTCCTGTTCCCACAGTGTTGCACTCATGGCAGGTTCACAACAATTCCTCGTGGTGCTAGGGTGTTTTTAAAAAGCTCTTTCACTGCAGATTAATTAGCATCTGGTCAAATGGGGCTGAGATACCGTATCAGGTTTCGTCCTAGAGATGAAAGAAAGAAGACTGTAAGGAGATCAGCCAAAAAAGACCGAGGCGTCACATGGTAACCATGACGGGCCTCTACAAGTCCTCCATTCTTCTGTGCCAAGACATTTTAAGGCTGTGAGAATGAAAAGCAAACTTTCTTTGTGATTGCAAGCTAATGACTTAATGGGTATTTCCAGAAATAATGAGGCTGCTTTGACATTACTATCAATATTTTTTTATTTTTGGCAGATTAGCCATTTGCACCACAAAGGACGAACACATGAGCCAAAGCCCAATGTTAGGTCTAACGCAGGTGGATAGTGGTGCCTTTCTGCTGCCCAAAATTAACAATTTGCACAAATTTTAAACTCACCTCCAAATCTGAGAAACTGATTCAAAGCCTTTTAATGTATTTGACATTTCAGTTTATATTTTCATTGCAGTAAGAAGTAAAGATAAATGCAGCAGAGATAATTAACCATTAGGTGTAAAAGTGTTGGTGGATGAGGTGTTAATAAATACTTTTGCTCTTTTTATCGGTGCTGCAGGTGACAAAACTGAGACAAAAGGAAACTCATTTTAGCTAAATCCTGGATGGTGGGCTGAGAAGTAGATATGAAACAAGATCTTCTGATATTGCAACTCCACAATAGTTCACTTTGAAGTGAACCAGTCTTGTGAAGCACTACTGTCAGCATGTGACTGTCTGGTGGAGGTAATGTAAGAGACTCCGATGGGCTCTGAATATGATGCTTTGAACTTGACACATAGTTGTAAATATGTTTAAGACTCTAATTTTGAATCTCTAAAGGAAATAGTAATTTGCATTGTTGTGTTGATGAAGGCCCTGTGACAGACTGGCGACCTGTCCAGGGTGACCCCGCCTCTCGCCCAGAACGTTCGCTGGAGATAGGCACCAGCAGCCTTCCCGATCCCACTAGGGGACAAGGGTGTTAGAAAATAGATGGATGGATGGTGTTGATGAAAACAACTAATAAATACTTGGTGGAAAAAAAGAAACAGTTTTTATTCTCTTTCTGTAGACATAGAAGCAGACTTCTAGAACGGTTACATGTATTCTCTAGATCTTTCTCTCCTCTACTTTTATGTCTTTTCCCTACTCTTTCCTTCTTTTCTCCTTTCTTTCCATCTCCATGTCCATTACACTTGAAATGAACCAAAGCAATTTCCATTGAAGTTTATATAGATTTCAATTACAGCATCGTAGCGGAAGCTGTATTGCTCCGCATGTGACAGTAAATCTCTTGGGTCTCACCAACAATTTTGAGTGCCTCACTGCCGGAGAAGTCAGAAAATAATGAAAAGAGCAAAAGAACAGTGACAGATCAACATTTGTTTCCTCTTCAAACTACTGCGTGTTTGATATTTTTCCCTGGCATAGGAAGACAAGATGCTAATGGAAAGTAACCTTCCAACTTTGCCTTAATATGCATTTAATACTGTAGCACACTTTGTTTGGTCACCAGCTAAACTTGGATGTGATGGATTTGTCTTGGACAGACATGTACACTGCACTTGTCTGTATGTAAAAATTGCAGCAATGACTCATTAGAAACACTCTTTGATTTCACAGTATGCTGTGCTGTGTGCCTGATAAAGCGCACACTTTATCAGCATGTGCTGACACACACTTGAAGTGCTTGAAACACAAAGTTTCAAGCATTTGTGTGCATGAAACTTTGAGTGAAATGTTTTCTGTTTATTTTGGTTAATAGTTATCTGACCACTTGGATGCAGCAATTGAGAAAGAAAGTACATAAAACAAGGAAATGACATCAAGGCAAAATTAATGAAGTTCATTGTGATGCAGCAGAACACTGTGAATTTCCCCCAACACACAGTCACTGATATGGGAGTGTATCAAAAGTGACACATATACTGCAAAGGTGTGAATTTTGATGTTTCACAAAATCTTCTATATTTCCTCACGTTTAAAACCACACAGCTTTCATATCTATATATGCCAGCATACGTAGCAAACTTAAACATCGTTATGTTAGCATTTTCCCTCATTCAAACATTTATCACACTGAACTAGTTAATTTCATACTGAAAAAACAAAACAAAAATCAGACATGCTGCACCTCAGCACAGCCTGTGCAGTGGGTCAGATTGTCAGGCTCATTGGAACTGTTATGTTCCTCCTCTCTATGGGAGAGTTGAATTATACAGACGCAGCTTTCGTTATTTGATCCATGTGAAAATGACCTTATGGGGTGATTTTGCTGACAAGGAGTGACAAATGAAAAGACGGGGAAGATAAGTATCTTAGCAACAAACCTTTATGACCAGCCATAACAAGCATGCACAGAAATATTGTAGCTGTTATTAAATAGTTAATAAATAAAAACTATAGATGAAAGTTTATGTTCGCACTGAGAAGGATGATAAGGGATGCAAAACCATCTCCATAGCATACTGGTGGGTACCTGGATTAACATTTTCAGTGTGAAGTTGTGCTGCTGTAATAAAAAGATTTTTTTTTCCCAGTTTCCCTATTAGCGAGGAGGATGCTGTAAGTTGGGTTTAGTGCCGGTGTCGGTTTTAGTGCAGCTCTAGTATCTGAAGCAGTGCGTTCTTTATCAAGGCAACAAGCTACATAAATGTAGCAATGAAACATGCCACTGTTTTACGTCTATCATTACTTATCAGATAGATAGATAGATAAATCGATCGATCGATCGATCTTTATTGTCATTATCACAAGAACAACGAAATTTAAAAAGTGCCATCAGAGAAGAACTTGTTCTTTCTTTCTCAAATCTCTTTACTGCAGCGGGATGATGTCGGCACACACTCTCAGCTAGGGTAGCACTCTGATGGGAAGTTTCTCTCCGAAGCTGAGCCAGGCTTCCTGGAAGTGTTGTTGCCAGCATGAGCAAGTCACAGTTTTATCAATGCTTTCAGAATGGTAGCAGCTAAAAGAAGAGAGCAGTTTAACACTCGCTGAGCTTCAAATCGCCATTACAACCTGCTACTTATATGAGGTATGCTAGCCATGATGGACAATACACATGTCATGTACTGTAATGATTTAAAAATAATCTCAAAATGATAAATAGATTCATATTTTAAATTATTTTCATTGGATCATAAAAGAATATATTTCAAGACTCTAAAAGAATATAACAGAGTGGTGATGAAAAAATATGTTTTTTTATTACATTTTAAAAATGTACAGTATTTCTCAATAATATTTCTCAGTGATCACTGGAGACATTTTAGAGCAATGAAGACAGTAGTGTTTTGACAATTTATCTTTAGCAAACTCCAGTGCTTTGCAGTTGAAATACCTTCTTACCATCACCCTAATTTTAATCTCTTCCACAAATTCTCTATCAGAATCAAGTTTGGTTCTAAGTACATGAATATTATTTATGATCTATCGGCACTAACATCGCTTTTGTCCGATATAATTTTCTAAACATATCGATATTGGTCTGATAAATAAAACTGGATCGATATTTACAACCGACACTTATTTCCATCTTTCTGCTGTTTGTTTCTAGAATAGAATAGAATAGAAGTACTTTATTCATCCCAGCAGGGAAATTACTTCGCAGTTACAGCATAGAGACAAGGCAAGACAATAGACAAGACACAATAACAACATCCGGGTGTTGAGTCTGGAGTTGGCTGTGGCAGAGCTGATGACGTCACAGGCCACTGCTGCATCAGCTGATGGGGGAATATAAACAGCGATCAAAATGGCGGATGTAAACTCCCTCGGTAAATAACATGGCCGCATTCCCACAGCCAGAAGTTCAATGTCCGGGCTACAAATCTGTTCCTTCACGTTAACATGACCGGGATTACACCACCTCTCACTCACATAAAGTGCAATCCCGCCGCCCCTCTTCTTCCGACTTTTGGAAAAGTCCCTGTCCCCCCGCACCAAGGAAAATCCAGGAGCCTCCACGCTGTATTCTGGAATAAGCGAGTGCATCCAGGTTTCCATGAAGCAGAAGATACTGCACTCCCAGTACTCCTTCTGGGTCCTAACCAGCGCCGTGAGTTCGTCTGTCCTATTTCCCAAAGACCTCACGTTCCCCACAATAATCGCCGGTACCGCTGGCCTGCGCCGTCTCCTCTTCTACCTCCGTTTAACTCCAGACCTGCAGCCCCGTCGTCTCCTCCGTAACTCCTCCGGAACCACAGGCCCGTCTCCGGGCAGCAGCAGAGGCCCACACAGCGCAATCAGCCGTTCACGCGAGCAAACAATGCCGCTACTCCGCTCGGTGAGGTTCTCTGCAACCAAGAGTATAAAAAGTAGCAGAAGAACGCGGAGAACATCGACAGAACCACATCCAGCCATTGTGGAAAGCCCAACTGATGATCCATGGGTTCTTCAAGCACGGATCCTTAATCGGTTACAGCAAATATACACAGACAAACACACAAGACGGGAGCTGCGTCTGCAGGCAGCCAGCTGCGCCGGCGCCATCTTGACTAGTACTGGAGGGGGGAATGGAGGACGTTGGCCATGTTGTGTTTGGTCATGTGACAGTAATGGTGACTCAGCACAGGATTGTGGGGAGTTTGACTGAAACAGAGAATCAGAGGTGAAGTGTTTTTTTAAAAGTGTTGAAAATGTAGGGATATACAGTATATGTGTAATATAGATGCATACAATATCAGTTATTGGCCATAGCAGCAATATTAATATCAGATACTGATATTGGCCCAGATTTTCAGAGCAGTGTGTCCTGATTACTTAATCTATAAAAGATTCTTTTAAATTTGCCAGGCTTATTGATATTTTTGGCCTTAACTGGGACTGCTCTTTACTCAGCTGGCTTTGTGCTTCTTCTTACCCTTCACAATTCTTTTTAATGTTAAGCTGAATCTCTCACACACACAAGTCCTGAACCCAGACAGGAGTTCCTTTTTCTGTTTGGTTTAACCTTTACCTTTCTCCACAGACAGAAGCTTTTGGAAGTTAAGACATGCTGCTGGTATGTCTGCCAGCCACCATCCGGCCCCTCACAGTCAGGCTTCTTCTGTAGGTCACGCGCTATAACATATGACTAAAAGTGGCTGTCAGCACTGTGGCTATGCATGCTTAGTGCAACGCAACACATGTTCAGAGCTATTAGGCTTTCTCCAGCGTCATGTTATTTCCTACCGTCTAGCTATTTAAGGCATGCCTTGTTGCTGGGCTTTTCCAGCTTCTCTCTTTCTGTTCAGACAGTGACAGTGATGTTTTTTCATTATTTTTTTGCCCTTGTTCATCTCCCGTTTGTTCTTTTAAGTCTTTGTGTTTGGGAGATTCTACCTCTTTGTGTCACTCAGTGCTTTTCTTCTCTTTCCTTGTAATTACCAGCAGATTCAGTCATTTGCTGAGCACTGAAGTTTAGAGTCTCTTTTTAAGGCAGGCAAAAATTCAAGAAAGTACATCATCCTTATATCCACGCTTTTTAAAGATTTTCAGAAAATAAAATGTTTTGTTTTCCCCACCATCTTTGTGACCAAGTTTATGTATGAGCTTTGCTTCACAAATGAAACACTTGATGATTATGATGATCTGTAACACATCCTGCTGTCACTGTAATGGAAGCGATTCTGTGTTCGGTTTGACAAAACAAGCCGTTAACGTTGGTTTGTGACAGAGTCCCGTCTGTTCTACCCGCTCTTCCCTGCTCACCACGAGCCAATGAGCATCCTGCTCCGATCGGCTGGCTGCCTAGCAACCAGAACCCTTCACCCCCACCTCAGCTCCCCAGCCCAGACCCTTCCTCATAAGCTCCCAGGCTCATGTTTCACAGCCAGCCACCCACTCGACATTCAGCACAGAAAGGAGGCTGAAAAGACTCGCCACAACCATGCCCCTGTTATGGTGAAGTGGTACAGTCCAATAGTTGAGTCAGTTCTGCTTCTTCCTCTGTGTGTGAGAGCGTGTGCACGCACAGTCAGTTAAGAAGATGGATGTGGGGGACAAAGTTATCAGAGAAATCAAAGAGCATGTCTGAGTGTGTGGATAATGTATCTGGGGCAGCAACTGAGGATTATTCGAATCATTATTGTATTCTTTTTGTCTGAATCGCTTAACGAATGCTATCTAACAAAACAAAATCAAAGGTTGGGATTCTGTTACTTAAGTTATAAATTCCCCTAAATTTTTCTGTTTTCAATTTAAATAGCATGTTATTCTCTGCCAACACAGTTTTTCTCGTTTTTAAAGGGGGCAGTATTATGTATTTTCTAGCCAAACAGTGCCATTTTATGGCGCAGTCAAGTAATTTGTTATCTTCAATTGTTATATAATTGAAGGTAACAATTAGCATTTCAAATGCCAGTGGAAATTTGACTTTATAATGTAACCCTTTAGTAATGTTTTTACCAGCATTGCACTGAGAAGCTTTTTCCACTTTAAGCGTTTGCTGAATGCTGTTTGCTAGTCTGAAGGATCTGGGCAGGGGAGTTGCTCAGCAGCTTGGAAACACTAACTGCGAGGAAGAGCTGCGCCTTGAAGGCAGAGCTAATTCCACCAAGGCGTTTTGTACATAATACTGCCCCCTTTAAGCACCAAACTTTTAACTATACCATGTTCCAAATTATTATGCAAGTGATATTTTCTCCGATTTTCTTAAATGCTCAATGCAAATGATGGTCAGTATAATTTTCAAGTAATGAACTATTACAGTATAAATCAAATTTTACTGAACAAAGCTCCCCATGAGAACAGTATTTTTTTCAAAAATAAAAAACTCAAAATGCACTGTTCCAAATTATTATGCAAGTGATATTTTCTCCGATTTTCCTAAATGGTCGATGGAAATGATGGTCAGTATAATTTTCAAGTAATGAACTATTACAGTATAAATCAAATTTTACTGAACAAAGCTCCCCATGAGAACAGTATTTTTTTCAAAAATAAAAAACTAAAATGCACTGTTCCAAATTATTATGCACAGCAAATTTTCTAAACATTTTATGGATTATAAAGAACTGCATTCTTTGAATGTGCAGCATTAAGTGGTCACATGTACTAAAATCAAAAGCTATTTCAATCAAAAACATCTTAACAGACAAGAGTTACATGTTAACATAGGACCCCTTCTTTGACATCACAGCACAATTCTTGATCTATTGAACTTGGGAGTTTGTGGAAAGTTTCTGCTTGAATTTCTTTGCAGGATGTCAGAAAACCTTCCCAGAGCTGCTGTTTTGATATGAACTGCATTAAACCCTCAGATCTTCTGCTGGAGGAAACTCCAAAGGTTCTCAATAGGGTTGAGGTCAGAGGAGGATGGTGGCCACACCATGAGTTTCTCCCCTTTAATGCCCATAGCAGCCAATGACACAGTGGTATTCCTTGCAGCATGAGATGGTGGATTGTCATGCATGAAGATGATTTTGCTACAGAAGGTACGGCTCTTCTTTTTGAACCATGAAAGAAAGTGATCAGTCAGACAGTCCAGATACTTTGTTGAGGTCATTTTCACACCTTTAGGGACTCTGAAGGGGCCGACCAGCTCTCTCTCTCTCCCCCCAAGATTTTGGCCCAAAATATGACTCCACCACCTCCTTGCTGATGTCACAGCTGTGTTGGGACGTGGTGGCCATCCACCACCAATCCACTACTGTGTCCATCTGGACCATCCAGGGTTGCCCAGCAGTCATCAGTGAACAAGTCTGTTTGAAAATTAATCTTCATGTACGGCTGGGCCCACTGAGACCGGTTCTGCTTGTGAGCTCTGGTTAGGGGCCCAATAGTAGGTTCATGAACCGCAAGCCTCTGGAGGATCCTCCACCTTGAGGTTCCAGAGGCACCAGCAGCTTCAAATAACTGTTTGCTGCTTTGTAAGGACATTTTAACAGCTGCTCTCTTAATCCAATGAATTTGTCTAACAGAAACCTTCCTCATTATGTCTTTATCTGTACAAACCCATCTTTGTTCTGAATCAGTCACAGATCTCTTCACAGTACAATAACGCTTCAGTTTTTGTTAAATATCTAATGTTTTTATACCTTGTCATACGGCACTACACTGTCTGATGATTTTTGTCAGCAGAGATCCTTTCTCTTTCCCATATTGCTTCCATTACACCTGTGGCCTGCTTAATAATGTGGAACATCCTACTTAAGTAGATTTCCTTTAATTGAGCTCATCAGACAAACTAATCAACCAGCTCTCTGAAATTAATTATAGTATTCAAAGAGCCCTGACACACAATACCATCTATAAATTTAATAGAACAACAAATTTTTTTTAATCTTTATCTTAAATCCAATTTGCATAATAATTTGGAACACAGTGTAGTGAGAGCTATGGCATGGGTACTGGATAATAGGAAGGGCTATCAGTTTGATACTCACACAAAATCTATTTTTAAGGATTTATCTACTGCTGGAACAGCTCCAAGGGCAACTCATGTCGTCTTCAGGGGCAACCTGTTGTTCATGGGTACCGCGTTGGTGGGACCCGCTCTAGGCCAAGCAGGCTAAGCTCTATGAGGATGATGTTCTTGTGGACAGTGGATGCCTGGATAACTGTTTACCCGTCAATCAGACAGTTTATGAAACTGAAGCCAATCAGGTGCAATGGTGAAACTTTGTGGCAAAGTGGCTAAGCTGGCAGCAGTGGGGTGACTGGTGTTTTATGCAAACGTGATGTGTTGGGCTGGTCTTTCAGTCAGCCAGAACAAAATGGGCAGGGACTGAATTTCTTACTTTTGCAGAGGTAGATAGATAAGATTGTTTTTTCCTGTAAGTATTTGCCAATCAAAATCATAGAAAACTAAGGAATCCGGGACCAATTTATTGGTGTACCCCTACGTAGGTCTGTATTCGCTCTATTCATCTGTACTCTATTACTCAGACTTTCCATCTTACATCTTTCAGTGTTGCCAATGAAGAAGTTTGATTCTTTTTTTCTGAATGTTCTGGAGCCTCTAGAGCTGATGGTGCAACAACAGAGCGTCTTCAGTGAAGATCCTCTACAACACAGACAGGTATTCGAGGTCTTCCAAACCACATCAACTATCATCTGTAATTTATTTTTGAAGAAAACTACCTGTTGCTGAACACCAAGAAGAGGGACAGATCAGCATGGAATTGTCTGACATTGTTAGAAGAAATCTCATGATCTTGGTCGGCTCTTGGCACTTTTGCCTTTCTGTGTCCTGTGAAAACTGTCATTGTGAGTCAAAGCAGTAGGCAGGGAGCTGAGGAAGTAGGTCACAGCATCTATCATTCTAACTCTCCTCACTCTTAATCCTCTCTCCAACTCCCCTCCTCCTTTCCTTTTTTTATTTGCACTTTGGTCTACATTTCCAATTACCAACGATGACAGAACTATGCATTTTTCTGCACCGGGTGCATAATTACTTAGAACACTGTTCGTAAATTGCTTAATAGCTATGCAAATATTTGCACTTACAGCAAACGTGGTTGGAGTGGGAATCCTTGGGGAAGCTTGGTGTTTTACTTGATGTTTTTGGAACATACAAGCCAACAATTATTGCATTCCAAATAGTGTTAAAATAATATTACTCCCACTGTTAATGATGCCATATCCACGGAATATTGTGCAGCTCTAATGATTAGCTCAATAGTTCCTGTGATACTTTATGTTTGAGTCAAGCTGAGCAAATGTTTCCCTTTCTTGTTCACTTAGATTTTTCATCCATCCATCCATCCATCCATCCATTTTCTGTTCACCCTTGTCCCTAATGGGGTCGGGAGGGTTGCTGGTGCCTATCTCCAGCTACGTTCCAGGCGGGAGGCGGGGTACACCCTGGACAGGTCGCCAGTCTGTCGCAGATTTTTCATCTGCCTCTATAATACTGTAGTTGTAGGCAGAGCGATATGGCCTGAAATTAATGGAGTACACAATATATACGACAATATTTAAAATCTCTTCTTCACCACTGCAGCAATGGCCGGCCAACTAAGGCAGGTGTGGACAGTGATTCGGGCGTTGGGTTTCCTTCCGAGAGATACAGACAGTCTGGTGACTGGTGCAACACGGACTGGACGATGCTACACTTTAATTTAATACCATCTTTTAAATTACAGCACCTTATAATGACTGAAAATGTTGATTTGTAGACAAAAAGAGTATGACTTGTCATACTATTGTCAAATTTTATCTGTTAGGACAGGCTAAGAGGTTTTAGGCCCAAAACTTGATTTATACTTCCTAGTCTCAGTGATCTGCAAAGAAATTCATGTCTGATGAGGCACCAGTCATGTTTCCATCCATCCAGTTGTGGAAGTGTGAGAGTAGCCCACATTGTTTTGTGTCCCCATCATCCATGTGCACTTCTATGCAAAATAATAACGTTAGTCGTTGAACAGTAGATACTTAGAAAATGAAGAAAACATGGAAAGATCATGGAAAGAAAAAGAAGAATCCAATTTATATCAAACTGTCTCTATCGCATTTCAGTACTAAGTCCAATGTCCAATGCTAAGCATCTGATTAATTAAATCCGTACTGTTCTTTGGTGTTGCTATATTTAGGTTATGGTGTGAAGGGCTGAGGAAAACCCTTAGAAAGCTTCAGTCCAACAAAACAAGAGACATATATATATATATATTGTTGTTGCGCAACACCCCCCCCTCCTTTCTGTCTCTACTCTCTCACTCTCGTACTTCCTCTTCTGAGAGGGGAGATGTGCTACCAGCTCTCCTTCTAACGGGTTAATTGAGTTTCCTAAATCTGCTGGGATTTACCCTGTCCAGAACTGAAGTAAACTCTGTTTAAGCTGGTTTCGAGAAACGATTCACCTGATTTTTGACGGCCTACATCCAGGTGTCCCACCCTTCTTCCCTCTGTGAATTAGCCAGACTGAGCAGCCTACAGCCAACTAGTTTCACAGAGCACACCTGTTAACGGTCGCTCGTTCTCTATTTTACAACTTGCATTTGTTATTGAACCAGGTAGGTTTTAGTGACTCGGGCGAGTCCCAAGGATGATGTTTTACATTTGGGCTACCAGCAACCTAAAAACATTTTCCACCTCTTCCTCTCCAGAATCAAACATCACAGCTATTTTACAACCATCAAAGAACTTTAAGGTGACTCATTAACTGAATGTCCACAACATCTTTTAGATTTTCTTTATGCTAAATATTTTATTAGTAAGGCATTTTTGCAAGGGTCAGTACAGCTTAATTCAGTAGCAGAAATAATCAAATAAGTAAAATCAATCATCTAATCTATCTTTCCCTACTGCTGACACTGAGAACTAAAATAGGGAACCTTTGAGAGAGACGGACGGAGTTTGGTGTTTCGAACCCCAGACCTGGCTTGATGATGAAGAAGGTGCTGCAGCAGGAGGAGGAAGACGATCGACGAAGGCAGGGATCTCTGTAGGTCTGATGAGCTTCTTCTCCGCATGGATGGTGAGGTCACACAGGACTTGGTGCTGACAGGAAAAAAGGCACCAGTTCTTCTTCTTTGTCTTTGGGGTCTGAACCCAGCTGATGAGAGAAGTGCGATTCGAAGCCACAGGTTGTGGGCCTGACCGGTTGGTCTCCATGGCAGGACAGTCTTCGGCTCCGTGGGCCCGGCTCTTCTTCAGCTGCAGAGTTCTTTGTCCATCTCGATCTTGGCTCGAAGCTGCCCGGAGGATCCAACAAAAGGTTCCTCTTTTGCACCCACCTTTTATAGGGTTTATCCACCCCCCTGGTGCGCCTGCTGTCTGCTTAGACAGATGATCTCATATCCATCACTGTCTTACAGACATTTCCTGATGTCTGTGCTAATGTCTCAGGGTTGCTCAACCTCATATGTCCCGACATTATGTCCTGATGTCTGTGCTAATGTCTCAGGGTTGCTCAACCTCCTGTGTCCATTGCCTGCACGACATTTTCTCTGAAACGTTTCACCTTTCACCTACCATCTACCTCCAACATATCAGTGATGTTTAATTGCAGTTACACCTTTTTACACCATTTCAAGTTCAATGTCAAAATCACATTTATTTTCTTTAGCTTCTCTGATTTATCATTCATTTATAATTTTATAACTATAACTTATTAATTATACTTATTATAATCTTAATGTGAGTTATTACAGATGTTTTTCTGAAAAGAAACCAAGAATAATACATGATTCTAATTATTTAATACTAAAGTTACAGTTACTTGTTTTTCTTGTAAGTGTTCCCACAAATATAAGTGTAAGTATTATTACAAGTAAACCAATATTAATATAAGTATTTTACTTTGAATCTTATCAAATTACTCAAAATGTTTAGATTTCATTCTTTAAACTTTCATGCTTTAAAATAAGGAATAGTCTCGGCTATTTTTATAAATCTGCAGGCTGGAAACTTCCTCTTTTTCCAGGAAACCTGCTTTTCCTGTTTAATGACTCTCTCTGACTGACTATGATTTCTTATGATTAGATAGAAAAAAGTAGAATTAAAGCAAAGTTTGCATGAGACAAAAACAACACACACAACCAGATTTATTTTATTGACACCTAAGTCTACTGCTGGGCCTTGATGTCACTTGAGTGATTCATTTTAAAGATAACTTTATTTATTATTACTGTTAAACTTAAATCTCCAGCATGGGGAAGTGGGATGAGCTCGAATTTTCTTGACAATATATATATATATATATATATATATATAAAATTCCCTTCTCACCCACCGCGGGTGGTTCTTATCCTCTGAGCTCGGGTCCTCTACCAGAGGCCTGGGAGCTTGAGGGTTCTGCGCAGTATCTTGGCTGTGCCAAGGACTGCACATTTTTGGACTGAGATGTCTGATGTTGTTCCTGGGATCTGTTGTAGCCATTGGTCCAGTTTGGGGGTGACTGCCCCGAGGGCCCCGATGACCACAGGCACCACTGTGGTCTTCACCTTCCAGGCCCTCTCCAGTTCCTCCCTGAGGCCCTGGTATTTCTCTAGTTTCTCGTGCTCCTTTTTCCTGATGTTGCAGTCGCTTGGTATTGCTACATCTACCACAACGGCTTTCCTCTGTTGTTTATCCACTACGACAATGTCTGGTTGGTTCGCCATTACCATTTTGTCTGTCTGGATCTGGAAGTCCCACAGGATCTTAGCTCTGGCGTTCTCCGCCACCTTTGGGGGTGTTTCCCACTTTGATCTCGGGGTTTCCAGTCCATATTCTGCACAGATGTTTCTGTACACTATGCCTGCAACTTGGTTATGTTGTTCCATGTACGCTTTCCCTGCCAGTATCTTGCACGCTGCTGTTATGTGCTGGACTGTCTCAGGGGCCTCCTTGCACAACCTACACCTTGGGTCTTGTCTGGTGTGGTATATCTGGGCCTCTATTGCTCTGGCCCAGGGCGGCCTCATCCTGGCCGCCCTGTTCCTGGGCGGCCAGGATGAGGGCCTCTGTGCTGTCCTTGAGTCCAGCTTTTTCCAGCCATTGGTAGGATTTACTGATATCAGCCACTTGGGTTATTTGCTGGTGGTACATCCCATGTAGGGGCTTGTCCTCCCATGATGGTATCTCTGGCACCTCAACCTCCGTTCCCTGTTGTCTGAGATATTCACTGAGCACATTGTCTGTTGAGGCTTTGTCCCTGATGTATTTATGGATCTTACTTGTTTCGTCCTGGACTGTGGTTCTCACACTCACTAGTCCTCTGCCTCCTTCCTTGCGGCTCGTGTACAGTCTCAGGGTGCTGGATTTGGGATGGAACCCTCCATGCATTGTTAGTAGTTTTCTAGTCTTAATATCCGTGGCTTTTATCTCCTCCTTTGGCCAGCTAATTATTCCAGCAGGGTATCTGATTACTGGCAGGGCATAGCTGTTTATCGCACGGATTTTGTTCTTGCCATTGAGCTGGCTTCTCAGGACTTGCCTTATTCGTTGGAGGTATTTAGCTGTGGCTCCTTTCCTTGTGACCTCATCGAGGTTGCCATTTGCTTGTGGTATACCTGTAACTGTCCTCTATGTCTGCTATTGTTCCTTCTGGGAGTGAGACCCCTTCTGTGCGGATGACCTTCCCCCTCTTGGTGATCAGCCGACCACACTTCTCTAGTCCGAATGACATCCCAATGTCCGTGCTGTAGATCCTGGTGGTGTGGATCAGTGAGTCGATGTCTCGCTCACTCTTGGCGTACAGCTTGATGTCATCCATGTAGAGAAGGTGACTGATGTTGGCCCCATTTTTGAGTCAGTATCCGTAGCCAGTCTTGTTGATAATTTGGCTGAGGGGGTTCAGGCCTATGCAGAACAGTAGCGGGGACAGAGCATCTCCTTGGTATATTCCACATTTGATGGACACTTGTGCAAGTGGTTTGCAGTTGGCTTCAAGGGTGGTTTTCCACAGCCTCATCGAGTTTGCAATGAAGGCTCTCAGAGTCCTGTTGATGTTATACATCTCTAAGCATTCAATGATCCAAGTATGCGGCATTGAGTCATTGAGTCATATATATATATATATATATAAATATATATATATATATAAATATATATATACATAGGTCCAAAGATAGATTAAAAAAAAGTATAAAGAGAATTCAAGATAACACCCTAGAAGTCTGCTTCTACACCTGCAGAAAGATAGAATAAAACAAATAGCAACATGCGTTTTCATAATATAAACAATCATCAAGCCTCAAACACTTGGAGTTTGTTGTCTGGGTTTTGAATAATGGCAACCTCAAGGCCCACCCTCTCCCCCAAAATTGTAATTTTATGTTATTAAACATATGCGTATGGCACAACAATCTTCCCAAGCGCATTTACTCAGATTCCAGTTGTTTAAGCAGAGCACAACAGGAAATCATCAGGAATGAAAGAGAAAGCCTTTGGTTGTACTTGTCTAAGGTAAAGCTGCTGCTGGTTGATAAATCTCATGCTAAATATTCTCAAATTACTCCAGAGAAGCAAGTGCTATTTCAGTTAACTGTCATTTTGTTTAGCCCCACTCAGCTGTTGCTGTATTCACAAGAGGGGCAGTTATGGAGTAACCTGAGCTACAGAAAACGCATGGCATAGGAATATACCCCACATACATGACTCCTATTGCTACAGTAAATGTTCATTCTCTCTCTTAAGCTTTTTCACTATTTCTCTTTGATTTACACCATCCACACGCTTATACACGCATTCTGTGCTTCCCTGGTGTGTATCGGTGTGTGCGTGCATGCTTGTGTGTGTCCTGTGCAGCACTGAAATGAGTGTGGGTGTTTCGTTGGAGGAGAATGAGAGCAGCAGCTGTGAGAGGCCAACTTCAGGTTACCGAAAAGCAAGTGAGAGAGAGAGAGAGAGAGAGAGAGAAAGAAAGAGACCCACAGATGAATCACAGAGAAATATGAGGGTTTTGTTCCTTTATCTTGTCAGCTTTATCTCCTCCTTCTCCTCACCTGTGCATATAAAGCAGCATACATTATTTTGTCGAGCTGGTTAACCTGCTTTTTTTTTTTTTTTACTGCTGATGCTGCTGCTGACGGAGCCAGAGGCAGCAAGGACCTAGCGTGGGAGTTTTCCAGCTGTAGCTGCAGGAACAAAAACTCAACAAGAACACAGCAAAAAAAGGAAATAAACAAATAAAACGGAGGAAATGTAAAAACATGCAATTAGCCTGATGTCATGAAGGAGTATGGAAATTGTATTGTGTTGCTTTGTGTCAAGCTGATGTAGGTTAAATGTACAGAAAGTGCTTCTTTCCCATCCACATCAGCTCTTAATAGGCTGAAAGTAAAAAAATGCCTGCTAATGTGGGCGTCTAATTAAATGCAGTCATTACTGCCTTTGCCAGCTTAATTTAAAGAGTTCTCCTAAACATCCTTTTAGATCTCCTAGTTTGTGAATCTTAGTAATTAGTTAAGCACTTTTCAACTCGTTGTTCTTAATAGTACTGAGATTGCTGTTTTTATCAGATCCTCTCCAAAGTTAAATTGAGAATAAAGAAAAATTCTTTGTTTTCTAACCTGTTCGTGGCAGGATTCCACTAGGTTTAGAGAACCAGTCAGCGCCTGTAGTAGTTACTTGTGAGCATCTTACGGCTTTTTAAAAATTTTTTATTTTATTTTACCGAGGCAAGAAAGGAAAATAAGGACCTATTTGTTTCATGACTTATTTCCTTTCCTCCCTTCCTTCATCCAAAGCCGAACAGGCATCATGGTGACGTGGCACCTTTCACACACACCGTAGGCCACCCAAAGCACCTCATGTTTCACTATATGCCACGTCCTGAGCATATAGATAAACAAAATGGTCACAGAGCGAGTGGCGCCCTTTTCTGCAGACAGCCTCTTCTGTTGACAAGGCCTTTGCAGTTTCCAAGGAGCTTTTTTTGCTGTTTGAGAATCTGTAGGTCTTGTGTCGTGAAGGGGAGAACAACTATTCTCTTTGAACAAAATGATGCAAGTTTCGTCAATGAGAGCTGCTCTACGCTTTGGATGAAATATGGGAGAATGATTACAGTAGGAAAGTCCCAGCTATTGACTGGTAATGATTGTTCTACTGTCTGAGACTATGTCAGCTGCACCCTCAGTGAGCCAAGTGGCCTCAATTGGTGCTGACAGTTTTTGTGTGCATTGCTAGCTATTTGAGTTTGCAAGTCTTTTTTCCTTTGGGAAAGACTTTCACAGTAGAGGTTGTAGTGTTCTTCCATCTTTGCAACATTACACCACAGTCAAAGAGCAGCTGAGAATATCAGTCATTCAGCTGGATGATGTTCAAAAACAAAGAGCTGCTTTAAAGGATGTTTTCAGACTTGATAGTTCTGAAAGATTTGTTCGATTGGGGACCAAAATTACACTGCTCCTCACCTGTGAACCAAACCCTTTGATTAACTAGTTTACCCCTTTGCTTGTGGTGGCGCTGCACCAAGAACCCCTTAAGGAGACAACATAAAAACCTCTGAAGAAGACACATTTCGTCATCATATGTGAACAGAGTGGCGTCAGATTTTAGCGGTTGTTGGAACTTTCATTTATCGATTACAAAAGACTACAAGGAATTTCTAGAGCTAGACACATGCATTTGTTTTGGTTGTATTTACACAGAGTGCCCTGCATTATGGGCCACTTCTTGCTTTTGGAGCCGTCTTCAGGCTGCGGTGTCTATGAGCTGAATTAACTTACTCTGCCTTAACATTACAGAGTTTTCAAGCATTGCATTGAGTTTATTATCTTTAATGAGTAATTAAACTATAAAAGAGTACCTGGTTTGTATTTGTAACTAACTGAAATCAGTATCAGAACGTAGGTATGACAATGGGAGTGATCGTCATCATCATGAAGATGCTTGAAAGGGAAAGTTGAACCAAACTGTTGTTGGTGCTTTTACGGGGTCCACATACAGTGGTGTGAAAAAGTGTTTGCCCCCTTCCTCATTTCCTGTTTTTTTGCATGTTTGTCACACTTAAGTGTTTCGGAACATCAAACCAATTTAAAAAATAGTCAAGGACAACACAAGTAAACACAAAATGCAATTTGTAAATGAAGGTGTTTAGTATTAAAGGAGAAAAAAAATCCAAACCATCATGGCCCTGTGTGAAAAAGTGATTGCCCCCCTCGTTAAAATAGATTATAACTGTGGTTTTTAACACCCGAGTTCAATTTCTCTAGCCACACCCAGGCCTGATTATTGCCACACCTGTTTTCAATCAAGACATTACTTAAATAAGAGCTGCCTTAAAGTAAAGTCCACCAAAAGATCCTTAAAAGCTACACATCATACCGAGATTCAAAGAAATTCAGGAACAATTGAGAAAGACAGTAATTAAGATCTATCAGTCTGGAAAGGGTTATAAAGCCATTTCCAAAGCTTTGGGAATCCAGCGAACCACAGTGAGAGCCATTATCCACAAATGGCGAAGACATGGAACAGTGGTGAACCTTCCCAGTAGTGGCCGGCTGCCCAAAATCACCCCAAGAGCGCAGCGACGACTCATCCAAGAGGTCACAAAAGACCCCACAACAACGTCCAAAGAACTGCAGGCCTCACTTGCCTCAGTTAAGGTCAGCGTCCATGCCTCCACCATCAGAAAAAGACTGGGCAAAAATGGCCTGCATGGCAGAGTTCCAAGAAGAAAACCACTGCTGAGCAAAAAAAAACATTAGAGCTCGTCTCAATTTTTCCAAAACACATCTTGATGATCCCCAAGTCTTTTGGGAAAATATTCTGTGGACCGATGAGACAAAAGTGGAACTCTTTGGAAGGTGTGTGTCCCATTACGTCTGGCGTAAAAGGAACACTGCATTTCAGAAAAAGAACATTATACCAACAGTTAGGCCTGTCACGATAGCAAATTTTGCTGAGCGATTAAGTGTCTCAAAAAACTATTGCGATAAACGATAATATTGTTTGAAGACCTTAATGGAAATGACGTAATAATGCAGGTGATTTCCTGCCAAAGATAGATACACTTTATTTTCAAAAGAATATTTAACACTGGAGCTGATAAACAAAATAAACAAAACAACCAAAAACAAAATGGATTCTCAGTCTCCATTAACAAAAAATGTACTTGATAAAAACTAAACAACATAAAGCCAAAGTGGAAATAAATACGGCATTCAACCTAAAGAGTGCAGATTATGAAGTCTGTATATTATGTTGCCCTTCAGTAATAATTAGATTTAAATAGAGAAGATGGGCACATCGACTACCTGATGCAATAGTTCACACTACATGATTTTTTGCTCCTATTTTTCCCCTTATGACAATCTTAAAACGTTGGTCTTTCTAAGATTGTATGGTGTGTTACGGTAGATCGTCGTTGCCGCTCCGATCCAAATCAGGGGTTTCCCCCACTGGGAGCTTAAGCAGCCTGTTGAATGTGACAGGCAGCCAATCAGAAAGCGTGGATTCTCCTTGTGTTTTCTGAGGGGAAATTAAGTCGGGGAATCCCAAACAGCTGACACGGCACAACTCGAAGTCCAGCCGACGTGGAAACAACATTAATGTTTATTCAACATGCAAAGAATATAGAAATGACAAGAGGAGGAATTGGAGCGAAATTGCTACCGCAGTTGATAAACCCGGTAACTTTTCAGCTGTTCTTCGTTAACGTGACGTAAATAGGTTCTAATGATTTTCATTCGGTCAGGACTTTACGCTGACACTAGAGCCACATGCATTGCAGGTAGATTGTAGTAAAGCATTGATTAATGTCTGGTTTTAAAATTAGTTCACTGGACTTGTAGCCATTATTTTGTGCCCATTGTTGGACACCACACAGCAGGAACGAACCCGATCGAACCGTTAAACCTAGGATTTCTGTTGGCTAATGTGTGGTCTGTCAAGTTTTAAAAATGGGCCGACAATCAGCCGACAGCTCTAAGATCGTGTGGTGCGCGCTGGGCTTTACACTAAGGAAATGAGGAAGGGAGGAGTCAGTGGAGAGCACCGGAGTTGAGCCTTTTTTCATTCGGTGTCATTAACAGAAAGAGAAAAAGGCCGGAAGAGACGATAATGCCGATAATTGAAATGACGTCGATAGTTTTAATTTATCGTACGATTAATCGATTTATCGTTTATCGCGACAGGCCTACCAACAGTAAAATATGGTGGTGGTAGTGTGATGGTCTGGGGCTGTTTTGCTGCGTCAGGACCTGGAAAACTTGCTGTGATAAATGGAACTATGAATTCTGCTGTCTACCAAAGGATCCTGAAGGAGAATGTCCGACCATCTGTTCGTGAACTCAAGCTGAAACGAACTTGGGTTCTGCAGCAGGACAATGATCCTAAACACACCAGCAAGTCCACCACTGAATGGCTGAAGAAAAACAAAATGAAGACTTTGGAGTGGGCTAGCCAAAGTCCTGACCTGAATCCTATTGAGATGTTGTGGTATGACCTTAAAAAGGCTGTTCATGCTCGAAAACCCTGTAATGTAACTGAATTAGAACAATTCTGCAAAGATGAGTGGGCCAAAATTCCTGCAGAACGCTGTAAAAGACTCATTGCAAGTTATCGCAAACGCTTGGTTGCAGTTGTTGCTGCTAAAGGTGGCCCAACCAGTTATTAGGTGTAGGGGGCAATCACTTTTTCACACAGGGCCATGATGGTTTGGATTGTTTTTCTCCTTTAATACTAAACACCTTCATTTACAAATTGCATTTTGTGTTTACTTGTGTTGTCCTTGACTATTTTTTAAATTGGTTTGATGTTCAGAAACACTTAAGTGTGACAAACATGCAGAAAAACAGGAAATGAGGAAGGGGGCAAACACTTTTTCACACCACTGTAACAGCAAACCTCCAGTGTTGTATTTTCGCTACTGTTATATTACGGGGCTGCTGTGCTAGCCCTATAGAGGATTCATGTTTTTTTTTCTACATAGCACCAGATTATCACAGAAGTGCTTTTAAGGTCACTCTCCCAATAGAACAACTTTAGACTTTGTCCTGTTAAAGCACAGTTTTCGGTGCACTGCCAGTTCCTGTTCATGGTCTGCCCTTTGGAAAGTTATGGCATGGAAGCTAAAGGAGAGCAACCATCCTTGTTGCTAGGGTAATGTCATTCTCAAAGTGCACAGACTAAGATAAAGCATCAGCTTCAATGCAGGGTCTCAACCTGCTTTTGCGTTTTAGCCATTAATCGATCGTGCTCCCCTCCAGCACAACTTACTGTCTCCCTGTTGGCTTTGTGGTAATGCATTTTGTTGCAAAGACAATTACATTTTACTCCCATTCAGCAGCTACCAAAGGACTCATTGCATGCTTTGATGCCTCTAAAACCCGCCGTCGCTCTCCACAGCAATGACTTTTGCAAACACTGAACCCTCTCTTCTCTTGATTTCGATCTTTGAGCCGTTTTGTGCTTAGTGAGTGTCCCACTTTCTGGGAGGGCGCTGCAGGTTGGGACTGATGTGGGAGAGGAAGCTGCAGTTGAGGGGTAGGGGCTTGAGTTGTGCTTCAGCACAGCTACTGCTTTGTCTTAACGCTGATTTCCTGAGTAACACTGGCAGCTCTGTTCTTAGCCAGCATAAATTTCTGGTTAAATCAACAGAAAAGGAAGCGCTCTGTGTGGATAATGAACTCCTGTGGGTTTGGGTCCTCCCATCTCCAGCTATTAGCAAACCTGGGAAAGTTTAGTCATATAACATCTTCATTATTCTAATGATGCTGGTATTATCAGCATGTCTCACGAGGCAAAATTATCAGTAAAATATCGGGATTTTTCCGTCTCCACAGGAGAACAACATAGAGAAGATTATAAAAAATGTCACTGCTGAAAGTGACTGTGATTTTTCACTGAGAACAGCCATCATCCTATGCCATGTGAAAAACTACTTCAACATGCTACAATATATTTGGTTTTATTGTAAATGAGCAGTTCTTTAACTGCAGATGATTTGCCTTCTTATAAATATCCCGGGGTCTTAAGTGTGCATGGTCCAGCAGGGTTGAGTTTTTGTGTGCGTGTGATTTTGGGAACTGATGGTCTGACGGGACCCAGCACACCTTCCCTGCATCCCTGCAGTCTGACCATGACATGTGCTCCTGAGCTTTGCACCAGGAGAAAATGCAACTATGTTGGCTAAGAGTTGCTAATTTTAGCATCATTAGTGGCTAATGGTTAGCAAGCCATAGTAATCTCACATTTTGATGCTTACAAAAGCTCATATCTTCTATGTCTTTGCTGATTACCAAACATGCTACCAAATGTGGCTAGCTAGCCAACAAGCAGTCGCCAATCAAACTACAGGAGCCTTTCTTCTGTTCATTCTTCTTGACAAGAGTTTCAAACATAGGTATAGGGTATCAAACTTAAGCAATCACCTTTACGATTTGAGTAAAATAACCGTCATTTAGATATATCTCATACATCAAATGTTAACAGCAATGCTTCTTGATGCAGACCTCAGTTAGAGGAGAATGCTTTGTCGTTTGATATCATGAGATCTTATGTAGAAAATACCCAGATGTGTTTTAGCTGCCGTGCAAAAAGTAGTAAAATGTTGGAACATCACTCTTGAGTCTCTGTGGGAGAGAAACAAAAATCTATTAATAATGATGTCATAACCGTACATTGCAAGCTTCATGTCTCTTCAGCTCTTTTTGGTCTGTTTTTGTGGCATTGTTAAAGTGTCACGCAGTGATATAGCATATATGCTACAGTTCTTTGAGAAGTTTTTGTTATTTTCCTGTAAATGAAGACTTTTTTTTCTGAGGGATTTTCTGAAGACAATGGATAGTAAAATCTGTCAATTTTTCCATGGACCACACCTTACATTTCAGGGTCATTCTGAGCGTATTGCATCAAATTATAATATGATTCTTAAGAATCTAGTGGAGAACACAATTCTGTTCTGTAGAGTTTAGTTAAAATGTATCCTTTATGAAAACAAAAATGATCTTTGATGCATTATGAAAATTTGTGAGAATTACAACTACAAGTCAGTATTTTCTATCCTTTTATCTTTAAGGGCTGATGGTTCGCTTATTTCTTTTTTTCCCTTCCATATCATACCACAAAGAATTTCTCTTCCCACTGTGAGGATTAATGAAATTAGCCCTTGTGCTTGTTTTTTTTGGAGGGGGGTGAGTGGAAAATTGCAGATTTCTCTGGCTTAGTGATGCTGATTTGGATAGAAGTGTTTTTTCAAAAGTGCCAGCTAATTTCTGTGCAACAGAGACAGTTTAGAGAGCATACCTGCTGCTTTGGGCGAGCCAGTGTGAAAGTGACCCTCTGTTTCACACTAGGCCTGGCTCTCACCTCGCCAGCCAGCTAAGTGGAAGGCCTGGGCCCAGCCGCAGCCAAGGCCTGGCAGTGGAGTCATGTGTGTGAAACTCTACTGCGGATAATGGGAACTGAAATGCTCTGATTTTGATAAAACTAGACACATTTAGGCTCACATTTGGTGAAAAGGTGGACAAAAAACCCCCCAATATATTACCAGTAAACTGGTTTAATGGGTCAAGCCCATGTTTTTGCTTCTATTTCAGGCGCCCACCTTAATATCAGGAGCATGTTGTCAATTCTAATTTTGTGAAACCCTGGTTCCAAATGTGATTGGCAGCACTGTATTATTGATCCAGCTACATGGCCTATAAAGTATTCACTCTCTTGGATGTTCATGTATAGGCCTGTCGCGATAAACGATAAATCAGTTAATCGTACGATAAATTCAACGTCATTTTAATTATCGGCATTATCGTCTCTTCCGGCCTTTTTCTCTTTCTGTTAATGACACTGAATGAAAAAAAGGTTCAACTCTGGTGCTTTCCACTGATGCCCCCTTCCCCATTTTCTCAGTGTACTACCCAGCGCACAAGACACGATCTTAGAACTGTCAGCCCATTTTCAAAACCTGACAGACCACACATTAGCCGACAGAAATCCTAGGTATAACGGTTCGATCGGGTTCGTTCCTGCTGTGTGGTGTCCAACAATGGGCACAAAATAATGGCTACAAGTCCAGTGAACTCATTTTAAAACCAGGCATTAATCAATGCTTTACTACAATCTACCTGCAATGCATGTGGCTAGTGTCAGCGTAAAGTCCTGACTGAATGAAAATCATTAGAACCTATTTACGTCACGTTAACGAAGAACAGCTGAAACGTTACCAGGTTTATCAACTGCGGTAGCAATTTCGCTCCAACTCCTCCCCTTGTCATTTCTATATTCTTTGCATGTTGAATAAACATTAATGTTGTTTCCACATATCATCTCCAATGTCTCTGGACTTCGGGTTGTGCCGTGTCAGCTGTTTGGGATTCCCCGACGTAATTTCCCCTCAGAAAAATAATACTGTCATGTGACTCTACTAAATATGAAGAAGCTTTTGTGTTTCCAACAGGCCACTGATTGAGTAGAACTAGAACAACTGTCATGCTCTGTCAAATGTCATATTTGTAGGTCAACTGTGAATCTTTAGGATTGCTTCATTCATAGGTTAGCTAAAAAAATACCAATGAACCCAACTAACCTAATTTGACCAGAAACTCTTTAATCACAACAAAGGGGAATATTGATAGGACTCTATGATTTCTACCCTGCTACCCCTGCTCCTCTGCTCTATTTAAAAAGGGTAAAGCAAGAATACTGTCCGACTAGGAACACCGCAGCAGAAGTAGTGCAATATCGGGCCAAGACAATCCAACATATTGAATATCCTCAGTTTGAGTTCCCGGAGTCCTTATCAGCAGACCAGATCACTCTTAACTTACCAAACAGCAGAAATATCTCAGAAAACCATCTTTAGCGCCTTCACACCAAAGATCTTTACCCCTTAAGCCTCACCCCCTAAATCACCAAAAATTGCTAAAAAGGTATACCCAATTTAAATCAGCTGCTGTTCTTGAACAATTTGGAGTACATGCAAAAGCTTGGTCTCTTTATGATGATGACAAACTAAATGTTCTATTTTTGCAGTCAAAAATACTTTAACTGTAGGTAGTTTGTAGCTATTATGTTTGTAACAAAAATATTTTTTTAATTTTGCTTCACCCAGATTTTTCATTTTTATTTCCTCTAAATGCACATTAAGTGTTGAATGTATGGACTGGAAAATATAATAAATCTGTAGAATAAAGTATTCTGCTTGTGGATTTCAATACTGATCAAAATAGCACAAAAAAGAAATGTCATTTTGGACATGTTTATTTATGAGGATGTACAGGTGTTGTCCAAGTGTGCCATTCAGAGTCTCCGTTTGGAGTCACACTTGGACACACTTGGACAACACTTGATACAGGCCCGGCGACATGGGCAGGCATTGGGGGGCGTTGCCCACCCACGGAGTCAGCCTGACCCCCCCTGGACTGGAAGCTGTTTGTTGTTTTTACCTTAGAATGGCCAACTCTCTGTTATTCCTATATCAATTTGAAACAGTAGGGGCTTCTGCACTTCCCGTATCTGTGTCCTCTGTCACTGTTTTCAGCAGTTAAAACTGTTTAATCCGTTGTTAACACGTCATAACCTGTTTTTCCGAGCCGCCTTTAAACACAACATGAGCGCTACAATGCTCGCACTGGGTTTACACCTGTGCGACAGCGAAGGAGACCAGCTGCTGTGCAGAGCTAGTCAGGTGTGTTAGAATCATGCAGCAACCCTGCAAAACGCAAAGAACTTGGTACAGTTTTCCCCCCAAAACTGACCAACAGAGTTGAGTATTGTGGTTGGATGCAGGTAATGTTAGTTAAAAGATGACTAGCTAATAACAATACAGCACCTTAAGCTTGTTAACAAGTAGCATTTTGCCTCCCAAAATAAGTCGATGCCCCCCTGTTAAACTCGTCTGGAGCCGGGGCTGACCTGACATACTAACTTCAAATGACTGCATCTCCTCAGTGCTTCAACATACAGTCATCAATGAGGCTCTAATGAAAGATGACGACCAGAGGAATCCTCTGGTAGACACAACATTACTGATAGTGGAAATTACTTCTAATTAAATATAAATAAATAATAAAAAATAAAATAGCATAACTGGGGGGTAGGGGGGGTTGGCGTACAGTCAGACCTCCTCCCCCTTCTTGAAATCCTCCCCCATCCGTCCGTCCGCCCGCCACCCCCCCCAGCACTCAATGGTATGCTAGCACCCCACCCCGGCCCCCCCACCATCTCTCCTTCTTCGCCCCCCGGCCTTCTAAGGGCACGCTAACCCCCCAGTTCTCCCCCCTCACTCTAACAATACGCTAGCCCCCCCAGTCAGTACCCCCACCTTCGCTCCTTCTTCTTCGAGCCCCCGCCACCATTCCCTCAGCCCCCCATTCTCACTCTTCGGTACGCTCTACCCCCCACACTCTGACCGCAGCAGCTGACAACTAAATGTTTCCGGTATTCTCAAATCCAAAACGTGCCAGCACTCTTACGGCCATAATCATCCACTCCCGTGAGTTGTGAAGTTCTGCTGAAGAATTACATCCAGTTTTGACACATTCTGATAATGTGGCTCTCCGTGGCCCTCCGTTGGTGAGAAAAAGTCCTGTAAACACCGTTACGCATGAGGGTGCATGAGGGCGCACAGAGCCTGACTTTGACGCAGCAAAGACTCACACATTACGCGTGTTTATGCACGCAGCTGGTGGATTCACGTCAAAACAAACCCCAAAATTCCTTATATCCTTATGACAGGACACGTGTTGGCTACGCATCTGTGGCTTTAGATTTAGTCTCTGAGTTGACCACTCAGAGACTAAATGTCACGTTCCAGAAAGAATACAGGCATGTCAAAACGAGTTCAAGTAGGTCTCTGGATATTATTGGCTCAGGAAAAGCCATTTCATAACATTATTAGTCGAATGCAGTGTCAATCAAAAGGGGGGCCTCTAGGCTGCCCAATAAAAGTGTCATAATGGGGGGCGTGCCGTGGTGGCGTAGTGGTTAGCGTGACCCATATTTGGAGGCCCTAAGTCCTCGACGCGGCCATCGAGGACTTAGGGCCTCGACTCCCGGACCCGACAATATTTGCCGCATGTCTTCCCCCCTCTCCTTCCCCGTTTCCTGTCAGCCTACTGTCGTATAAGGGACACTAGACCCCACAAAAGACCCCCTGAATGGACATAATGGACATCGGCAGAGTTTGAACCCTTAAATCTCACCGTCTGAAAATACAATGGAAAAATGGCATGCAGGCATTCTGGTGCGGATTAAGGGGTTAAAGGCGTCCTTAAGATTGTTGGAAGGGGAAGATCGGGTCAGAAATTATCATTAGCTGTGTTTCCATTACATGTGTGCAAAAATATTTGTCTATATTTTGCTAATGTTGAAAAAATAAAAATTCCGCAACTGCATTTTTTCTGGTAAGTAAGAAACTAAATCAAAATCTCATGCAAATAACCTTGTTCATGCAATAAGTCATTAAAAGTCATGGCAGCAACGAATGTAAACAGATACAGGAGATATTTTCACAATTCAGCCATGGCGCTAGCGCTCATGTCTATCAGTCATCAGCGTTTTATTCAGGCGTTGGAACAACAAGCCCCGCCTACTTGGGAGTGGCTACTTATGCAGTGTTTTGAGAAAATTGTAGTCTGCGATTTAACAGAAGAACTATGGATTCAACAAGTTAGAATGAAACAACTTTTTATTTCATCAAGCTTGCTGGACAATTAAACCCCCACAGTCTCTTTGGGCAAAAGCACAGAATGACCCTTTGACAGAGATGATAGTGCTCATTAGTTACAATGTGCGTGACAATTTACAGAGCACTCATGTCCTTACATGTCAAAGTCTCTGATGTCAGCTGTTTATATCCAATTTAACCCAATGCTGGAGAACCTACAATTGTATAGAGAACAATTTCAAGCTTCAACCATGTATGAATTCTCAAATAATTACAAAGAAAAACTACACACACTTATCAGCACTTGTAAGGACTCAAAACACACTGAATTCTCTGTGTGTGTTGCCTTCAGCTTTAATCAGCAGAGATGAAAGGAAAAAGGCCCAGTAAAACCTAGGGCTTGTGTCCAAGAGCTTCTCTCATAGGCCTGTCACGATAGCAAATTTTGCTCAACGATTAATTGTCTCAAAAATTATTGTTATAAACGATAATATTGTTTGAAGACCTTTTTACACTGATTTAATGGAAATGACGTAATAATGCATGCGATTTCCTGCCAAAGATAGATACACTTTATTTTCAAAAGAATATTTAACACTGGAACTGATAAACAAAATAAACCAAACAACCAAAAACAAAAATAAAATGGATTCTCAGTCTCCATTAACAAAAAACTCACTTGAAAAAAAACAACTAAACAACATAAAGCCAAAGTGGAAATAAATACTGCATTCAACCAAAAGATTATGAAGTCTGTATATTATGTTGCCCTTCAGTAATAATTAGATTTAAATAGAGAAGATGGGCACATCGACTACCTGGTGCAATAGTTCACACTACATGATTTTTTGCTGCTATTTTTCCCCTTACAACAATCTTAGAACGTTGGTCTTTCTAAGATTGTGTGGTGTGTTATGGTAGATCATTGTTGCCGCTCTGATCTAAATCAGGGGTTTTCCCCGACTGGGTGCTTTAACTCAGCCTGTTGAATGTAACAGGCAGATTCCCTCCTTGCTTTCTGAGGGGAAATTACGTCGGGGAATCTCTAACAGCTGACACTGCGCAACCTGAAGTCCAGCGGACATTGGAGATGATATGTGGAAACAACATTAATGTTTATTCAACATGCAAAGAATATAGAAATGACAAGAGGAGTTGGAGCGAAATTGCTACCGCAGTTGATAAACCTGGTAACTTTTCAGACTTAGACTTAGACTAGACTTAGACTTGTACTTTATTGATCCTTTGGGAAGACTCCCTCAGGAAATTGAAGATGTTCTTCAGCTGTTCTTCGTTAACGTGACATAAATAGGTTCTAATGATTTTCATTCAGTCAGGACTTTACGCTGACACTAGCAACATGCATTGCAGGTAGATTGTAGTAAAACCAGGCAGACAAAACAAAATGTCACTGCTCAAACTAAACATTTAACAAACACGAACTGTTTTTAGCTGTAGTGGTAAGACTGAAAACTGGAGCTATATACTCCAAAAGGAGATTCCAACTAGTATAACTACTTGCTGTATACAGGGAGTGTTTTTGGTTTCTGTGACTTATGCCTTTTGTTGTTCTGTTCCCAACCAACCGAGTTTCAGTTTGTAATTTATGCAGGGAATCTACTCCCATCTACTCACCAACTTGATCCACTTTGTGGGATGGGATGGGGAAGGAGGAGCGGGGATTCTGAAATTGTGGGATGATCACCCAGGGGGTTATAGTGTCATGACAGGGGTTGGGCAGGACATTCCTGATATTTATGCTTTTGCACATCTAGCTACTATGAAGTATTATGCAGTCAACAAATCAATGTTTCCATTGTAACAGGATGAGGGACTGCTTATCCGTAATTGTTAGTTTATTTATTTTGAAAAAAAAGTAACCCTCCACTGTCCTTGGACAAACGAACAGAAATTATCTCCCAATTTTTAACAATTCCATTTTATGGCTTTTTTTCTGTGGAAAAGAGACAATGACAAAGAAAATTACAAAGAACAAAGAATATTTTCTTCTCAACATGCAAGAAAATAAGGGTGTATTCACACCAGCCTTGTTTAGTCCACTTTAATTGAACTGTAGTTCCTTTGCCTGAAAGTCTGATTTGTTTGGGGAGGTGTGAACATGTAATCAAACTCTGATGCGGACCAAAATAGCACACTGTGGCCCACCTAAAACCTAGGTCTCGGTTTGGTTGAAGTGAACTTAAATGCACATGAACCTCAAGTGGACCAGAGACCGCTATAAAAAACAGGAAGTGGACTATAGTGCAGGGCATTCTGGGTGAAACAAATGTGAGTCTAGCGCTAGTGGGAGAAATGGATTGTGGTCTTTTGCCAAAGAAAAAAGAGAAATCCTACAAACCCTAAAATCTGACACCACTCCATTTTTATGGACTTCCTTCCTACAATTTATGAGGAAGGAAGTTGTGCTCAGTATCTTCTTCAGAGGTTTTTGTGTTATTTCCTTCACTGGTTCTTGGTGCAGCACCATCACAGGCAAGGGAAACAGGTTTCTCAGAGAGTTTGCTACGTTTGACACCTCGCAGCATGTAAGAGAACTGCAGCAGCTGAAAATGGAACAAATGTTGTAATTTTCCTATCAAACTGAGTCTACTGGACAATCAGATGTGGAAACACCCTTAAAGTAACAGGAAATGTAGCACTGGATTAACCAATATTAAGAGTTTCTAAATTTATTTTTCTATCAAAGCTGTTCAGGCATATCATATGGAGAAGCTGGTTGCCTACATGTGCCAGGGCAGTGTTAGACTACAAAAAGGATATCTGGAGATGAAATCTTAATTGTTTGATTGATTTTATTCAATCAGGGTTGATAGTAACAAATAGTAGACAAGTTGCATTAATAAAATATAAACCAGTGTTTCTATTGCTTCAAATTGTTTGCATATTTATATGTGTGTGTGTAGCATATTTGTAAAAATAACAATATACTATATTGTTATTCAATATAAATGGATTTTGACCAATAAGATAAATGGCTAGTTTTGTTCCTCAGGAGATAGGTACGACTCAAAAAGGAGCAGGTAGGCTAGAAGTTGCAGTTGCGAGTGTTTTATATTTGCAATGTGAATAATATATATACATATTTACAACTGCATTGGGAACATCAAAATGGCCATTAACAAAACATGGGGGGGAAAAAATAAAAAGAACAACAAATAAACTAAATTAATCAATCGTTCCCAAAGTTCCACAATTAATAAGCCCACACCTGTTAGTCCATCCACTCCAAATTGGGATTAATTAGGGCTCTCAAACAATATAGTTATACAGTGCTTTGTTCAAGTCCTGGGTGAACAAAAGTCAGATCAAAGTAGGAACAGAATCATTTGTTGGCTGCAAGAATTCTCCTACCAGCCTGGTAGAAAAGCAGAAATCTTCAATCACCCAAAAGTGCAATCTGTCCTTGGCTCTAGGCCTGGTCTTTTAGCTCGCCATCAACCTGGCCTGAATAACAAAACAGGACAATTTCCTCAATATATATATATATATATATATATAAAATCTAAACATTCCTAGTGTATACACAATTCAATAAGTGGATCTCTTTGTACTATAAATAATTCTAAACAATCATGTTTAGTCAATTGCAATTTCAATAAATCTAAAATTCAATATAAATTACATTCATGAAACATTCAATAAATATACACCATATAATCAATTGACATTGTTATCATATGAGTTTACTGATGGACCAGAACCATGTGACCACACATGCAGGAAATCAGCCGACACAAATAATCAGACTTTACTTATTTTATTCTTTTTAGCGCTAGAAAAGAGAGACACTTACCCTCACAGGCTAATTTGTTGTGGAGTGAATATAACCGAAATTATACAGCATCTGCTCAAACACGGAAGACACATTGCTTATATCCTAAGTTCCGCCTCCTGGTCTGCTGATGTGTCCCGTCACTAAAGGTCCTCCCAGTGGTCATCCATGCTCTAAATTAACTAAAGTTAAGTTTCGTTTCTACAGAAAGTTTCCATATGAAACAAAAGGTTTTTGTGTATAATCTTTGTGTCTGTAGTTTGTGTGTGCGTGCATGTATGGTGCGTGTCTGGAGTAAACGTCTCAACAACATGAAATGTAAAATTCTAATTTAAACCAGTGCTTAATATATAAGCCACCTTTTTGTTTATCAAAAGGAGTGTACAGTCAATAATTTAGCGGCTACCCAACAGCAGTGATTATAAGCTAACGCTAAGTCACGCACGAAAACACTCACCAGTTCCGCAGTTTTTATCTCACACTACTGGGTCTTTTTCATCTCCCTTCTGGCTCACAATAGTTGGCTCCTATAGTTCAGCACATTAAGTGAGCATCGTACAGATTTATGGAAAATGAATGACACCACGCTTTAACTGACCTGCAGCTCTGCTCCTTCCAACGTGTCCTCCTTCCAACTCCAGCTAATATACCTAGCAGGTAAACTGGGCTGCACATGTGACCCCCCAACCGCAATTGGCTATATAATAGTCTCGCGAGAATCGCTATTCATTCTATTAAAAGCATCGCGAGATTTGAGATATAAAATGCTAAAGAGTGGAAAATCGGAGAATGAGGAAATAAAGGTTAAAATTACACTCGGGTTACATGCGTGAGTGTTAGCGTGTGTGTGTGTGTGTGCGTGTGTGTGCATGTGTGTGTGTGTGTGTGGGAGGTGTTTCTGTAGATGTCTGTGAGAGAGCATCTGAAGCCTAATCAAACTTTCATATATGTTTGTCAGATGAGCTCATAAAACATTTGTGGAAAAGCTGCCTCTCCATGGAAGAAGTCACAGTTTAGGGTTCCATCAAGGGTCTGCCTAGTAATGCAGGACGTACATAAAGGAACGTCTGATTCTGCTAAATCTGATTGTTCAAATGCACAACCTTCATGAGCCAAATGTTCAGCTGACCTCTGAAGCTCAATCTCACTTCAACTAGAGTGATGAAAACCCTCTAGCCAATCATTGTCAGCCTGTGCTCTCCTCTGCTGGGATGCTTATATAACTTTGGCCTGGTTTCTCACTGCTGTCAGCCTGACGCCTGGGGGCGGTGAGC
Organism: Xiphophorus couchianus; assembly: GCF_001444195.1. Lineage (NCBI taxonomy): Eukaryota > Metazoa > Chordata > Actinopteri > Cyprinodontiformes > Poeciliidae > Xiphophorus > Xiphophorus couchianus. The sequence goes on from NC_040231.1 coordinate 34,749,766, forward strand.
CTTCATGACCCACCGCCACCTCCTCCCACTCTGAAACATCTCTGGATGAACAGAGAAAGCAGATTCAGACTTGATGCCACTGTATAAAGTATAAATAGTCTGGAGACATCAATATTGCTTTCCAACTGGATTACAAAGACAAGCAGTATTCATGTGATACACTGGTCTGTCATGATAACAAATTTTGCAGGACAATTAATTGTTCCAGAAATTACTGCAATAAATGATAAAATTGTTGTTTTGTTTTTTCACTAACATAAAGGTAAAGACATAATAAAGAAGTTTGCCCTCTCAAAGACCAATAACCTTTAATTTTGTAAAGAACACTCCAAACTTTAAGACATTTTAAAGGGGCAGTATTCTGTATTTTCCTGGTATAGCACAGTGAAGTAACTATGTTAACTTAAGTGGTTAAAAAAATGCCGAGTATATCAAACATGACTTAAAATAATTTTTACTTTGTAATGTAACCCCTTGAAATTGGACCTCTGTCTCTTTAAAAACTACTAATTTTGAAACTCCGCCTTCAGGAAGTGAGCAAAACATGGCTCCCCTATTAACCCTTTAACAACGTTTTTTTTTTTACCAGCGTTGCACTGAGAAGTAGGGACTCCAGATGTGTTTTTGATGAGGGAATAACATTATAATATGGTGTAAAGCACAAAACAGTCAATTTTACACAATACTGCCCCTTTAAATATAAAAAATAAAACTCAACAACCAAAAACAACAAATAAAAAAAGAAATAAAAGCCATACACCACTGATGATTGATGTGAACGTGATTAAAAATGAGACTATGAAGTCTCTGTAAACAAAATTGACCTTCAAAAAATAATTATTGATCCCATAATAAATTAATTGTGTATTATGCATTTAACTGATTAGTACCCTATTGCAACAGACTTAGGGTTATGGAACCATTTTATATTATATAACATGATAAAAAAAAAATTCCATCCGAGATGAGAATGACTGCACAGTTTCTAGAGAACTTCTTGATGCTTTTCAGCCTCCATAGCAATATGAACCATTAACATGTTGCATAACTGTGGGAGCTTATGTCTCTGTGTGAACGCCACTGGTTTTACTCTCAGTCAATTTAGTCTCTGCTTCATCCTCCTTTTCTATCTATTTTTGGCTCTACCCATCTTCTTCACTTTCTATGTGTCAAAGCATAGTTTTACCACTTTCTCCCTCTCTGCATCTGTTCCTTCCTTTTGTCCTAAATTAATTTATGCCATTCCTTCCCCATAGCTCAGCTGTCCAAAGCCTCTGTTGTCCTTCAAATTGTCTCGTTCGGGCTGTCTAATCAAATCCATTTGCACACATTGATCGCTCTAGCGGAGGGAAATGCTGTGTCTGCATTGAAAGGGACGTAACGAGACCCTGTGGCACAGAATCAAACCATAATAAAACAGCACAATATTTCTCATAACCATGAAATCCATGATTTCTAATCTAATAGAAAACCTTTCACAGCTGGAAACTGAAGTGCTTGTTCTCAGTCTAACTGTGAAGGAATTCTGGTCCATTCTTCTTTAAGTTCATTGAGGTTCCTGCTATCTAATATTGATCAGCTTATTGGCAAAGTAACAGCTCCCCTGATTTGACCTTCCTTTTTTCCCCCCTTTTGTTTTCCCCAAGTTGTTTGAGTTTTTCTCTGCACCGTTGTATTCTCCATTTTTTTCTCTCATCATGTGTTGCTACGGCGCTTCCCTCCAGTGAGTCTCATTGGCTAGTCCAATTCCTGATAGTGTCTCCCATCCGTCTGGGTCCAGTGAACCCTGTCACCTTCCAGGTTCAGCATGCTTGTAAAGGTTGATGCTAATAATAATGACGTCTCACTCAGACTCCGCTGCTGCACTTGTAAATACTGTAAAGTTACAAGCATGTAATCACCCCAGCACTCCCTCCCACCTGGTAGGTAAATATTTTTTGTTGAGAATGAAAAACAGAGACTACTATAAGAATTTAGTGTTCCACTGATATTTCAAGGTAATTTAACTGTAAAGGAGGATTTGTTAAGAGACTGGGAACATGGAGGACTAGAATCTGTATTACAAAATTTTACACCATTGAACTAGATTTTTCTGTTTGAATAAAGAACTGGAAAGCTTTTCTTCTGTGCCTACTGTAATTAGAGATGCAACAGTCTGTATTGGTCCTGATATTGATAAAATTCTAGATCGGGTATCAGAATTTTTCAGTGTCAATGTGCCCGATCCATAAAGGTACATCTATTCAGTTTAATTCTATGCTTTGTGCTCAAAGCGACGTCATGCTTTATTGTTCAGTTCACATTAAATATATAATTCCTAATTACACTTTCTGAACCATTTGAAAGGTTTGTTGCAGTTTATTTTGACATGTTTGACCAACATAGTCAACCTTTAGTCTTGATTTCAATAGAATACCTTAAAGTTTGTAGTTGTTATGTGACAAAATGTGTACAAGTACTTTCTTAGTCCTTATTTATTAGAGTGAAATTGCTCAGAAAATGGTCGATGATGAAATTTAAAGACTTAAATTCTTCACTGAAGTTGATGTTTCTGTCTATTTCAAATACTTCTGAGAAAGTGGAGTTCAAGGTGATTGTTTGACATATATTGTTTGAATTACAACAAATTTTAGTTTAGGTCTTACATCTCTTCCTCAAAGTTTCCAACAAGTCTCTGTATTTTTCCTCCCTGTCCTCCATGTTCCCAAATCCTCCATGGCTGTGTTTACATTGCCTGGCCCACACTCGGCCCTCAGTGTCAACAACTGTGTAAGCTTTCACTATTAATCTTCACACTTCACTCTATGTTCATGTGCTCGTTTATGGGTTAGTATTCAACTCTCCAACCTAGATCTCCTTGTTTGGCCAGGCATCTCAACCTGGCTTAGAAACGTCTGGCTCTTTGTCTTTCTCTCATTAACATCCCATCTCATATTCATTCAGTTGGAAAATCTTACTTTCCTCACCTGTCAGAGGCTGCAAAAACAAGAATACAAACTTTGGGGTGAAAAGTTTTATTGTTCTGCGTTGAACTACAAAATAAAAGGAATTTGAACAGTCATTTTGTTGATGGAGGTATTTTCTTTACCCAGCTTGGACAGAGGCTGTGTGTTTTCTGAGTCATTAAACTCCTTGAGACCATTTAGGGTAATGGGTTTGGTCTCTGTGCAGCTGCTCCACTCCAGCCACACAGGGTTTCTCTTATGATCATGTATTATTTGACCGTCAAATTACAGGGAATAAAGTTGAGTTGAGACCAGCTGAAGCTGAAATTAGAAGTTATAAATAATGTGAAATAGAATGTGGTTCCTTAATCTTATTTTTATGGCTGAAATGAATAGTGGTGATGAATCGATTATTTAAATAATCGTCAACTAATTTAATTACCGTTTAATTGTTAACTAGGGATAAGATAAGATTTATTGTCATCAACAGATTACAACGAGATTGAGATTTGCTCAACTCAAGTTAAGATGCAGTTTATGTGTATATACATAATATACAAAGATAAAGAAATAAATAGTACAAAATCAGAAATAAATAGACATCAGAAGATGGTTGCAGCGCCTGGAGGTGTCGCAACAGAATTTACATTTTTAACAAAGTGGTGTCAAGAACAGAAGTTCTTATGCCTTTGAATTTAGTGCCATGATTGCCATCGGGTAAAAACTGTTTTTGTCTCCAAAAACTGTTTTTGGAGACAGACTCTCCAAAACAGGCCATTAGGTGAAAGAAACAAAACACTCAATGCAGGATATAAGCCAAATCTGTACAAAATGTATTTACATTTTACATTTAAGATAAAAAAAAAAAATTGGTTGTGTTATTGCGCAATAGCCAGCCCCACCCTAAACCTCACAACTCACATGGACTAGCTCTCCGTCTAGCGGGTCCAGAAAATCTCTAAAACCATCGCGTCTTACCCTGAGACAGGTGTACTCAGTGTCATTCAGCTAATGACACTGAGAGAGACTCATCTGGCCTTTAACTACCTACATTTCAAAAGTTATGACCTTTTTCAGTTAAGAAGCAATCAGCTGAGTAGCCCTCACAACTGCATAACTTCAGTAACCACTCTTGTTAACGGTAGCTCTCTCCCTATCAACAACAAGCACTTGTTACAGAGTAGACTATTGTTAGTAGCTCAACATCAGCCCCAAGGTCATTATTTTACCAACACTAAAGGAACGTCTGAAGCCACCTCATTTCTAGAAACATGTTCATAGGTTTTACACTAATTAGAAGAACCAACGACAATAGATGACTCAATTAATTTCAATGTCCACAAATCTCATTAGAACTTTAATGCATCTTTATAAAGCAAGCTTTTAGCAGGGGTAAGTGACAGACAGGTTAATTATCAATGATTACAAATTAAGAATAAAAAATAAAAATTATTAAAATCACCTTCATCCTTTCCTAACCTCTTTCCCTACACTGTGTCACTAATTTACTGAGCGAGGCTTTGGGGTGCAGATCAACTCATACCCAGATGATGGATGATCTTGGCAACAGAAGGCTTCGATGTCCTTGGTTAGAGTCTTGTCTTTGTACTGCAAAATACTCTTCTGAATGGAAGCAAAGCAGAACTAGCTGTTGTCTTGCGAACACTCTGATCTTCATCACTCTGTCACCTTTGTCCATTCACCAAGTCTGTTGCAGCAGCATTGAGATCTTTGGTTGAGCGCAGAGCGGCAGTCGAATCAGGACCCAGGGTTGAGGGTTGGTGGGTCTTATCCCTTTCTAGCAGTGCGGAGTCTTCACCTCCCCGTGGTTCCAGGTTGCGGTCCTCCGCTGATCTTCTGTCTGCATCTTCTTGTTGGCTTGACTTCAGTACCGGATACTAAGAACACTTGTTCCTCTTTTCATTGGTTTTTATACTTTCTCACCCTATAGTTGTGTATGGCTTACGTGTCTTCTAGAATGTTCGATGGCTTCACATAAAGTAATAAACCTTTCCACATCAGTCAATGCCTTGTTCACTTCTCCTTTTTTGTTGTTTGTCCACTGACCATCTGGTTTCACTGCCTTAATCTGGGTTGGAGAAAACTTTCTAGTTCCTCTTTATAGTTCCCCTGCCTTACCGCTCAGCTCAGACCCTTTACTGGCCCTGACCTCTGCTCTAATTATAACACAGTATGAGAATCACATGTCACTATGCTTCACATAATGTATGATTAGTTCAGTTACAATTCTATATATGCTGTATGATCATCATAAATCATTAAACACAATCATCTTTTTAATTTAATTCTTCAAACATAACTTCTTTTGATAATCATCTCAGTTTATTTCTATTCACCATTTTATTCATCATGTTTGTTAAGAAGCAATAATATTTTCTGTAACATTTAAATTCTAGAATGTGTATGTGATCCTTTTGTTTGTGAAATGTTTGTTACCTTTTGGGTGTGTCTTTGTAGCGGCCATCTTGGAACCTACCAAAGAGGAGGCCCGCCTCAAACCCAGCTCTTTTATAGAAAGGCCTATGTTTGCCGGACTTTGATTGGCTGGGCAGTTAATTGAGAAGGTGGGGACAACAGTATATAAGAGGACTGTTGGCTGAGCCAAAGGAGGGAGAAAGCTTGAGAAGATGTCATTTTGTCTTGTCTGTGAGCCATGCTGTGCTGAAGGAGGCCTAATAAACCACCTTTGTTTATGCTACAGCCAACTTTGAGGAGTTTTTTCTTCCACACCACACCTCTCAGTGTAACAATGTTATTCATTTCTTGATCAGCTTTTAATTACACCAAACTCTTTGTATAATCATCAATAAATCAAAATACAGGATTACTTATTTATCAATAAATCAAAATACAAGATTACTTATGTCTTTCAGTAGGCCTGTCGTGACAAACAATAAATCAATTAATTGTATGATAAATTCAAACTGTCGACGTCATTTTAATTATCGGCATTATCGTCTCTTCCGACCTTTTTCTCTTTCAGCTAATGACACTGAATGAAAAAAGGGCTCTACTCCGGTGCTCTCCATTGACTCCCCCCTTCCTCATTTCCTTAGTGTAATGCCCAGCGCACACTACACGATCTTAGAGTTGTCGGCCGATTGTCGGCCCATTTTCAAAACCTGACAGACCACACATTAGCCGACAGAAATCCTAGGTATAACGGTTCGATCGGGTTCGTTCCTGCTGTGTGGTGTCCAACAATGGGCACAAAATAATGGCTACAAGTCCAGTGAACTAATTTTAAAACCAGGCATTAATCAATGCTTTACTACAATCTACCTGCAATGCATGTGGCTAGTGTCAGCGTAAAGTCCTGACTGAGTGAAAATCATTAGAACCTATTTATGTCACGTTAACGAAGAACAGCTGAAAAGTTACCGGGTTTATCAACTGCGGTAGCAATTTCGCTCCAACTCCTCCTCTTGTCATTTCTATATTCATTGCATGTTGAATAAACATTAATGTTGTTTCCACATATCATCTCCAATGTCCGCTGGACTTCAGGTTGTGCCGTGTCAGCTGTTTGGGATTCCCCGACATAATTTCCCCTCAGAAAACACAAGGAGAATTTGTGCTTTCTGATTGGCTGCCTGTCACATTCAACAGGCTGAGTTAAGTTCCCAGTTGGGGAAAACCCCCGATTTAGATCGGAGCGGCGATCTACCATAACACACCACACAATCTTAGAAAGACCAACGTTCTAAGATTGTCGGAAGGGGAAAATTAGGAGCAAAAAATCGTGTAGTAGTCGGATGTGCCCATCTTCTCTATTTAAATCTAATTATTACTGAAGGGCAACATAATATACAGACTTCATAATCTGCACTCTTTTGGTTGAATGCAGTATTTATTTCCACTTTGGCTTTATGTTGTTTAGTTTTTTTTCCAGTACATTTTTTGATAATGGAGACTGAGAATCCATTTTATTTTTGTTTTTGATTGTTTTGTTTATTTTGTTTATCAGTTCCAGTGTTAAGTGTTCGTTTGAAAATAAAGTGTATCTATCTTTGGCAGGAAATCGCATGCATTATTACGTCATTTTCAGTGTAAAAAGGTCTTCAAACAATATTATCGTTTATCGCAATAATTTTTGATACAATTAATCGTTCAGCAAAATTTGCTATCGTGACAGGCCTATCTTTCAGGCTTTTATGATCTGTTTTTTGAGTTAATGATAGCCCTGTAAAGGGGAAAAACGAAAGCAGACACGACACGGACACGACATTACTCCTTTCGCTTCCAGTGTTATTATGTTATTTCAAGAGCAGTTTTAAACATTACATTGTCACATACTGAGTGCTGAACATTGTACACAAACATTGTGGTCATATCCACATAGTAATAAGAAATGTAGCATAGGACGCAGCTAGCCAGAAAGCTAACGTGAATATAGCTCTTAAAAAAACTCAAATTATCGCAGAGACCACAAACACTCCCTGCTCATTCGACAAATGTAATGAATCTAAATACAGCTTTAAACCTGTATTTAAACTTGACAGTGATGAGTCAGAATTTTTCCTGCAAAGGGGAATAATGAAAGCAGACACGACACGGACACGACATTACTCCTTTCGCTTCCAGTGTTATTATGGAGGAGCAGAAGCAACGTGGTCCACTACATCGATTCAGACAAAACCAATCGAGACACGATCGGTGAACAGACTGCAGATGTAGATAATCAAAACAGACAAAACCAATTGAGACACGATCGGTAAACAACTGCAGATGCAGATAATCAAAACAATTAGATCTAATAGCATCATACCCTGCAACATTAACCTGGAAAGATCTCAGCACTTTATGCCTGTTTTCACAACAGTTGTAAATATGTTCTACCTAGAAGTTCTTGAGTGGAATAGTTTAACTTTACCCGATTCCAAATAATAAAAAAATGCTTGTATTAGACATCTTTTGCTGTTCAGTTATTAATGGGTTAATACAAAAAATAATCAACAGATCAGCCGTACACTGTGTTGATGTTAAGTCCAGCAGAAAGGTCTGAGCTGAGGACTGAACATGTCGATGGGTTAGGATTAGACCTATGTTTTCTAGCTGCAGATCCATCCTTTGCTACAAATGATCAAGCATTCATTACAGGAATGCTGTTATTATATTTTCTGCAATATAATGTCTATTTCTTTAAAAAAGGGAATTGATCTTATTGAAATAGTTGAATTCTTTTGTTTACTAGCATTTTTAAGTGTGCTTCTAATTTTCTATATATAAAAAAAGGCTTAAGTGAAAAATTTGCAGAATGTGCAATTTTATGTCCGATTAATTGATAACTAAGACAGTCACTTGTTGCAGCCCAACTTACATCAGTTTAATATTTAGCCTCGGTTTATTGTTTTGTTAATCCTTAATAATGCAGATAGAAAAACTGCAATAACAACCAAAGCACTGTCATGTTTATGGTTTTCCATCTAATAAAGTTTTTGTCAAACATTTTGAGCCGTAACTTTCATGAACACATGTGCCCAGAAACTTTGACTAATCTTACTTTGTAATTTCACCAGATCCTTGTTAAATGTAGCTGGTTAGCTCAGAACCCTGCTTGTTTTTCCCCCAGCCGGCTTCTGTGTGTTTCTGTAACCTGAGAGCGGATGTGTTCTGTGTGGTGCAGATTGCTGCTGGGGTCAGGAGGGCAAACGAGCTCCCAGCAGTCCTGGGTGGTTCTGACGCCACAGCACAGCGTTTGGGACCAAACGAGCTCTGACATAGGGCTGATGGGAAGTCTGGATCTGGTTCTAATGGGGATGATGGAATTAGGACCTAAAGTGGTTAAATAGAAGTATGCCAGACAATTTGTACCGTCACTCTGCCTTTATTGCTTATTTTCTATGCTGAACAACATTCTGAAACACATCATGAGGATTTTATTAGAGATATACCAATTAAATATTGGTCTCTAAATTTGTACAGCTATGATCTTTGCAATAACAGTAATATTGGTTTCTTTTTGTCTTTAACACAAAAAGAGATGAACAGCCTATAGTTCAAAACAGAAGTTTTAATACACTATATAAAATGTCTTAAATTGATTGAATAGTATAGTAATCTTTGTGCATTTAACGTTTTGATTTTGAAGAAAGTAATAAAAATTGCCTTAAAAAATTTTCTTTCTCATTATTTTGGCATATAGAAAATAGAAAAACTGACTTAAAACGGAACATTTTTAAACAAATGGTTTCCTTTAAAATGTCTTTGTTGATGCAGAAAGCTTTAACAACTTTCACCTTGACCGGGTTGTATTAGTGTTTCCACTGTATTGTGTGCAGTATTAGTCTGTACATCTTTAAGTACATCTTTGCCCACGACAAACTTTGGAAATTAAAATAGTTGGTTCTGAACCAACACCAACACTTCTACCAGAAATTGTCAAATAATTTAACATTTAACACTTTGTAGCCTTTTTTTTGGTCCTCTTTACGGTTCTTACCATGTTACTCAGATTTTCCACATTGCTGGGGCAAGATGTGGGTGATGAGTTCAGGAGCACTAAGAGAAACTGAGCTCCTGGGTAACTACATGCAGGTGGGGATGAAAATTATACTCAGTGGTAACAATATGGTCATTTTAGTCATTGCATGTGGAAAAACACACTGTATTTAAGACCTGATTGACATATTGGCTAACACTTTATACAATGTGGAATATTTTACTCTATGTTCAAAAACAATTTGGGGTGTGACCTTAAATATCTGCAGTGAAACTTATATAAATATGAACTGATTGGTGGGTAAAGTTCTACATCCAGTCCATGAATGATGCTAGAGCAAAGTTGGACATTTTTACTGGTCAATCTTTAATTTTGAAGTTTCCAAACCAGTCAGTCACTGGTAGAGGTGCACCAATCCGATATTAATATCTGTATCGGTTCTGATATTGAAAAAATGTTACACATCGGGCATCGGTGAAAATGTGCCTGATCCATAAGGGCAGTTCTATTCAGTCTATTTCTATGCTTTCAGATTAAGGCAACATCATGTTTTATTATTTATTTTACAATATATTTAAAATTCCTAACTGCACTTTCTGAACCATTTGAAAGAAAGTCTGTTTATTTTTTCATGTTTGACCAACATAGCTAATCTATTGTTTTTGTCACTTTCAGTTTCTTTATTATTTATATTTTATATTGACTGTTTTACTCCTAATTGCACTGACTGAAGAAATTAAAATAGTTGTTTTTACAACAAGCTTTATCAAGTATACTTGTAACTCAGTACATTTATGTCTGTTTTAAAACAGACATGTTTTAATTAAATTCAGCACTGTTTTTCTGAATCGGATTGACATCGGCCGTTACTAGACCACAGATATCAGTGTGGGTATCGGAAGTGAAAAAAGTGGATGATGTTACAAACTTAGTGATTATGGTTTTCAGTCAATTTCTTAAAGCCTCTCTTGTTTTCATAGTTAAAAAGGTGTGAACTGTAATTCTATAATTAGGATCAGTACAGAATCCATGTGAATACACAACACGAGAGTATAAAACAACCATTTTGCTTTTTGTCTTTCTCAGGCTCAGAGGAAGGAGGTGTTCCTCCAAGACCGATACGGCCACTATACCCTGACTGACCCCTTCCTGGCTCTTCAGAGAGACTTTGACTGCAGAGTCCCTGGGGGGGACAAAGAACGGCGGCCGTTGGGATCCAGCCCCATCTCCATCCTGGAGGCTGTCATGGCCCACTGCAGGAGAATGCAGGAGCGCATGTCAGCCCAGCTGGCTGCTGCTGAGAGCCGCCAGAAGAGGGTAAGAAATCTATTGATCAGACGGTAACATTTCAGTTACCCTCATATTTCAACGGTTCCAAACTGAGTCGGTGCCCAACCTGCATGCCCTAATCATCTCTCATTCATTATTGGCCTTCCCTCACTTGATCAGTCCAGCTAACTCTGATCTAATGTCTAGAAAACAGCAAAGCAAGACGAATTGAACTGTTATCATCTCATCTGTAAACCCTTAGACTTTATTGTCAGTTCTGGCTACACCGGGTGGAGTCTGTTCAGAGTCTACAGAATTGTAACGTCCACTATTGTTAATATGCTAGATCCGCACAGTTTTAAGATGAACTGCAGATTGTATGTTGGTCCATCATTATTACACTGAACATGTATTGTTAAGCTAGCCGGTTTGATTTTTCTTATTTACCAATAAATGTCCAACATGTTTCAGGAGCCATTGCAGCTCCAGCCGAGTAGAGCGACACCATCGTAAAATAGTAGCATATTAGGATGTACTGGTAAATTGTAGCTCACATCAGAAACCAATCTTATCCATTGATTTTTAGACCTCTGTAAAGGTCTGAAACTCAGTTGCCCCACAGTTGAAAATTTATCAATTTTGTTGCTGTATTTAGTGACTTTTCAGATAACAAAAGTAGTATTCAAGTTCTGATATATGTATGTATTTATATATCTTGAGTATATATAAAGCTTGAGTTCACCGTGTGAAGAACGTCAGCTATGATGACCCCCGGATACAAAGGTCAGTGCTACAATTTGAATTATTTACATACAAGTAGTTTTGGGTAGTCACTATTCATGTTTTTCAGTTTTTGATCCCTAATGGTGCTGAGGCTGGAACAAATGGATGCTTCCTTGCTTCAGGTAGCCTTTAATCTGAGCAGTAGTGCCAGAAAACAAATCCAGCCGCCTCATCTGGCTGGCAAATATCCCTGAATTTGAAGTGATAACCTTAATTTCTTTTCTTTGTGTTTGACCATCACAACAAACCATTTCTCTGCTGCAGCCATAGGAAAAAAAGAGTTAATGCACAAAGTGAAATGCATTATGAGCTGTTTGTATGCCTTTCATTTAACCAGAGTAAATCTGCTGCCATTTTAAATAAAGGTAAATAAATGTAAGATTTAACACTAACACAAGTGGAAGACAGTTGAGTTATCTATGACAACAACTTACATTTATATTTTCATGATTTAAATGCGTTTTCCAGAGGAGGACAACTGTATAAATGCCTGTCTGATTGTATATATTTGGCAAATGCTGGAATATTGTTGTAGATTTTCCTACAAACTTCATTTCAGTTCCAATTTTGTCGGCCGTGTCCACATAAGCCAGAGTGTATTTGTTATGGGCCTGTGCTGGATTACAGAATGCAGCCCTGATTAACTGGGCAGCCAGATGTCCGGAGAGGCTCTGCCCTATTTCCCTCAGCTCCCTCTGTTGTTCTGTCTCTCACTCTTGCTGTTCTCTGGGTCACTCAGTTGGATTCTCTTTAAACCGTCAGAAAAATGTGATGGAAAATGTAGGAATTTTTGAATGAAACATTTTTACACTTCAACATATGAAAGTACTGGTCAGTAAAAATCAGAGGTGTAATGAATCTTGCATCTACTCAATGCATGATATTTGCTTCACAAGAACAAGTGCTGATTTTACCGGTATGTTTTAAACACAAACTACAGTATGTATCAAACGTTTGTAATCAGTCTAGTATATTCCAATTCAGACGTGAGTCCATATATTTTTTTTATAAAGGTCACAATGGAAGTCTAATTCTAAACCTGCCGAGACGCCAAAAAAACGCAAAGACTGAAAAGGCTCATATTTTGTGTTTCAAATTATATATTACAGGAGTCATGAATATCCAGCTGTGTTTTAAAGAGTCACTGTCCAGTAGATGTATCCTCTATTTTGGAGTTTTGCTTTTGAACTGAAAGATAAAATTCAAAATCTTTTTATCAATCCTGATAGCAAACTATTTAACATATTGTTATCCAGCCCAATGAGCAGTATTCAAGGCTCAAACTAAAACTAAAAGTCAGACTTAGGTCTTGTTATTTTCATGTATTAAGATGCATCCTTGCTTATCAGGATATTATTAAACCAGCCAAATGAAACTGTTCACTCTTAGCATTAAAATCTTGAGCGATTACATCACAGTTTGTCACATCATAGTGGACTGTCACATGAACAGCCAACTGGTCTGCTGATGCCTCTGATAAACCCAGACGAACTTGAACTACATTATTACTCGAACATAAGCAACGCTAACATTCATCAAAGTTCCATTTCTGTGAACTTACTTCAGCAATTCACTCTATGCTGTTGCCTATGCATCTTAGCGTAATAATGTGAGAGGTAATAGAGAATAAATATCCTAATGTGAGACTTTTCAAGGCTCTTGAAATAAAATCTGCAATAAAACAGCTGATGACTTGTATGATTCTAGGTAGTTTATGTGCAGGAAGCTGGAGAAATGTGTTGGACAGTTCAGCGATTTGATAACCTGGCATGACTAGGATTTAAGACAAGAACTAATGAATTCAGTTTGTAAATAATTCAAATTTTAGCACTGACCTTTGTATCCGGGAGTCGTCATAGCTGACGTTCTTCACACGGTGAACTCAAGCTGCTAACTGCTTCAATGTTTCTTTGGACAAGAAACATTGAAGCTTTTTATTATTAAAACCACAAAATGTCCTTATACTCTTATAAAAACCCTAGAAATAATGTCTACAGAGCAATAAGGCAGATTTTTAAATTTTTGTCAAAGTGTGTAAATGTAGAAACAGTCAGGAAAAAAATCTTCAAGCCGATCTTAGTGTCACTAAACTGGGATGTATATTCCTTCCTGAGACCTTTGAACTGACCAGTGACACCAGCAACCAATCAAAGCTGTTAAAAGAGCCAGCTTTCTCAGAGGGACTCTGGTTGCTGGCTAGAGCGAATTTCTGCAGCATTGTCCATTCTATCTGTATATCCCCCATCCTTTTTATTTCTTTCTGTCTGCCTGTTGAAGCTGTTGAATTATCTAGAAGGTCACAGGCAGCAGAAAGTAGGCCGTCTGCTGTCTCGCTGAAGCTGTTCACATTGTCAGTATTTTGAAACATGTAACTTATTAAACTTATAAAAATATAGATAATTTAATTCATCTTCCAAATATTTACAATTGGGACAAATTATGAATTTGTTATGGATTAAGAAGTTTTCAAAAAATTTTTTTATAATAAATAAGTAAGACCATTTTGATTAGTTTTTCTATAATCTAATCTTTTCTAATTAGACTTTGAACTAGGGGTGCACCAATAAATTGGCCAGCCATAAAATTGCCCTCAATTTTCGTAATTTTAGGAGATCAGCAGTCTCTCAGTCTTATCTACCTCAGCAAAAAGCTGACTGACTGACTGACCCCCCTCATCGGTGCACCCCTGCTTTTAACAGGCATTCAAACAATGGTTTTGTGTCATGAAAAGTTTTAGGTAATAAAAGCAGTCATCTGTGTTTAAAGAGTGTTCAATGGCATGGGATAAGAGGCTGTTTTGTGTCTCCACACAAGTCTAGGCAAAACATGCAGTATTTAATGTTACATACTATACATGTTACCTCTTACGAAACAAGAAAAATGATTCAACAATATATGTTTTTCAATAAAAAGAGGTGGGTGCTCTGAAAACTACTCTGGTAATCTAAAGCATATCTAAGAAGTACCTCCAAATGACTGAAACGTTAACAAGACCAGATGGTATGGAGGGTTGAAACCATCAGCCAACCAGGAAACACGTACAGTGATATGTTTTGAGATACATAAGATGGATAATCTAAATAATTTTTAAATCTGCACAAACATCTATTATAAAGTTTCAAATATCCCACCCGGTTTTGGTGCCATTAAACTTCACAGCATCCCTAAATTCTCTCTGTAGGTGACATTCACAAGTATTAATCCTCAACTAAATAGCAGCTTGTTGTAGCACCTCCAACTTCCTTCAGCAGCCTCCACTGACTCACCCCTACCCTTTTCCTGTTAAGACAGCGAGACGTAATCTGAATGGGCTGGTCAAGAGTGGGAGGGGTCAACATAATGACAGAGAATGCTGGACATCAGCTGTATTGTTTGAGACTTGTTAAAGCACTGGAGGCATTAGAATCAGGTGCGGATCCTCCTGTTAAACTGTGACTCTCTATGAAGCCAGCGCTGGGCTTAGAATAGCAGATGGTCCAGATATAGAATGCAGGGCAAAGACAAGGCATCAAGAGTCAACCATACACACGTTCAGGCAAGGTCCTGTACGTTTTAGATGTACCTCCGACAACACAGCTGAAATAATGGCTGTGTTGAGGCTCGGTACTGAACCCATCTGTTGGATCTGGACTTTTTGAAACCGGGAACATCTAAAACATGTAGGACACCCAGAGTTACACTTCACTCAATCTGTCTTGGTACACAAGCTGAATTTAAGCCGACTTGAGGACTGACAAAATATATTTGCTAAGGTGGGTTTAATTTCAAGGCTCATTTGATTAATTTGAAAAATTGTTAATGATTTAAACATTATGTGGATTGTGGAATTAAGAATAGAAATCAGAGAATTAAAATTTTTTTTAAATTTTAGTCTTCATTAAAAGCTTGATTTAGGTACCCTCTAGATTAGCCAAACCTCATAACCAGATGCTTGAATATCAAACGTGACAATGGACGCTATTGATCACTAAAGTTGCGTTGTTCTTTTTCTAGCTGGAGATGGAGAAGCTTCAGCTCCAGAGTCTGGAGCAGGAGCACCGCAAGCTAACAGCACAGCTAAAGGACGAACGTGAGAAGAATAAGCACATTGTCATGATGCTGGTGCGCGAGTGCAAGCAGCTTGCCACTCGGGTGGTGGAGGAGTCACAGCGCTTTGACGAGCTTCAAGCTCGCCTGGACGAGGAGAGTCGCACCTCTGGCCGATTGCAGGAGGAGCTGGGTGGCGAGCGCCAGCGTAGCCATCAGATGGAGGCCAAGATGGAGAAGCAGCTGTCGGAATTTGACACAGAATGCGAGCAGCTGCGCGCCAGGCTGGGACGAGTGGAGGCAGAGAGTCAGGGCTTGCGGCAGCAGGTGGAGCAGCTCAGAACTGAACGGAGTGATGAGAAAGATGACGCTGCTGCTGCTTCACCTGCTGCTGCCACCAGTACACCACCCAAACCCAAAGCTATGATATCTGTATCCATAGCCACAGAGTCCATAAGCTGTCAAGCAGCATCTTGTCAAACGGATGTGCCCCCTA
Source organism: Xiphophorus couchianus (assembly GCF_001444195.1). Classification (NCBI taxonomy): domain Eukaryota; kingdom Metazoa; phylum Chordata; class Actinopteri; order Cyprinodontiformes; family Poeciliidae; genus Xiphophorus; species Xiphophorus couchianus. Next base: position 34,765,748 of record NC_040231.1, read on the forward strand.
CTGAGGCTGAGGGTCCTAAGAAGACTCCCCTCTCTATACCTGCCAAACCAGCCCCTGCCAACTATGTGGGCCTTAGTTTGCCAAAGACAACTGGAAGGGGGATTGTCCACAGCAGCTCAGGAGGATTGGCACAAACGGAAAATGGCTCCGAGGGCCAAACTACCCACGGCCTACCCACCGGAGTGAGCCCTCGTGTACAGGCAGCCCGCTACAAGTTTCAGGAACAGGACCAAAATGGAACGGCATCTCAGAGCCCGCCGGCCCGTGACCTTTCCCCAACCAACCGCGACAACTTTGCAGCCAAACAGCAAGCGCGTCATACTGTGACGCAGGTCCTGTCGCGCTTCACCAGCCCCCCCGCAGGAGGAGCCGGACCCCTCCGTCCGGCCCTGCCCCACTCCGCCTCGGAGGGCGGACCCTTCCCCGGCCGCCTGAGCCATCCCATCGGCCTCAAGTCGCCCACAGTGACCAGGATCGACCGGGGGAACCCTCCTCCTATACCTCCTAAAAAACCAGGGCTTTCCCAGACCCCCTCACCTCCACATCCATCCATCAAGGTAGTGGGGGAAAGCAGTCGCTCCCCTGGGGCCGGTCTGAAGCCGGCCACACCCCAGCTGCCACCAAAACCTGCCCTGGACCTGGTCCCAGCCCTGACTGCCTCTCAGGTGGGTGCCTGCCCCCGCTCGCCAGGGCCCGGTCGGGGACCTCAGCGGCAGGCAGCAACAGCATGTGCAGAGTCCCTCCAAGACATCAGTCCTGCCACTACTGTCAGTAGCCCCTCCTCCATACACCCTCCCTCCACATCCATTAGTGCTCCATCTTCCTATAGTTCCCGTGCCTCAGCAGGCAGCCCCCTGGCAACAGCATCAGGTAACGGGGGCTCCTACAAGCTCTGTCTCCCTCCAGCTCCTACTGCTGCCTTTTTATTTTCCTTAAGAGTCTTTCAAAGTGACCTTTGCACTTGTCCAGGATAGCAGAGCATAGTGATTAAGTCACACTTGTGCAAGGCAGAATACCTCATAGGCCAAGTCTGATGTTGCTCACTGCACTCTCCCTTCACTCATCTCTCTTCCTCTAATAAGTCCTGGTCTCTGGGCAGCTCTTTTATCACATGTTGGCCACCTCAGCCATGTCAGCATCACACTCTGACAACTTTAGGGCAAACTGAATATAGTGTTGAGCTGAGGCAGCCAGAGGTCCTTGGTTCTCCTGTGTATTCTGATTGGTTTGGCCTTTCTATAAGTAACCCCTGTCCTCTCTGAAGCTGATGCCAGAGGCTGCTTTTTCCTTCCCTACCTCCAGTTCTTATAGCATGCCATCATCAGTTAACTTTGAACACTGTTTTTCCTGTCTCATCTTTCATGAATGTGAACCACTAACCAATTGTTGTTAAACGCTTCAGCAATCTCATTTTTGCTGTTGTCGTATATTTTCACTTGCTATGATTAAAAATTTTACTCATTTTACTAAAACCCTAATCAAGTGGTGTGCATATTATCTTAACTTTTTCGCTTTGCTTTAAATCTGAAATAAATGACAATGAAAGCTCTAACAACACAGTCGTTACTAAATATATTCTAAAACTTTCCTGTGGAATGTTACAAAGTATGCATTTTGAATTAATTAATGTACATTCATGCCCTGTTTTAAATTATATATATATATATATATATATATATATATATATATATATATATATATATATAATTGTTCCTCTGATTTTACTCTTTATAGGTTTATGTTTGAGTTAAATGAACGTTGTTCATGAATCACTGACAACATGCCTCTGAAATTCTAAGTGAATATGTAGTATTTATTTGCAGAAAATGGCCAAAATAACAAAAAAGATGCAGTTCTTTCAGTTTTCAGACCTCAAATAATGCAAAGGAAACTAGTTCATAATTCATTTATAAACAACAATACTAATGTTTTAACTCAGGAAGAGTTCAGAAATCAAGATTTAGTGGAATATTTGGGGTTAATTTTTCCCAGATATCTATCTATCTATCTATCTATCTATCTATCTATCTATCTATCTATCTATCTATCTATCTATCTATCTATCTATCTATATCAAGCCATTAATTACAGAACTGAACTGTCTGTAAATTTTCATTGTTATTCATCCCCCTGTTGAATTCTTGCTTTTCAACATCACACGCAGCATGCTTCCCCACTCCGACTTTATTACTCTTATATAATCTCTTTGATTCTGTTTGCAAGATGCTATCATCTATTATCATTGTTTTTTTCACTTATCTGTTCATCTAATTTATTCATTTGGTTAAAACGATTCATAATTTCATCAATATTCAATGAGATAATGCATGTAACAGTCTTATTCACTCCGTTATTACTGTGGGTGACAGACTGTTGTATAATAATATAACGGTTATCTACAGCACCTTGCTAAATTAATTATAGATCTTGAAGTTTCTTAGAATTACTCACAATACAACCACAAGCTTTAATTTGTTTTATTAAGATTTTAATAGAATAGAAACAAGTAATTTGTAATTGTGAAAGGAAACAAGAATAATATACAGTTTTAAATTTTTTTAACAAATACAAATCTGTTGAAGGGTGTGCCATCCAGCCCTCTTTACACTGATGCCTCTGAATAAAGTCAATCAATTTGCCCCAAGCAAATATTAGTAATATTTGTCCTGGCTTTATCAGAAAACCAAGTTATTCATAAAGTTGTGGTTTAAACTCTGTTTAAAGTAGGATTGGCTTGTAAAGGAGTACAGTGAACCCTCGCTATAACGCGGTTCACCTTTCACGGCCTCGATTCTTTGCAGATTTTTTTGTGCAGTGTTTTTTTCACTGTGCGTTGTGTTCTGCATCCTGATTTGGCTAAACAGTCTCCACGCTTCTTCTCTACCTGTGTGCCAATAATGTTACGGTATTTAAATATACGTAACACAACTTGGCAAATTTTGGTAAATGGTTTTGCCCAGAAGAAAAAAATAGTGACAACAACTACCGATAACTATGTTCTTACGAAAAAAACACACCTGCACCACAGGCTTCAGAAGAAAAAGACACTAGAGAGTGGAGTCAGGCCGCAGCGTCACAGTCAGAGGAACAGTGAAATATGCGAGTCACAATTTGTCCTACTGTACTTCGTATTGATGATTAAAATGATTATTTTACTGTAATTATTTGTAAGAAAGCGTTATATTTGTTTAAAAAATGCTTGGGCCTGAAAACAGGTTTTGTTCTTTGGTTTCAATGTAGAGTATTTAATTATGTTGTATAATAATTGTAAAAAATAAAGGTAACTACTTCACGGATTTTGCCTATCACGGGTTCTTTTCAGAACGCAACCCCGCGAAAAACGAGGGTTCACTGTATCCCAAAGTTTTAAACATTTTAAGGAGCAGTTTTTACATTAGGCAGCCCATCCTAACAACAAGAAATTATCTGATTGCCCTGCACCTTATGCTGGTGGATACCTTTCTCCAGCAGGGCTAACACAGCCAGTCAGGGTTAATGAGTCCAAGAATTGACTCAGGAGCGAAATATGACATTTTTAAGGTTTTTATTTGTAACAAAAACCTGTGAAAACCATGTGAAATGTTCCTTCCACTTAGCATCTATCTGCTACTTTTTGTTGATTGGCGATATAAATTTGTAAAAATATGCACAAAAGTGAGTTTGTAGCAGAAAAAACTGAAAAATCTAAAGATGTATGATTACTTTTGCAAGATACTTTATTTACTTTGACTTTGCCAGATTTGGTTGCTTTGAGCAAAATGTAAAATTAAATCTTCAAATAAGTTCTGAATCAGCATTAATTGGATTTGCGCAACAGATCTTAAGTTGTGTGACAATCAAGCAAGTAGCTTCTTCTTAAGCTCACCAACCAGATACAAGCTCACTGATAACACATACATTAAACAGTGGGAAAAAACACTACAAAATCTTTGCAATAAGCGGACTTAATCATAATAGATTTAGTCGATATGTTTCTAACTCAGTTTTGAATGAAGTAGCAGTATTAGTTGTTGTTTTTAACACTATTGTAAAAGTGTCTATTCGCTAAACAGCAAAAGTATTTTCTAACATTTTTCTGTCTGTGTTGTTGAAATAATTTTACATAAAATGTGTCATTTTCCCCTAACAAGTTACGATTATGTTTTTCAGGAATTTTGTGATTTTTATCAATGTTGCTAAGTGATTAACATATTCCTGAAATTTGTATGCTGTTTGTATTTTGTCTTTGCCTTTGTATTTTGCTGCTGTCACATTGTCTTTTATTAGATGTACTACAGCTGTATACAGACCGTTCTCATCTGCTAGCACTAAAAAATGGTTTGCATTGGCTTTATGTAAGTGTAATCAGGAAAAAGTTATATAATTTTTTACAATGCAAAGATTTTTAGTGAATAAATCCTAAGCGTTTCAATATAGATTTTCAAGCACTTGTTGAAAATCACCTGTTGACGGAACAACAAAAACAGGAGAGTTTATTAGTCTTTAAAGTTTCTCTATTGGTCAGAGTTATTAGCCCTCCTGATGACATCACACAAAACGTAATAGTTCTACAGAAACTTTTTATACTTTTACTGTCCCCAAAAGACAAAGACATAATCTCCACTAAGTTTGATTTGTGTATTTTATTGATATTTAGTGTTTTGTATGATTTCATCAGGGGAACCTTAACTTTACCTGCAAAAGTTGAACCATATCTGTTTCTAACATTAAAATTAATTACCTTGATAAAATTACAATCAAATCTAGGATCAAGTTTTGGATTATGGAGTTTTATCTTGGCGTCTGATCCTTCATCACTAGGACATGCAGTTCCATGCGCATGAAATATTGTTAATTTTATGTTTTTGTTACTATGCTTTGCATTTTTCCAAGTTGCCTTTTTGTTGTTATTGAACTTGTTTGACTGTTCAATAGTTGGTTTGAACAATGTTTGCCTGCCCACTTGTTAGACTGATGAATGTGATGCTTCTGGTTTTGCCCTGAAATGTTTACGTAGGAGCTTGCTCTGTAAAGTGTGTGTGAAAACTGAACATTTTCTCCTTCCCTTCCACCTTCTCATGCCCTTGCTCTCCCTTGCTCAGCACTTCTAGTCTCACTCCTGGTCTTCCTCGTCCTAGTTTAACCTGTCCTCCTCCTCCTCCTCCCTCCACCCTGCAGGCTGGTGTCCCTCCATAGTCTCCTCTCTAAGTAGCGGTGGGCCTGCTGCCCTGGACAGTAGGCCCCTCCTGCTCCTCCAAGCTGCTTCCCAGGGAAATGTCACTTTATTGTCAATGCTGCTTAACCAACCAGACTCGAACGGAACCACCATAAGTATCACTCCTATCACCTCACTCACTGACATCGCCTCTACCACTACTTTGGAAACTTTGCCCAATCTTCTTGACCCAAACTTCCACCTCAGTTACAACCAAACTTCTTCCTTGTTTGCTGCTGCTCAGAATGGACAAACGGGTAAGTCAATCTTGTAATCTTTTGTTGAAAGCTGGTGATTTTGGAAGTTTGCTCATTCAGTTTGCTTGGAGTTAAAGTAGAGCACACCAAAAAGAGGAGACAAATAATAATACACCTAATATACACATAATAATTACACCATAGATTTCTTCATCTTGATTGGAAAACAAAGCAAGAACATACTGTAGTTCTTGCATTAACAAAGTTAATGTAACTTTTACATTAAGCAAAGGTTGTAACAACTATATCACTGTGTAAAATGTTTAATATAAACCCTTTTGGGTATATAAAATGTAACATTGTAATTTATTTATTGGTGATTTAAATTGATGGGCTGATATTATAGAAATAACTGATAGAAGAAATGAACGGTCCAGCCGGAGGTGGGCCTGTACGGCCGCTACGTTTACATGCAGAGATCAGACAGAGGTGGACTGATGTGACGCTGGTAACTGCATGAGCTGTGGCTGATCCCATTATGTCTGCTGCTGTTAGATTGTAAAGGAGAATGCAGGGCTGTCATGTGGGAGATGTAACATCAGCAAACATTACACGCTCATTCATCTGACAAACACAAACTACAAGAACCGAGAGATGAACTCCTTTGAAGATCTTTGCGTCCTCTTTGCTGCTGGTTTCTAGGCAGACATGTTTGGTCATCATTGATTCATGAATGTGTCTAGAACCTGAGGGACAAAGAAATCAGACAAACCTCATTCTGTCTTGCATTAATATTCTTTAAAATAGATGTTTTTGCTTATAGATGCCTCAATCCAATATTGATATCTGTACCCCAATATGGAAAACTAGTCTAGATTGGGTATCAGAGACAATATGCCCCATCCATAAGATAAGATCTATTCAGTGTAATTTTATGCTATGTTCTCTGAGTGACATCATGCTTTATTATTTATTTTATAGTATATTTAGAATTCCTAATTGCACTTTCTGAACCATTTGAAGGAACTTTTGTTGCAATTTATTTTTTTATGTTTGAGCAAGATAGTCACCCCATTGTTTTTGCCACTTTCAGTTTCTTTATTATTTATGTTACATTGGCTGTTCTACTCCTAACTGCACTGCCTGAACAAATTAAAGTTGTTTTTCCATGTTTGACCAAGATGGTGAAGCTATTGGTGTATTTAAATGTCTGTACAAAAAAATGTGTAAAGTATTTTAAAATTCGGGAAGAATTCAGAACAAGAATTCAAACAGGAAGCTTTTCTGTGGTCAGGCCTGTTCTGATGCCAGGAAATGGGACAGGACGATGAACCCTTCCTGTTGGGTCAGATCTTCCTTACTTTCATGGAACCAGCACAGCTTTGGCCCAGCAGCTCTTTGCTCTGGTTTGTCCTGATCTGAGCCGTGGCCCCCAGGCATTGTGGCCCCCAGGGAGTTTCCTCTGAGGCTCCCAGGCTGTTCTGCCACTCCTCTCTTTGGAATTCACAACCACATTTTTTCCAAACCTATCAAACTTTAAATCCATCGATTCATCTTTAGTATTTCATATTAACTTATGTGACAACACTTATGTGTAAGTCTATTTACAAAGCAAAGTTCATTTCACATTTTGACTTTTATGTGCATAATGAATTGCATGAAATATTTATACATGTAATAACTTTATGTCTTCTGGCTTGTGTTTTTTTGTGTAAGTGTGGGTGCCTCTACTGGTTTCGAGCCAGTTGCTACATCACCTCTCCTCCACCTCTGCTCTTCTCCCGTTCAGAGTGTGTGAAGCTCCTGCTGTCTGCAGGGCTGCCTGCTGACATTTTGGATGAAAATGGATTCACACCCTTACACTTGGCTGCCGCCCACGGCCACGCCAGGTGGGACTCATTTAAACGCTTCTGCAAAGGACAGACCCATATCTGTCATTCTGTGTACTTATTATGAATCATTTGATAACAATTAGTTAATCATAATCAAAATGACTGATTTAATTCCTAGCTGATGTCTTTAAAATAGTTGTCTATGATGAGATGCTGATATCTGTATCTGTTCCAATATTGAAAAAAATTCTAGATTTGGTATTGTAACAATGTGCCTGATCCATAAGGGCAGATCTATTCTGTCTAACTCTATGCTTTGTGCTCTGAGCAACATCATGGTTTATTACATTGTATTTAGAATTTGTATTTTAACTTTCTGAACAATTTGAAGGGTTTGTTACAGTTTATTTTTACGTTTTTGGCCAAGGATAAGTTACATTGGCTGTTATACTCCTAACTTCACTGACTGAACAAATTCAATTTGTTTTTATGTTTGACCAAGCTTGTAAAGCTATTGGTGTATCTAAGTGTGCTGTATTTGTGCAGAGTTATCAAATTAATTTACAATTCAATATATTTATGTCACCAAAACGTTTTAAGTCATTCCGCTTTGGATCGTTATCAATCGATACCAAACCTCTGATATTGATATCAATATCGGTATCAGAAGTGGAAAAATGGATCGGTTCATCCCTAACTATGACGTTGAAGACTGGATAGGTTGAAGAAATTAGATGGGTTAGATTCTTAACAAAAAGAGCTATCACCACTTGGCACATGGAATCTCACAAAGTTAATGTGAATTTATTATATCTCATAAAGGTCAGAGCCAAAAAGTGTATCACTTAAAAAGCACGAAGTCTCTAGAAGATCAAGATTATCGATCAGTTACTGTTCACTAAGTATGGCTCTTGAAAAAATTAAGGTGTTGCCAAAAGCAACAAAAATGGCGAAAATAGTGTTACACAAATGTAAGGTTTCTTCTCCTATCTTGTCCCCCCTTATCTGGTAGGAATTGTTTTGACTCCCTCAAAACTCTTCCAAAGGTTTCTCTCCATCTTGCTTTCCAATGTCTTTCTCTCTGTTTGCTTCTTTATTTGTTCTTTTCCTGCTTCTACTTTCCTTTCGTTCCGTTCTGCCCTTTGAATTATTACCAACCCTCCTTTTCAGTGCACCCAGAAACCTCTTATGACATGAACCTTCTATAAAAGGTTTATAGAAATGGAAATCTCTGCATGCAGGAAGAGGTTTTCCATTTTTAGTTTGACCCATATTTCAATGCTGCCTCAGTCGTTTATTTAAGTAAATGAAGATCTGATATCATCAGTTGTTATTAGACATGTCTCTGATGTTCGGTGCTGACCTAAATGTTTGTGTTTCTGGTGAGATGTATGTAATTACAGTGCAAATATTGTTGCTTCTGGTTGCCCACATAAACACACACATGATGCAGTGGTGTTTAAAAGTTTGTTAAAAACGCCTTTCAAGTTTCAACCAAGCTCCGTCAGCCGCCAAGACTTGAGGCCGGCTGGGCTCGGGTTTGTGCAGCGCTGTAACATCCGATCACCATAGTATTTATAGAGGAGGGATGTTCAACACCACCTCCCCTTCTCAAGTCCTGGTCACACACACGCACTCGCACACGCCCGCACACCCACACACTCTAACAGTTTACTCAGTAATGCTCACTAGTTATACCTTAGTTATCACTAAGTGGCACTGTGAACAGAGCAGCTTGTTTTTCTCAGGCATTTTTCTCTACTACTACTAAAAGGCTGAACTGTGTACTCTTCTCTGTTTGATTAAGTTTAAATACGGAAAATAAACTAGAACAGATATCTCAAATGATTACCAGAAATGGTATTGTCATCTAAGTTTTCTTTTGGCAAGGACCTGTGTGTCAGTGGAGTGAGGGACTCAAGTCTGTAACTTGGATTTGAGTCACACGTTCGTCAGAAATACAAATACTTGACATTTGATTTAGACTCATAGTCCAGGAGTCTCATGAACAGTTTCCCATTCTAAGCCTGCAAATTATTAATGTTGCACACTCTGTACAAATGTCTGGTTCTCATGGTAACAGTGTTTGTTGTTGGTGAAAGAACTGTCCATGTTCCACTCTTTTTATTTTGTGGCACTACCAAGCAAAACTCATACCACATACCTGAGATTAGTTTATTCTCCTGTCAAAGAGCGGGTTTGACTCATCAACATTATGATTATTAATGATTTAGAGCAACCTGGTTATGGTTGTTGAAGCATCATAGTGATCTGGGCGTATTTTAACAGGGTTTCCATGTCTTACAAAAGTCTTAATTCATTTTGAAAAATGTAGGTTGGCTTTAAAAAAAATTTATCACCAGTTTTAAATTTTGTCATGGTGGGCCAACTTAATCTCGTAAATTCTGTGAAGGTTTTTTCTGGTGAGACTAGAGCAACATTCATTTTACTCAAACATATACCTATAAAAAGTAAAATCAGAGAAGCTGAACATTTTAAGTGGTCTCCTAATTTTTTCCAGAGCTGTGTATTTTTTTTATTTTCCCCAAACATAATTTCAGTTAGTTTTTGAGTGAAGTCATACAGGTGATAGGTAACATCAAAGTTGGGAAAATCTCAGAAAATATTCACCATGATTTTATGTTTTACATCACAAAAACGTGCTATGTTGCTAGAGGTAATAGCAGAGTTTTTTAAAAACATAAATACATAGTTATATCTTAATGATATCTCATGCATTTTCAAAATAATTCACAATTGATTATTTTTTACATGTTGACTTAAATCTTCTAAAAAGTAGAAACCTGTTGGGATAAATGAGCCCTACGGATCAGGGTTTAAATCCATAGAACTGTGACTGAGCCAGCCAACGATATTCTCCAGAAACTTGATACCTGTTATTAATTATAATATCTTAAAACGTGACGTGAGGAGTTTTGTTAACGTGGCTGTTGTCCCTGCAGCTGCGTGGAGGTTCTGCTGGCGTCCAGAGCCGCCATGGACCCGGTGGCGGCCCAGGGCCAAACTCCCCTGTTTCTGGCCTGCGAGGCAGGAAACCTGGACTGCGCTCAGGCTCTACTGACCGCAGGGGCCAATCGCTCACTCCCCACCACAGTAAGGCTTCCTTTGCCATTCTGTTGTGACTTGCGAGGTTCATTATGTGGTTTCTAGTACAACTGAAAAAACTTTCCTCTGAATAACAAAATTTGATAGGTAACACTTTATTTGACGGGTTGTGAATAAGACTGTCATGACACCGTCATAACAGTCATGAAGACTTCATGAAGACTTACATATTCATGAAGTAAGTAAGCCATACATTTTTTTAATAAAAATATTACTGATTAAACTTTAGCTTTAATAACATAAAGCTACAGAATTTTTAAAGTTTAATCACTTTTATAACAAATTTATGACAGATCATGATGTCTTGGTTAATCTCAAGTTGTCATAAGAAAGACATTTTTGAATAATGTCAACTTTGTATTAAAAGTGTTATGATTTACCCAATGACACTTTATGACAACAGTCATAAATATTCATGAAGTCTTACTCATGTTCATGACAGGTGTTATGTCATGTTTATTACGGTGTCATGACAGTCTTATTCACAACCCATCAAAGTGTTATCATTTGATATTATTAATATTATTATTATATTGTATTCTCATTTTTTTGTTTAGTTTCTCTTTTTGGGGGGGTTCAGATTACCCATCCTCTCTCCTGACTGCTTGTTGCTACGTAGTAACACTCTTTGTTTCATACTCACTCGCTCCACACAAAGGATTTTAAGTAGTCTCCAGGGTTCGGTCGTCTGAATTGCGTTAGCCCATTGATATACAGGCTTTCTGTGTCTCCATGGTAACCATAAGAGCTCTGTGAGTTGCTGTGGCAGCATGCGATGAGCCCCTATATTTAGTTACTTTCTTTGTTCTATATTCATGCTGTTCCTGCTGTGCTCTGTAACATATTCGACCTCCAAAGCACAAACATATTTTAAGCCTAAACAAATATGTTGGCCGATTTTTTATTTTTTGTTTAAAAACAATAATTTAACATTCAAATAGTAATCACTACAGTCTGAAATTAGTGTGAAATGTTCTAGAAAGCTAGAAACTGTGATTGAAGGCAGTTGTTCTGACAGAGTGCTACTGATGCTGAGACGAGAGGCTAAGTGTGGAAAGCTATGTGTGTTTTAATGTTTATCCCCTTGTTTTTCTCCTGCTACATCAAAATTATGCGTCCCAAACGAAGTTCCAAATGGAAACCTTGACTCCACCTGACTGTTTTAATCAACACGTCATCCTTAAAGCACAGCAAATTCTACTGGCTAAATTATTTTCACCCTGTTGACTGCTTCCACATTTTAAAGCTGTTCAGCCACAAACTTCAATGTAATTTATTGGGATTTTTTTTATGAAGGACTGACACTTCTTACAGAATCAGGATCAGAATGCTTCGTTGTTGTTGTACAGAAGCACAATTATGCAAAAACATGGACAAAAATGAATTTACTCACGTTTAATTGGATAATGTGTTAATGGGTTGTAAAAACTTTTACAAGGCGCTATGGACTCAGTGTGTTTATTACTCCACATGTAAATGTTTTAGAGGGAATTTAAACCAGTTAGCAGGTTAGGGAGCTGGAGCAACGGTGCCAAGTAAATAGTAGGGGGTGCTAAAAACAAGAAGCTGATCTCTGAAAAAACTAGCAGAAACTTAATTCTTTCAAGTGAGAAGTTACATTGAAACAAAGTCAGGGCAAATAGTAAATATCACATTCTGAACGTTCTCAGAATACCCGTTCTGTCACGATTTGGTGGTGAGAGGTGGTGAGGCAGATGCAGCAGACCCAGGTAAGATCAATGATTGATTTTAATCAAGAAAAAACACAGCCCAGCAACGGGCAGCACGGCCGAGCGGAAGCCAGGGCTCGACGCCGGTAGCAAACACGACTGGACAACACGAAAGACAGAACGCACATTAGACGAGGACCCAACGAAGACACAGACACACAGGTGACACTAAATACAAAGGAGGTAATTAGGGAACGAGAAACACCTGGGAGTAATCGAGGGGAGAACAGGACAACACAGAGGCACAGAAAACTCGAAATAAATACACAGAAAAACACGGAACATGACACGTTCACATGACATTTCATTAAAAACGTAATGTTTCCGTGAAGAATTTTCTACGGCACTCTGCTTTTTTTATTTTGGATAGGAACCAGGTTAGATATCAGAGTAAAGTGGAGATAGTTTCAAAAGAGATTTCAGGAAAATTCTGTAGAATTTAATAAAAGACTCTGAGCTTTTTTCCCCAGTTTTTTTAGCTTAATCAATGCTGAGTAGTCTCAGTAGAAATATTTTATTACATCAGTTTTATATATTGCTCATATTTCTGATCAGGAAATGTGATTGTAATTTAATTTATGATTTTTAAATCTATATATACATCTTATTGATAATAAATTTAGAACAGTTGGTAACTCATTGGGATTTTGTTTGTTGTATCTGATGAAGGATTCTTATCTCTGGTTGAAAATAGGACTGAAACGATTCCTTGAGTGATTCGAATACCTTGATTATTAAAATTCCTCGAGGAAAATTATCTGCCTCGAAGCTTTATTAAGTTATATTTTATTATTTACTGTACTGAGTTCCGGCCGGGTTATCACTTTGCTTTGCACAGCGCTCTCACTTCCGCCTGAGTTATTGACGAAAGCTAAGTGTTAGCAGCACAATGTCCAGTTTTCAAGTTCAGCCTGGGAGAATTTTATTGATTCATGATAATGTCCGGGTCTTCATCGTTTTTGGGGGACCAATAAGCATCCTTAAAATGACTGGCGCGATGCCTGGAGTACGGCAGCTTTTCTCCTCCCAGAGCTGCTGCCTGGTGGCAGTTCAGAGCAAACTGCGAGCGATGAAGGTGTATTTATACAGGTGAGCTGATAGACTGAACACTGCAGGCAGCTGAGCATTAGATGATTAACGTAAGTGTAGTCTTACAGACGAACCGGAAAATGTATTTCATATCATTCCGATCTGAACAAATGGGTGGCGGTCTGGAGCGCATCGTGACAGTACATAGCTGGTAGATGAGTTTCTGAGTGTGACGAACAAAGGTGTCAAATCCCGTCGCTAACATGAACACAAAAGCTATATATGTCTGGGCAAGGTGAGAGTTCATCTATTAAACTCACTAAATATGGATACAGAAACCAAAAGCTGGGGTATAGATATTTTACCAATGTTTTATTTTATCTTTTTTTTATCCAATTACTCGATTAATCATAAGAATAATCGATAGATTACTGGATTACTAAAATATCCATTTACAACAGCCCTAGTTGAAAATAAACTCAGAGCTGAAAAATAGATTAGTCCATAACGAAAGAAATCACTTCAGATTAATAACCAGATAGACTATTTGATCAAAAGTGATAATATATGAGACAAATTGACATGGTAGACAGACAGCTATATGGTCATTATGTTAATACGCTACATCTCATTTAACTCAAACATGACCTCTGCACAGGACGGCTGCACAACGCTGCATGCTGCTGTCCGCTCCGGACACGTGGACGCCCTCCGTCTCCTGCTGCACCACGGCGACCCCCCTGACACACTGGACGGATCGGCCCTGTCCGCCGCCCTCCTGAACCAGGCCAACAGTGACGGCTGGACCCCAGCACACATGGCTGCCGCCCTGGGCCTCAAGGTAAAACGGGATTCACTCAGCTACAACGACTAGACCCACACCCAGCAACAAAGGCTGCACCGATTTCAGAAAAAGTTCAGTTTTCTGGCCGATCGCCGATCGGAAAGTGAAAAAAGATTTTTTTCTTTTTTAATTGTTGGTCAGAATGTTTGACTATGAAAGTAAATGTTGATAAATATGCTAATTTATTTATTGGTGTTGAATTTTAGTATAAAATATTTGCTATTTATTATACTTTGGGATTAAATGGTTTAAAGGGGTATAAATTTATCTTGTTAATTTCAGATTGTAATAGATGTGTTTCTGCTTGTTTTGAGGTTTTTCACCTATGTGGTTGGAAGACTAAAAATTATGAGACCATCACGTAAAAATAAAGATGGACTAACTAAAATGAAGACTCCTTGGGTGAAATCCAGTTATGTTCCACAGTAGAAACTATCCTTTTCAAGTGGGGATTGCACAGCAAATTAAACCTAGCAGAAACTTGACATTTATAATTACTAATTGCACTTTCTGAACAGTTTGAACGATTTGATGCAGTTTATTTTTGCATGTTTGACCAAAGTAGTCAACTTTTTGTTTTTGTCATTTTCACTTTCTTTATTATTTCTATTTTTTGTTGGGTGTTCTACTCCATAAGTGGCTGACTGAACAAATTAAAGTTGTGTTGTTTCTACAAGTGAAACTATTGGTGTATTTAAGTGTCTGTACGGGTGCAGATATCAAATAAATTTGTAATTCAGTACATGCCTATGTTTTTAAAAAAAAGCAACATTTTAAGTATTGGAGGTGAAAAAAGCGGATTGCTGCATCCCTAGCTCAAACTTCATACCTTTCATCCTAATACATTATCTGTAGATAAAACAGACATAATATTTCACAAAATTCATTTCATTTCTTGTTCATTTAGAACCTCTCATTAACTTGTTTTTAGATTCTCCAGAACATGTGGTACGATTATGAACAGAGTGACACCAGCTTTATGACAGTAATACATGTTCACATACTATTTATACCACCATGTTCAGTATTCTCAGTCCATATTATATGTGATAAATCTGTCCATACTTATTTTATTTTAATCCGGTCCATAAACCTTTTCTTCTTCTCCTGAGTAAATCCACTGAGAATCATTCACCTGCTCCATCTCCACACCAGCAGCTAGTGGAGTTTCTGTCCTTAGAGGACAACATTCACCAGACTGCATGGAATATGAATTAAGAATCAGTCTGCACACTTAATCTTATTCAAATTACGGTTACTTGAAAGAGAGACAGCTTTTGTCTTGCACTCATATAATTTATCGGTGTCTGTGTGCATGTGCGGGGGTGTCTGTGTGTGTGTGTGTGTGTGTATACGTGCAGGAGTGTCTGGAGGTGTTGTGCAGCCACATTGAGCAGGACATTGAGCGGAGGGATAAGTGTAATCGCACTATTCATGATGTGGCAACAGACGACTGCAAGGATCTGTTGGAAAACCTTGGTGAGTATTTCTTTTCTTACTTGTGCTTTAATAGGGCCATTGTGTTCATAATTATTTTATTTTTCTTCATGCCATGTCAGGTTTGCATAGTCAAACTTGATTAAGTCCTGAGAACATGTTTTATCAGACATTTTATTATTTTAAACCTGCTGCTGAGAGCAGGAACACTGTAGGAAGTTAAAATGTTCTTTCTTTCACAAGGTGTGTAGAGCATGAAGCTATATCAGCTATTTAGAACTATTGCTACTATAACTTTCTTTTTGTCATTTGAAATCTTTGAAAACTGTTCAATTTTAAATGAATTGGGCCTTCATATCAAGGAGGGAGGTGAGGAGGCTGCACAGCTTAATGAGCACTTAAAAACTTATTGAACGCCACATCTATAGATTATTCAAAATTAAGCTAAAAAAGCAAATTAAAATATGTGTAGTAAAAAGCAGAATGAGTTCATGACTGTGATGTGAAGGTTTCTAATATCGCTGTATTGAATACGTTCTTTAGTAAAAAAAAAAAAACTCTTTAATTTTCAGACAAACCTAAGGCTGCATTCACACAGCTGGTGAATGTGACACAATTTGTATTATTTTGCCCAAATGCATTTTTTTCACTAAACAACCCAATTCCAATCACTTCACCACTGCCTCCCCAAAAATTTTATTTTTGCCACATCCGTACATAATAAAAATCAGGGGTATGTGTTGACGGCTTGTGTATAACCGCTGTACAGAGACGCCGCTGCGAGACGTCTACGTTTTTCCTCTGCTCTTACGGATTGCTTTGGGGCGCTAATCCATTCACACAGAAATCTCATTGCGGCTGGATTTATGTAGTAGTATAAATGACTGCTCAAAAAAAAAGATATCGGCAAAAAATGGGAGTGAAGCATCAAGAGCTGCACTGTGAACATAGCCCGAGTCTGCATACATGCACACAACTTCTCTTTGCATTTCATTTCTTTACATTCACTGCTGAGATTTTCTCTGATTTTCACTCGATCAACTATCAATACAACCATGTGGCTTTCTTACCAATCAGCAAAAAATATCTCATATTGCAGTACGGATATTTTATTGCAATAAATATAAGTAAACTATGAGACATGCTGTGATCAGCAGCTGATCCATGAGAGGTTTATCATTTGCATAGCCAATCGTCCTGTAACGTCTCTCCCTGTGCAGGAAACATACACACCATGACGTTATTGGCTGCAGTGGAAAAAGGTAGAGTGGACTGTGGGGATGTTGTGTTGGTGATTTGTCTTTGAGGTGTTTCTAAGCTTTCTGAATAAAAGAAATTACTCCATTTAACGACTAGTAACAAGGGAAACCGTAAAGCACTTCCAGATGCAATGCTTGGTCTTCTTCCACCTTCCTAAAAACTTGATACTGATGTTAAGAAAAATAATCTATGCTTATTGATTTTGTTGAACATCAACTGCCAAGTCTTTGATACTCTTCAGACCTTTAAATGAGAGTCTTCCCAGTGAGCAGAGTGGAGTTTGACTGGGTCACTGGTTTGATCTTACTATTGAGCTGGAGGTCTTTCTGAAAGTCCAGGTTGTTGTCCTGCTGAAAAAATGAACCTCCACGTCTGGTGAACCTATGCAACCTTTAACAGGTTTTCTTCTAGCATTGCCTTATATTTAGCATTACCAATCTTCACATCAATGGCTGTTGGGTATTTTCAAAAAATACCTAGTTTGTGGGGTATTCACAAATAATACCCCACAAATCAGGGATATGTGTTGACAAGAAAACAAGTAATTATCTTGTCAACAGATTGTCCCACCTGAGCTGTGAATCTCCATATTTACAGCAGAGCGTTGTCATGGCCGCTCAAGCTCTTTGGTGGCTGTGTCTTGCTGTTAACTTTTTTTTTCTTTTTTGCGTGACAAATGGATCAAGAAACTTCACTGCACATTTGTTAAGACTATTTCCTTGCCTTCCGCTTCACCATTATCCTTTACATTGTGTTGGTCTATCACATACAATCCCAATAAAATGCATTGAACTAGGAGTGCACCAATCAGTCTGCCGGCTGATCGATCAGCCCTGATTTCCTTTATTTTGGGTGATCAGCCGATACTTGCGTGAGAAACCAAATTTATCCACTGATCTAAAATTGGAACATTGAAGGTGCATCGTAACCTGATAACACTTGACATGAGCTGCGTTTCCAACACAACAATTTTGTATTTTTTTGATAAAACGTTTTGGCTCTAGGATGAGGCGTTTTTTCTTGTCATTTCAAAATTTATTTTGCAAAACTGCAATGGAAACTCCCCAAAAAAGACAACAGGAAGTGGGAAGAGGATGATGGCACAGGATGCTTTTTAATGACTTAATGACTTATCACATGAACAAACGTATTCACATGTGATTTTAATTGTGCTTCTTATTTAATGGAAATACCACAATTTCGAAACTGTTTCCCCCCACATTAGCAGAATATTGACTAAGTTTTGCATAGGTTTGTAATGGAAACGCAGCTACTGTAAGGTTGGAAAAATAAATCGAAACTGGCGGTTTTTAAAGATCAGCTGGGAAACTGCAATCGGTGCACCTCTTCATTTAACCGTGGTGTTTAACATGACAACATGTGAAAAAATTTAGCAGACATTCAGCTTATCATCCCTTTATGCTACAGCTCACTGCTCTCTCTTCCACCCCTCCAAAGATTCGTACCGGGTACTGGTGCTGCTGCAGTGTTCGGCTGTAGAAATCGGCCCCATGTGTCCTATGGGGGCTGTGGAGGACGAGGAGGAGGCCAAGGTTCTCTCCTGCAGCCAGACGGCGCTGGGCAGACTGACGGTGGACCGCGGCACGTGTTGGGCCCAACTGAGTGCTGCCCTCAGCAGCATGTTCATTTCTCACCTCCAGATCCTCTGTGGAGAGGACGCACAGCGCTCCCTGCTGGGCCTCACTCCTGCCAGCATCTCCTCCATCCTGATCGGTACCCGCTCTACAAACATTTCTTCTTTTTCTCACAACTTTCTTCTTCATCCTTCAACTTAATTTGATATACATATCAACTTAAAATTATTAACCCCTTAACCCTCACCACCTAAATCACCAAAAATGGCTGCCATTTGGAGTCTCCATTTGGAGTCTCCAACACCTGACATACTAACTTCAAATGACTGTATCTCCTCAGTGCTTCAACATACAGTCATGAGGCTCTAATGAAAGATAATGACCAGAGGAATCCTCTGGTAGACACAACATTACTTATAGTGGAAATTACTTATAATTAAGTATAAATAAATAATCAAAAATAAAATAACGTAATTGAGGGGTAGGGGGGTTAGCGTACAGTCAGACCTCCTTCCTCTTCTTGCAATACTCTGTCCATCCGTCTGCCCGCCGCTCCCCCAGCATTTAACGGTACTCTAGCCCCGCCCCCCACCATCTCTCCTTTGACCCCCTACCCCACCCGGGCCCCCCTCCTTCTTCTTCGAACCCCCAAGCCCCATTCCTCCCGCACCACCATTCCCTCAGCCCCCCATTCTCGCTCTTCGGTACGCTCTACCCCCCTCGCTCTGACCGCAGCAGCTGACGACTAAAGGTTTCCGGTATTCTCAAATCCGAAACGTGTCAGCACTCTTATGGCCATAATCATCCACTCCCGTGAGTTGTGAAGTTCTGCTGAAGAAATACATCCAGTTTTGACATGTTCTGACAACGTGTCTCTCCGTGGCCCTCAGAGCCGTTGGTGAGAAAAAGTCCTGTAAACACCGTTATGCATGAGGGTGCATAGAGCGTTAGATTTAGTCTCTTAGTTGACCAGTCAGAAATATTCCAGAGAGAATACAGGCATGTCAAAACGAGCTCAAGTCACTCTCTGGATATTATTGGCTCAGGAAAAGCCATTTCATAACATTATTGGTCGAATGCAGTGTCAATCAAAAGCAGGGCCTCTAGGCTGCCCAATAAAAGTGTCATAATGGACACCGGCTGAGTTTAAACCCTTAAATCTCACCGCCGGAAAATACAATGGAAAAACGACACGTGGGAGTTCCGGTGCGGGTTAAGGGGTTAAATTGCTAATTTTAGGTTTTGGAAAACAAGAAACATCTAACTATAAACTCCAGAAGGTTGCTTTGATTTGTCGGTTTATTCCAGTTTGTGATCATTTTGTCCTGAATAAAGTCACACTTGATCACGAGCTTAGGTTGAATAGAAGATGAAGAAGCAGTCGCCCAGTTTGTTACCTGCCGATCTGGCAGCAGTGCTTGTGGCAGCCCACTCAAGCTGCACTTTCCACAGAAAAGAAGACAAGTATAGGCTGTTTCTGCTGTGGGTGTTAGAAAACTGCAGCAGTAGTTTAATAAGCTTTCATCTGAAAATGAGACTAATCCAGTGCGTGAACATCAGCCTTCCAAATCCCTGAGCAGGATTTACAACCTCAGGACAAAGCAAAGAGCTGGTCAGAGTACTTGGTCTCTGGCTGATCTGCCAACACGTCTGCAGATTACTGGCCTTTTTATTTCCCCATAGCAATGTCTTCAGAGACCAAATGTTAAAGAACTGCTCTTTACACCTGAATGCAACAGATCCTTCACACACCTTGCTGCTGAGATGTGGTTCCATATGAAATACTGTTATTTTGTATTATCATTGGATTAAATGTATTAAAGAAGCATTACTATGTAAAAAAAAAAACCTTTTTGGAGCTTTAGGTCTTGTTGTAATGTTGTTCCCTCATCAAGGAGTGCTGCCTTGATTCTTTCATGCATGTTTGATAAACCTTCTAGTCTCCACGACAACCATTCAGCTGTGCAAGACACCTGTTTGGACCTAGTGCCATCTTTGAGGGGGAGGTTATGAGGAGCTCGTACACAAGTTTGATTGGCAGCACTAAGCCCCTCCTCCTGGCTCTGATTGGTTGTTTCTGACTGGGGCTGGTGCATTTCTGCAGATGGCAGTAGATCAACAGGGAGAAGTTAGAGTAGCTTGATTTTTTTCACAGATTGTCTGACTCATATTTTACTCTCATTGGGACATAGTTTTGCCAAATAAGTAAAAAAACAAAAAAAATTTAAAATAAAATTCAAATAAAAAAAACTTTATTGATCCCAAAGGGAAATGAAATAATGAAAGTACAGAGCTACTCCAATGTGCTTCCATCCTGAGGGGATAGCTTTAATGAATAATGATAATAAAAATGACCTTCAGCAGCTTTAGAGGTTGTTATTCTCAAAAGGTGCTTTTATTCAGCACCAAAATGCATAATGTAATTTACTAAATATAACGGTGCTTATTTGGCTGCATGTTTGCCATTATTTTATCCCCATTGGTTGCTTTGCCCAACTTTTTATGACAGTATTTGTGAGCAGTCCTTGAAGTCATGTACTTCCTGCATCCTTCCTTCCATCCCCATGTCCTTTTTGTATCTTCCAGGAGACACCGAGTGGTTACCTGGTCAGGAACTGCCTTTATCTCCCTGGGATCTGGTCAGAAAGCCCCTCAGCCAGTTTATCACCATCCGTCTCAAAGGTACAAGCCTGGCAGCCTCAGCCTGCCCATCCAGCATCACTCAGCCAACATGGCATCAGAGCTGTGATCACTGCTCACTGAAGCCATTTGGTGGATTAAAGGATCTGGGTGTTTTTTTGTTTGTTTTTGTTTTTTGGATGCATTTGAACCGATGTAGCAGACTCGTCTCCCCGAGCAACAGCACATAAAAGACAATTGAGCCTGGACATGTTGGCCAAAGAAGCACTATGATTGGTTGAAGCTTAGTCTTCATTGAATCAAAGTTCAAATTAAATCAGTCATGTGAGAAAGTTCTGAAGAGTGGAAATGTTTTGTTTTATTTAACGTCAACAATCTACCAGGACATTTTAGGACGGCAGATCTTTTTAAACCCATGCATACATCCAGAAATATCTCATGTTTCTCTCATTGCAGCTATTGAAGAGCTATTTAATTAAGCACATGTGCAACATTTCTTCTTTAGATTACTGTTATTGCATTAAAGGCCCTCAGCACAGAGCCAACATGTTTGAAAACATTTTATAGATTAATCTGGTTTGTTGTGTTTGAGTTGTCTTCATTTATGCAATCGATCGACAGTTGGACAAATGGAAAATTGATATATGAAATTCAGCGGTCAGATGTTTATATTTGCTCATATTGGTTGTTTGAAGGATTTCTTTGAACTGTTCTTTTTGAGGGTGTCCAGATCATACAGCATAATATGATTAAAAACCATAACTGGCTCCACAAGTTTAAATAGTAATAGTTCATTTTCTCTAATTCTCTACAGAAGAGGATTAAGGCCACTGAAAAAAAAATGTAATAAATGTTTATGTTCTGACTTTAATATTCAGATTTCTGTCTTATTTCTCAGAATTTTGGCTTTAATCTTAGAATTCTCACTTTTTTCTGAGAATTCTGACTTTAAGCTCAAAATTAAAACTTTTTCTCAGTTTTGACTTTCATCTTAGAATTCTGACTTTAATGTCTTGACATCAAAGTCACATTCACATTACCTAACATTGCACAATAATATGCATAAAATTGTCAGCAATATATATTTTATTTTCATGCACATAATCAAGACTGAAATGTGGTCATCTTATACATAATGGTTGTTGTTTCCCTCTGCTGTATAGAAATACACACTAGAGACAGTTTTCCATGTTTTTCTGTGTTGTCTGATTGGTTGAGCCCATAAACCGGAGCAGATGTAAGGATGCATCTCTTTACTTGGTTCTGACAGGTCTGTCTGAGTCGGGTCTGGATGAGTTAGCCCTGGAATCCCTCTTCCCTCTGCCGCTGCTGCACAACTGCGTCCGCCTGGTGAGGAAACACACTGCGCCTCTTTAGAGCAAACACAAGGAGACGAGGGGTGGAAACGCTGAGAGAATGAGATCGGAAACATTTGTTATGAAGAGACGGATGGCAAGAAGAAGAGAAAGAGAAGGGTTTGAAGTGTTCTGAACCTTTGCTAGCTGCTGCAGCGCCCTCTGTTGGCTCTGGTGAATGGTGAATGATGAAACCTCAAAAACAGATAAACCACAAAGATGTTATTGAAGACCAAATATATTCATATTATTGCAGTCAGAAATCAGAATTTGTGTCAAACTAGTAATTTATGTAAGACAGCTTAAATCCTGTTGGTCTGGTTTATTGTGAAATGCCTGAAGTGAAACAGACAGACCCATTCAAAAAATTAGAATATTACTGAAAAGTTCATTTATTTCAGGAACTTTATCACAAAGTGAAGGACATTACACAGATGAAGGTTTGAAAGCCTTTATTTCTGTTCATTATGATGATTTTATGTTTACACTTAATGAAAACATGACATTTAAAATGAAAATGCATCAGACCAACAGAAAAATATTTTATCATATAAATGTGGGCTTCATTTAAAGTATTTAATATTCTGTCTTTATTACAGTTTGATACCTTAATAATGAACAGATACAATAAAACACTGACAACAGGCAGGTAGCTGGAAATTATATCTCAAATCACAGCGCCACCAAAAGGTCAAAAATTGAAGAACACCACTGAAGTGTGTGAGTCAATCCCTGAAAATGTTGGTTTTACTGCAAATTCTTAGAGATTTGCACAATTTTATTAATTTAAACTCCAAATTTATATTTTGTTTCACCAGTGATTTAACTTGCTGAACTGTCAGACTGCATCTAAAAAAACAAAAACAAGTGCTATCAGGAGCAGGAAAACTATGCTTAATCCCTGCTTTAAAGTTGCCAGTCTTAAAAAGTTACTTTTAATCCATCAAATAAGCCTCATCACAATGCGTACTCTAATTTACTGAATAGGACTGTAAGCTTGGTGGATAGAATAAAGAGTTTCACTGGGTTCAAACGTGATCTGTTTCCTGTTTGATGTTCAGGTGGAGCAGTACGGGAACCTCTTCTTTCATGGCCTGGAAGGCAGCTGCCAGGAGTACATCGCTAACCTGGTGGCTCACTGCATCAAGGTGCGGCCATCTGGCTGCTGGTTTCACCACAAACACAAAGGAAATCTTTCCTTGTCGCTTTGGAATGATGCAATGAAACAGAAATTGTGTGCAAACAGCAATGCAATGTAATGACACTGCTGGAATCAAGAACTACCACAGCCAGTCGATGGGGCGGGGAGAGAACAGTGGAAAGATTTTGCTAGTCTGTCAGTAACTGTGGCGGCTGTCGGAGTCATTAAAAGACTGAAAACTGTTTAAGACACTAAACTTTAAATATAATCACCTGAAAGGCTTTGTAGGCATATCTTATCTGAGATGCTAACGCTCCTTAGCCACCAAGCTCCAGCAGTGGATATTCTGTAGTAATGTGTAACATTGTGAAACAAACATTCTCTCTCTTATGGCAGCGATGTGCCAAGAAAATCCCTTTGTGTTCATTCACATCCTCCTCTCCTGCCCCGCTGCTCTGTTTCTCGCAGCACGTAGTAGTACATTTCTTACGTTTCCATGGCAACGTGCCTCTTGCCTCATTGTGGCTCCTCGCTCAGCCCCGCCTCCCCTGTGTGTTTGTAGTCGAAACAGGAGGCAGAGGGGACGGGCTGTGACGTGGTGAGGGTGGAGGTGGAGGAGAGCCTGACCAGGGAGCAGCTGCTGGAGACCTTCATCACCTGTGGTGAGAAATGTTCACACTGACACACATGGAGGGAGGGATGGTGTCTGCTCCGTTAACAGGCATGTCCTGAAACCAGACGGGACTCCTCACACCTCTCTGTTCTGTTTGAGGGGCTAATAATTCACAGAACCTATTTTTACCTCCCCAAAAAATAACATTTAAATTTTACATCCAAGTTTTATTCATTGTTTGTACAAATAAACGTGATTGAATATTCCCACTCCTCATCCACTTACATAATCTTATGTATTACATGTATAATCTATACCTCTAACAAATAAACCTGTATTTAAAGAGACAGTATCATGTAAAATCAAGTTTCTTTTAGCTTTACATCATGTTATGTTATTCTCTCGTCACAAACGTACCTGGAATGTTGCCTTGATTCTTTCATCATGCATGATTGATGAATCCTTTATATATTCCTTTATTTAATCAGGTAAACCCCGTTGAAATCTAGATCTCATTTTCAAGAGGGACCAAAAAATTTGCAATACATAGCAACCTGGTTACAAGATAAAAACAATTAATACATAACCCTTTCATCTCTATGGTAACCATTCAGCTTTGCAAAATGCCTGGGTGGGCCTAGCTCCACCTTCGAGCCACAGCTCCTCCTCTCAGCTGCAGTTTCCAAACTTCCAAGCTTGTGTCTCACAGAGCAGCCCTCCCTCTGTGACTTCCCCACTCAGCTCCTTCAGACTAGCCAGCAGCAATTAGCAAACACCTGGTGGAACTACGAATCTTCTAAGCTCATTATAGGAGCTACTTATGTGCTATAAAATAGCACAATCAATATTGATTGATTGATTGATTGATTGATTGATAAATCAAGTGCTCTTTATTGTTATCCTGACTGAGGATCTGTGGAATGTGTCCATTCATGTGGCACACTTTTCCCCGGTCCTGGTTTTCTTCTAGGCTTCCTGGTGCCAGCAGCAGGCTCAGGGTTCGGAGAGGTGTGTGGATACTCTGATCAGTGTGTGGTGGTTCTGCTGGAGGGAGTGGAGAAGGCTTCATCTCTAACAGGCCTGCTTGGAGACCTTTGCCTCAGCCTGGACAACAGAGGCTCCGCCTCCCCTCTGATTCTGAGCACAGGTACGACTAACACCAGACTGAGCAGCGACTTGGATCCATGTTCAGCTCTAGGCCTGTCAGGATAACAAGTTTTCCTGGATCATAAATTGTCCCAGAAATGATTGTGATAAATGGCAATATTGTCATTTTGAGATCTTTTTCAACTAATAGAACAATGTAGGCATAATAATGCGACTACAGCCTCTAAAAGATCAATAAACTTTAATTTCCGAAAACATCTAACACTGTAAGTGGGAGACATTTTAAATATCTAAAATACATAAACCGAACAAGAGAAACAACAATAAATAAAATGTATTGTGAACTCTCAGCAAAACTCCCAGTAAGAACCTTTGAAAAATAAAAAATAAAAGTTCAAATTAACTACTTTGTATTGTGTGAAATGTTTGCAGTATTTTTCAAAATGCTGGCTTTTCAATAATATTACAGTATCACTTTAAAGATTAAAGTGATAAACAAACAAGCATACAAATGTAAATGATCACTCATTTTATTTTATCATGTGATTAATTGATATATTGCTTAATTGATACAGGCTTAAGTTCAACATTTACTTCAGACACATGCACTGTTAGTAAACTGGTGGTATAAAATAATCATATTATATTATTTGCTCTGCTGCCTTGCGACAAGAAGGTCCTGGGTTCCAATCCAGTCCAATGGTGTTTCTGCATGGATGTTAGCATGTTCTGCGTAGTTGCTCTCTGGGGACTCGGGGTTCCTCCCACAGTCTGAAAACATGATTATACTTGTCCCTCCATGTTGCCCCAGTGTGAGTGTGTGTCTGTAGCTGCGTTTCCATTAACCATAAAAATGTGCAAGTTGAAAGTATGAAAATAAATTTGCTTGGTGTAATATGCCAATTTTGAAAAAAAACGTTTTCAATAAAAACCTTTGCGCTGGGATAAGGATGGTTTGTCAGTCATATGGAAATAACTGTATTCCACAAAAGAGCAATTGAAACACTTTTTCGTGATCAACAGCAGGATGTTATTACTCCTGTAAAATCACTGGCTGCAGTTTCCCCAATACTTTGCATAAGCAGCTCCAACGCCTGAATGTATTTGTGTTCTCCATGCCCTGCGACCTCTGCAAGGTCAAGCAGAAATGGATGAATGTCTAGTGTTGTGGTACTCTTGACGAGTCTCAGTCTCAGGAGCAGTCACGGGGTATCAACTGGTTCAAAGCGCCACCTTGCATGTTAAAGATGTTTCCCTGGTTACACATTGCATTGGATCATTGCACTTAACAAAATCTTGTTAATCAACTGTCAGCTGTAACCAGGTGTGCTGCAAGAGGGAAACATCTAAAACACATCATGCAGTGTGTCTGGAGAACCAGGGTTGAAACCCACTGACCTCCAGGACTGGTCACATGTACCTCACCGTACTCGCGCAGGTTTACACCACGTCAGGGAGAACAGCTTCCTGATTGGCACATTGTCCAAGCCCCGCCTCCAGGGATCAGAGCTCCGCCTTCAGCAGCATTTCCGTTGGGTGATGCTGCGCTGGGACCAGGAGCCGCTGCATGGCTTGCTGGGAAGGCACCTGCGCAGGAAGGTGCTCCACAAGGTAGGTCAAAGGTCTGGCTGCAGCCGCTCCCTTGGATTTACTTTCCTGCTTTACATCCTCCTGATAGGAGACAGTAAAATCAGTTCTAAATAAGCCTGAAAGGGGCAGAGTTATATAAAATCTACTTTTTTCAGCTTTACATCATATTATAATGTTATTTCCTCATCAACACATATCTGGACTGTTGCTTTGATTCTTTCATGTTTGAGAAATCCTTTAATCTCCCACGGATTAAAGCTGTGCAAAACACCTGTGTGGACCTAGCCTCGCCTTCAAGATGACGCTCCTCCTCAGAACTGCAGTTTCCAAGCTTCTGCCTCACAGAGCAGCCCTCCTCTACAGCTCTTTCAGACTAGCCAGCAGCAATTAGCAAACACCTGGTGGAACAGAGCATCAGCTGGTGAAAACATTGTCAAAGGAGGAGCCTTGTTGTGATGATTCCTGAAGGCGGAGTTTCAGAAAGAGCAGGTCTTTTTAAAGAAACAGAGGCCCAATTTCAAAATTACAAAGTCAAATTTCTTTTTAAGTCATATTTGAAATGTATATTGCATTTTTTAACATCTAAAGATAACATAGTTACTTGATTGTGCTATAAAATGGCACTATGTGCCTGGAAAACACATGTCACCTTTTTCTTCTGCCGGTGATTCACCTATAACCTGTTGAAACACTCTGCAATGTTTAGGTCTGTGTAGAATAAAAGCAGCTGCTCCTATTGCAGGTGGGGAGTGCGGCCTGGTCAGCAGATGGCCTCATGGAGCGCTCTGTGCTGTGGGTGAGTCAGGTGTGGCAGCAGCTCAATGCCTGTCTGTCCCGTCTGGGGACCCATGAGGCACTGCTGGGCCCTCAACTCTTCCTGTCCTGCCCCGTCGTTCCCAGCAACGCTCAGCCCATCGTCAGGTGACCATCTGCTGGATAACAGCATCTTACCCATAAATGACCCATCATTCCCCTAAGAAGGCAGAGTCCGACTGTGGAGCAGATGTGACGGGGTTGTTTTCCAACAGGTGGCTGGCCCGCCTCTGGAACGCCGTGGTGGTGCCGCGGGTCGAGGGGGCTGTCATCTCCCGCGTGACGACCAAGCGCTCCACCTCCTCTCCCTCGCAACGACTATCTCCTAGCAACTGCGGGCTGAGCACCGGACAGCAGGCCGTGGTGAAAGCCGCCCTCAGCATCCTGGTCAACAAAGCCGTGATGCCGGGTTGCCCCCTGCCTCGCCACGGTGAGTTGGCGTCGTCCCCAACAACCCAGATGATGAGTCATCAGAAAGCATCAGGTTTGAGGTAAAGAAACAGTTTTTGCTCAATCCTTCAGAAATGGACCGGTACCTGCTGGAGTTTCAGGGAGGCTCGTCTCCTCTGCCGGCCCTCAGCTCATGCAGGGAGGGAGCAGGAGGGGGGAGACGGGGCCGAGACGGCAGCAAGCTGAGGCGATCCAACACCAGCCCCAGGAAGAAGGGAAGCCCCTCGGTAACCTGGAGCTCTGGGGGCTCCTTCAGAGAGGGTCAGTACAGGAAGCAGCATCTGGGCCCAACGCTCACATCAAGCTCTAGCTAGGTGTCCACTCACCATATAGTTATGCAAATTGGAATTACAAAAATGAATTTGCTTAATAGAAACATGGTCATGTTGAAAAAACTTTGTGCTAGGATGAGGTGGTTTTTCAGCTGTACCAAAGTATTTCACAAAACCTTGATAAGAAATACTTTTTTTCACATTGTGTGAAGCAGGTGTTACTACTGGATGAAATGACAAAAAAGACAACAGGAAGTGGTAGAAGGATGATGTCACAGAAGGTTCTATTACTTCCTGTGTGAACAAGCTTATTCACATGTGATTTTAATTGCATTTCTTGTTTAATTGCGAAATTGTATTTTTTTCGACATGATATATATTGGCAAAGTTTTGTGTGCATTTGTAATGGAAGCAGCTACAGATACGTTTTATCGTTAATCATAGTTGAAGCTCAGACGTTGATGGAAAAGTCTTGTGTTCATATTTGCATATCATATTAGTACCATCCCATTCAAGAGACCTTCATAAAAAAAGGGTCTCTTTTTCTATGATGAATACAGGCTTCTTGAAATTTGCTGTAACACAGACTGCTACAGGAGATTCTTCTTGCCCACAGCCATCACTGTCTACAATAACTGAAGAATTTTCAGTTAATATGAGTTACAACAACATTTATTTTCCCTTTGGGATTTAATAAAGTATTTTGGAATTTGAATTGAGAGTGTCCACAAGGGGGCGCTGTTTGATAGACATAATAGGTTTCAAACTCATTAACTCAAAGGACCCAGAGGTTCCCAGTGTGGAGACCTTATTTATTTAACAGAAATGTCCTTCAGTTGTGATGATAACGATGCAAAATCTCAGAAAGGAAATCAAAATGACAAAGAATGTTGTTGAGTTCAGCAGGAGCTTAATGTTGTTTGTTAATAGAATTTCTCCTGAATGTGATTTCAGGTTCGGTGTCCAGCTCTGATGTCCGGTTCATGTCCAATGGTCACAGGTCGGTGTTCTGGCTGTTACTGACACCCAGTACATGGACTGTAACCACTGCCGCAGGGCTGTGGAGTCTGAATGTGTGTGTGTATGTGTGTGTGTTTCGTAATTCACCTTACAGTGACATTATTGTCTGGGTTTGCAGGCAGCCAGCTGGCCTGCCGGTGTTCTTCGATGATGAGACGGATCTGATCAGAGAGCTGCAGACCATGTGCTCCAGCAGGTCGGAGCCGGACATCAGTCAGGTAGACACACACACACCAGTCAGGTAGACACACACACACCAGTCAGGTAGACACACACACACCAGTCAGGTAGGCACACATCAGCATGTCTCTGGTAAGCTGTTCAGTCTTTAGTTTCACTCTGAGCCAGCAGAGGAATTGAGGAGGTCAGTCTGTCTGAGGGTCTTTGTCATTACCTCATGTCAGACTAGTTTTAGCATAAATGAAAAAAATTAAGTCTGGCATTTCCAAACCCTGTAATTGATTATATATGTCCTCAATTTATAGTTGTTAGTTTCCACAAAATTCTTCAGCTATTTAAAAATGTGCTCAAAAAGTAAGGAAATTTGAGTTTGGGTGATTTTTGTTTTGTTTTAACAATGTTACTTGGTGTTGAATGTCTACCATTGTTTAGTTTGGTGTTGCTACATTTATAATAAGCATGGCTGATACAGGTGGAAATCCTTGAAAATGTTTGAATTGTTGTGTGATGTTCCAAGCACTTAAATTTAGTTTGAAGTGAGGGAAACATAACCTTTATTACTTTTATTATCTTTATTGACGTAACCTTTGTTGCCTCAGTGTTTCCAGTCAGACCAGCTGTACTGTGTATTGGCCAGTATGAGATTCTCATGGTATGATAAACTTGACTTGCAATATTTTTTATTGTATCAATGTTTCTAACTTAAAACATTTAGCATCTAGCATGATCTAATTGTTTCTACTTAAAACAAATCAAATATTACATTGCTGCTCTTTAATAACACGATTCTTACTAATTTAATAAATTTGTTGATATTTTATTGTTGTTGAGAACACAGTTCTTGAAATTGATAACTGTTCTGTTTTCCCCTCCCCTCAGGTAAAGAGTCTGGGTGTTATTCTTGACAGCACCCTTTCTTTCCAGTCTCATATTAACAATATTACCCACTCAGCTTATTTTCATCTACGCAACATCAACCGTCTTCACCCCTCCCTTACTTCCCATTCCGCTGCCATTCTTGTTCACTGTCTTGTGACATCACGCCTGGACTATTGCAATTCCCTTCTGTTTGGTCTCACCCAGAAATCTCTTCATAAGCTTCAACTGGTCCAGAACTCAGCTGCCCGTATCATTACTAAAACCCCATCCATGCACCACATCACTCCTATCTTGCAAAGACTTCATTGGCTGCCTACCAAGTTCCGCATAGAATACAAAATTCTTCTGTATACTTTTAAGGCTCTTTACAATCTTTCCCCACTATATCTTTCCAATCTTATTCATATTGCCACTCCCTCTCGTTCCCTCAGATCATCCTCCTCCATCCATTTGTCTGTCCCCTCTGTCCGTCTTACTACCTTTCAGTCGCTCTGCTCCCCAACTCTGGAACTCATTACCACCTCACCTTAGAAACATAAAGTCATTCCCTAAATTTAAAACCGAACTTAAAACACACCTTTTTAGATCTGCCTTTTCAATATGACACAATTGGTTTGCTTGATTTTTATATAGATTTTTTACATAGATTTATATATCGATTCTATATAGATACATTGTTGTGTATTTATTCTATCTATTTTTAATTGCTACATTTTATTGTTTCTGTTACTTTTGCTCTTTGTACGGTGTCCTTGAGTGCCAGAAAGGCGCCTTTGAAATAAAATGTATTATTATTATTATTATTATTATTATTATTATTATTATTATTATTATTACAGTTAAGAGTTATAGCATTCAGCTATTTCACGTTCTAATTTTAGCACATCACAACTGAGTTTTTTATACCTAAAAATATTTAGAAAAACACAAAATAATGGTGTTCTTCAGTCTCAAATAGTGAGAT
This sequence comes from Xiphophorus couchianus, assembly GCF_001444195.1. Lineage (NCBI taxonomy): Eukaryota > Metazoa > Chordata > Actinopteri > Cyprinodontiformes > Poeciliidae > Xiphophorus > Xiphophorus couchianus. The sequence continues at coordinate 34,797,016 of NC_040231.1, forward strand.
AAAATGCAAGCTAATCTTAAGCAGTAGGTTGTTTTATATTTTGCAAGTCATATTATTGCATCTTGTAGCTCTGGCCTTTATTTGATTAACTCTGAAAACTAATATTATCAAGCTATTTAGCTGATAATAGCTTGATTGGTTCAATTTAATTCAGCTTATTCAACCAGCGCTAATTCACAACAAATGTGTCTCAAGGCACTTAACAGCTAGCATGATTAGTATGTAATGTGATACTGCTCTAGATTTTAAATAAACAACTTCTTTTTAAAAAGAAAATGATCTTAATGAAGTCAAATTGATAAAAATCTTTTAATATTTTTAAAGTTTGGTAGCTAGCTAGCATGACTCCATGACTTTTTAAAACCAGAGCAATTGATAATTAGTCGACTCCAAAGATGGTAGTTCCCAGAATTAAACCTTCTTAATTAAGATAAGATAACCTATTTTCCTTCCTGTTGCTAATTTTTAAATAAACCATTTAGAACAAGAAACATTCACCATTTACTGCAGTTATAATGTGTGTTTTTTAGCATTATATAGTACCTAGATAAAATGTTAGAAATGAATTGATTTAGCCACAGATACCAGACAGTATAGAGTTATGTACAGATCCACATTTTAAGGTTGGCTAATCGTCATGTTTATGCTAAGTCACTTATTTATTTATAAAACATAATTAATATTACTGATAAGACAGGAAGCATTATGCTAATCGTTTGACTCATAGCTGACAGTCATTCTAACTGTGTGTCTGGTGCTGGCGTTGATGTTTAATGAGCTCCTGTTCTGGTAACTGGTACTTGATGTGGGAGACGACACTACATTTCACATTCAAAAATAGATAATCAAAGCTGAGCATGCTAATTCTGCACAAACCACAGGAAGGCCATGTCAAGTTGTGGACCTGCTGTATTTATCAGAGCTTTCGTTGCTGATCCTCAGGTATTCTTACCCAGTTTTTTCAGATGTTTCTTCTTGGGTCCCACAGATCTCCCAGGTCAAAGACAGCTTGATCATGTTTCCCAGCACTCCCAGTAAGGAACAGCCTGGCCACAAGTCTAACCAGGAAGCAGCTGTCCAGCAGCAGTCAGAGGTAATGAGAAGTTTCATATATACAAATATTTACACTTTTTTTATTGCATTATCCTCTCTAAAATGACCATCACAAATGTTGGGATTTGTGTGATATCCCAACTCAAACTATTGGATAATTACTAAACAGAAAGAAGAAAAATCTGAAGAGTGCTGTGCAGTTGGTATTCAGATCATTTAAATCTTTTTGCTGCGTTTACTGATGTAAGGCATCTAGAGACTGAAATTGTTGCAAATGCCATAAAGGCCAGAGTTATCTAATGGTTGTCATCAGATTGTCCAAACTGAGCCGCAGCTCTCTGCAGTTCCTCCAGAGTCACTGTGGAGCTTTTGATTGTTTTCTGAAACTCTTTCCTGGCTTGCCAGTTGAAAATATGTTCAAAGCTTAGGAAATTGTTTTAAAACTCCTTTAAATGTGCAGCAGTATGTAAGTTTAATAAACAATATGTTTGTTCAAACTGTCATCATGGCCTGACAGATAACCAAACCTCTCTGGCTCCTCCCTGTGGTTCTACTGCCATCTGCAGTAATGAAATGCACCGCTTAGCAGAAACAACCAATCAGAGCCAGGAGGAGGGTCTTAACGCTATCAATCAACTTTGTGTAAATGCTCCAGCTTTGCTAATGGCAGTTATTTTAAGGTGTCAGGGTAAAAGGCAGTTTCATCTTTGTAGAGAAGCTTCAGAATCATGTATAATTTGTACCACTTTGTGCTGGGCTGTCACTTTAAATCTCTTCAAAATAAATGTTTGTGGTTGTGACTTGATAAAATGTAAAGTTCAAAGTATTTGAATTCTCCAGCACCAGCTGTGCCTCCAATACAAATGTACACAAATCTTAGTCTGTATTCTGCTGATGGCGAAAAAACACAATTTCACAACTGCAGTGTCTCTATTAAAAAAGAAATGAAATTGAAATTACACCTGAAAAAGTAATTAAAAAATCATGGCAGTGATGGACTAGCACCACAATTCAGTCATGGTGCTAGCACTCATCATCTATCAGCCAATCAGGGGAGACGTCAGAATCTTCTTCAGGCGTTGGAGCAACAAGCCCCGCCTACTTGGAAGTGGCTACGTGTAAGGCGTTTGGGGAAAATTGTAGTCTGTGATTTTACAGAAGAGTTATGGAGTCAACATTTGAAATGACACAACTTTTTATGAACTGTGATGCTGCGAGAAAAAACAAAAACAATTCCATCATCCTCCAACAACTTCTTCTGCATTTTCGCCAGTAGTAACATCAGGCTTGACCATGTGACTCATGTGATTTGATGAGACCCAAAAACCAACTTATCGTAACACTAAAACTTCTCATTAAAACATTGAAATTGGCATGTTTCCATTAAGTGAACTTATTCACCTAATTTCAATTTGCGTAACTTTACGGTTAATGGAAACGCAGCTGCTGCATGTCACAATGTGTTCACAAATGCACAAACCATCAGAATGAAACCCCTTCTGAGTAGAGTCAACTAGGAGTACTAGGTTTTCGACCTCTCCCCAGACTTACTGAAACAGGGCCAAAAGGCCCTGAGTCCAAACTGACGACTCTGATGGCTCAAATTAGCATTCTTCAATTGTAAATGTGGCCGTTGACCGTCAGGCCAGAAGGTAGGAGTGTGAATAGTCCATGTTGGGGGTGGGTATCTATGATACCTACAACTAGTCAGTTTAGTTTTGAAGCATACATGAAGTGTTTTTGGAGAGATGTGACCTTTTGCAGCTGATCCATGATGTTGTGCTGCATTATCCAGGTCATTTTGCCAAATGTACATAGAGTTTGCAAAACATACAATCTGTTTCAAGAAATATGCAAAGGTTTTTCTAAAAGAAATTAGTAATGTTTCTCTTTGAAATAAAGCTAAGTGGGTTTAAAATGACAGTTTAGAAATAAACTAACCAAATTAATTGTGTTGATCCACCTCAAAAAAATCATGCAAAAAGTGTAAGCAAAAGAAATCTGGCAGACTTTGCACATGCAAATTTGCATGCAGCCTTTTGTGCTGTGGAGGATAAATAGGTGACTGCTTCACCTATTTAGTTCACAAGAACTAATGGCATTTATTTCAGTCATAATCTTGCGGTGGGTGACCAAGGTTCCATCACTATGTGACAGCTGGTCAGCAAACCTGGCAAACATGGAAACATTTATCAGGCACGCATTGGGATGCAGGAGAGACGGGTGGACTTCCTGGTTGAGCTTGCAAAAGAGTTTTGTAACTCTCATGTGAGTGAGAAGAAGGCACACAAGGAGAAACTGCTTCGGCAACAACCTTCCACACCCAGCTCAGGCAAAAGGGCGAAGTGTCAGGTCAACCATCGATGCAGGATGCGTGTCCTGAGGCCGAAACATCATCAGTGACCCCTCACACCCCCACCATGGACTGTTCTCCCTGCTGCCCTCTGGAAAGAGGTTCCGCAGCATCCGGTGCCGGTCCACCTGGTTCCGAAACAGCTTTTTCCCACTTGCCATCAGACTGCTGAACTCTTAACTGGACTGCACTCAAAAACTGGTCTCCACTTTATACCTTGCACATGTACAGAGCTAAATAACTTCTATTTTACTGTCAGTCCTGCACTTTATATTTTATATTTAGATTTATATTCATATTTTATACTGTATTTTATTTTACTCACAACATTGGAACCTCAAACATTGTCCTGAGCCGTATGCAACGAAATTTCGTTCTGTATACACCCTGTGCATGCAAAATGATAACAAAGTCAGTCTAAGTCGAAGTCGAAGTCTAAGGAACAATTGTGCAACTGTGAGATGCGTTGAGGCCATTACCAGGGTACTTATAAGGTAATGGCCTTATTTACAGAACAAAAGCACCTGCTAGATAAAATCCTTCAGGTCATTTGGCCTATCTCTAGACTGTATAGGTAGAAAGGCCATTTGGCATTTCTCTAGTACTTTCAGTGCCCCCTGTATAGTTTTGCTGGTACTTTGACAAAACCCCAGGTTCTGTTTCCTGTGTGATGATATCGGTCCATCTGTCCCAGCAGGCTGTGTGTCCCGGCGGGCCGGGCCGCAACTCTGTCCAGCCGGCCTGTCAGAGCAGCAGCCGCCGCTCCGGCCCCCGGGTCAAGTCGCAGCTTCCCATCCCGAACAGCAGGGGGCAGCAGACGCGGGTGTCCAGCGTCTGCAGCATCAGCAATAACAACCAGACCCAGACCCCCCCCAGCCTCAGGAAAGCTCCAGCCAACAGCAGAACAAAGCAGAACCCCCCCAACAGCAACTTCTACCGCAACAGTATGAACGAGCACAGCAGCTCACAAGACGACATCTGGATCCTCCACAGAGACCTGCACCATAGCAACCAGTAGACCCCACCCCCACCCCCACCCCCACCACCTCCAACCATTCTCAATGTAAAGATTAGGTACCTGATGACCTTGGATTTGTACTTCTCTGTACTTGCTATTCTGTACTGCAGTTGTATATTTGGGGACCATAGTGGATTCTACTACAGTATTTGAACGACGCGCTCATGTAGGAGTGAGAACACTGTAACATAAAAAAAAAAACTAAGTAAAGCAGCAGGTTGTTTTTGTTCTGTTGCCTTAATTCAAGTGTTTGAGCCCATTGCATCATGGGACAGCGTTCAGATCTGGAACGGCTCAGCCCTCCGGTGTACTTACAGTGAAATCGTCTTCTTCTCCTGTAGGAATAAGGTCACACCAGAAATAAAACACACACTATTAGGCTTTTTGTTCTTCTTTCTTGTTTTTTGGTATTAAGTATTTTGAGACATTCAAGTGTTTTATCTCCAGATAGTTGCAAGGTTGGTTTAAATACTGTTGAAATTAATCAGGGTTTTACCAAATATATTTGTAAATAAGAGTACGTTTAAATGCTCTACAGGTTGGTGTACGTGGTATTACTCTTGTACAGTGATGAAACCTTAAAGAAAACCTGCTGAGGAAACTTAGAAAAGTACAAAAAGAACACTAAACCTTGTACATAAGTGTTTGTAGAATAAGTTTGGTTTTAAACCCTCCACTTGTTTCAAAGTGAATGGGATGTGGCAATAAGTAATAGAAGTGCATAAACACAGGATGTCCTCTGTCAGTTGTAAGCCATAATAAATATTTTAAATGCCCAATGTTTCCACCAGACTCGTGTTCATTTATTTCCAGCCTGTTATACATTAGTAATAATAATAAACCAGTGTTTCAGTCTGGAGAGTTTTGGTTTGTTCAGTCATCTTCAATCAAGACATAAGTTTATAACCCAATGTATAAAGAAAATGTATAAACAAATGTTAAAAGAAAATGTTTTAATGCTTATTTGTTTTTAGGCCTGAATAGATATCACATTTTAACTACATAACCTAAATAAAGGCTAATGCACCTTTATTTAACAAGGTCTTCTAACCTTAGTAATGATCATACTGCAATAAAAAAGAAAAATACATTTTATCTCCAGGGGCGCCAGTGTTTTCTTTCACTTGTGGTCAAAAAGTTCCATTCCATTATTTTCAATATTGTGATTGCACACTAAAGAATTATTTGATGCACAAAAATCCAAATAAAATTGTTCTAATTTTTGACATTTTCTTTACTTATTCTTGGCGTGTGCAGGTCTCCATAGAATCAGATTTAAATTGTCTAGATTTTTTTCTAACTCATACAGGATCAAATACAGACACTTTAATTAATGTTGCTGAAGGTTATCATAGATTATCATTTAACATGACTTCCTGATTGTCATTTACCCAGACGTTGGGCGATGAACACTCAGACAAATGGGAAAAAGCAAGGAACTCTGGGAAATTTGAAGAGAGAAGTTCTGTCTTACGATTTACCAATACAAAAAAAGTTAGGAGGAAAACCCAAATTAATCCTGAGATTAAAGGTAATGAGTTATTATACTCCAAAATCTGGTCACAAACCGGAGACCAGCTCTGAGTCAAGACACTTCTAAACCAAGAAAAGATGAGTTTCATAGTCCGAAGAGACAAAGATTGAGATGTTTAGTGTGTTTTAATGCCCTTAAATATCCAGAAAATATACTTAGTACAATTTGCATTTGCATATAATTATCTCAAAATGTGCAGGATTTGTGCATAAACACTATATGGCTAAAATATTGTCAGCTGACAATAAACCTTGACAGCTGCTGTTAGCCAGACTGACTCAGCCGGTGTTTAATAGTTTGTCTTGTGGAACCAAACAGCTTTTAGCAACATAAGACACAACCAAAATCCAAAAACGTCAGCAATAATGTCAATGTTGTGACAAAAGGAAGACGCAGCCACACAGTCAAATTCTCCAAATCTAGTTTTACTCCAAATACATATGACTGAACAAAAACATTTTCAGTTCTTTGGACATTTGTGTCCCTTTCCTATGAGTGATAAAAAGTTTTAGTATGTTTTTTACTTGATATATATATATATATATATATATATATATATAAAAACAAACTTGTCACAAGACTCCTCTCCACGGTACCTTCAGAAATATTCAGTTTCAAAAGCGCTTTCCTCAACAAAAAGAAGAAACGATCATGTTTAAAGAATCAAAATGACTTTCCAACTTTCAAAAGAAATGATTGTTTTCTAATGAAAAAAATCTGCACAACACATTAGCTAGTGACAAGAGTTCAAACTTTAATGTTGGTTTATTTCAATGATTTCATTAAAAAATGATCTGTGAGAGCTGATGAGAGTACCTCAGGGAGCCTGAAAAGTGCGTACAAATAGAAAAATAGGGGGGTTTGAGTCATCACTCAATACTTGCATCAGTCAACAACGTCATGCTATGATGGCGAGTGTGTGCAGACACCAGCGAGGCTTCTTCTCGGGTCAGGAAGACTAATTGAAGGTTCTGACGTACATCATCAGAAAGCAGTTCCATGTAAAACACATGAGCTGAGTTCAAAGGTTAAACTCTGACACATTTCTGGATTTTATTAATCATTTAGCAGAACCAAGTCCAAATCAGAAGCAAATACCTGCTGCTTGGTCCACGAGCAGAAAAGCTCTGGGTTTGGATGACAAGCAGGAGGAAAGTTAAGTTATCAAGGCAAGTTATCAATGCCTTGATATCCAGCTATTTGTTAATAACTGGATATCAAGGCATTGGTAGGTGCAGTCCCTCTAATGGCCACTAGATGCTTGCTCTCCGTGTCAGGGGGTCTTCAAACTTAATGACACATGGGCCAACATCTAAGTCAGAAGTACTTGAGAGTTCTTACACACATTCAACAATCATTCAATAATCCAAGCATAAAATACTTTAATTAAATGTCAGATTTGCTTTTGGAAAGGGATGCTGTTAAAGGTTTTACAGGTTCGCTTTGATTCTGGGTATCATCTGGAAAAAACCAAAAATGTCTCTGAGCAGAAGAATATTTTGGCAACTCGTTTCAAAACGCTTGTTGTATTTGACAAGGTTTAGTAAAGTCAATACAAGCAAATTTGGGTGCAGTAAAAGTCAGATTTTGAGTAAAAGTCACTGGATAGTGACAACAGATTTTACTGAGTCTGATTGGCCCCGTGCCACAGCTTGGAAACCCTGGCTCTACATCGTATAAACCAATGACTCCACGCTTCTGCAGCCTGAATTACATCAGTGAGTTGTAGTTGACATGTCATATGGCTTATTGTAAAAGACAAAAGGTAGCCAAGATTAAATGATGATTGAAAACTTTAACAGAACATAAATCAACCAGATAAATGTGATTTTATAATAAGGTGCGTCTGGAACTAAATCCCCTGATCCACCAGTGCAAATCCTGAGTACTAGTTACATTTCTGTGGTCATAATGTTATGGCCGATTGGTGGACACTGAACTTGAAAGGCTGCCAGTGGGAACGATGACGAAAGGGCGCCATAAAACAGCCGGAAGAACGGAGGCGGAGTCAGTGTCTGTGGGAGGCGCGGCTTTACTACCAAGCAACCAAAACTAAAAAACTAAAAGACTGAACCGTGTTTGTTTTTAGTGGAATGGTTGGAGAAGTCATAATCTAGTTGTGTGTTTGAAACTTGCCAATTACTTGAAGGAACAACAAAGAATTCCAGAGTATGAAGCATTTCCACATGGACTTCGTCCGCTCCGTCACAAGGATTCTTTCCTTCCCTGCTGCTCCTCCACTCACTGCTTCACACAAATCCTCTTTCACGTTTCAGTCAGATTTTCTAAACCTTTCTTGCAGGTGTTTCATACCAAGCTGGGTGTTACTTCATCTTTCCGTCACATTTACTCTGCATATAATCTAAAAGATCACATTGAGCCTGGATATGCAAACATATGCAGACAAATGATTCAGACAGCTGCTCTGAGTTGTCAGTAGAGTAACGCCATACATCCAGTAATTTCTGTTTTATACTTTGATTAAAAAAAATATATATATATATAAAATCATCAAAGCCAAGCAAAGTTGATGAATGTTAGAAATTAGGAGTGCACTGATTGTAGTTTAAAAAGTCTGATCTGCTGATTCTGATCTTGGCTGGTACCATTTTTTTGTCTGAATTGTTGGTAAAGTTAGCAGGAAGGTCACAGGATTGGTAACAGTGGGGTGACTATTGTTAACCATGAACTGGTGGGTCGGTCTGGCAGTCAGACGTCTCACTGTAGAGCAGAAGAGGACAGTGGCTGATGTTTTGTTGACAACAGCAAAAAAAGAAGAAAAATCTACCTCTGCCAAAGTAGATAAAATCAGCTTCACATATCAGTATCGGCTGATCACCGATCTCCCCAAACGAAAGAAATCAGGACCGATTTATCGGTGCATCCCATTAGAGTTTAAAATGCAGTGTATTTTAAATTTACAAGGGTAATTTATAAATATTAGGAAATTCTGACATCAATCTGAATGTCATAATAATTCAGACATTGGTTGTTGTGTCTTACAGTGATCAAATTGTGCTTCTTTCAGTAAAACTGTCTCAGCCACATGTGTTGTGCCAGTGTCATCTGTAAAAAACCTAAAATAAAAAAACATGTTTATAATTATTAAAAATATACTATTTAAATATGCAGCTTTATTTAAAAAAATTAAAAATCAATATTTCTGTTTTGTTTCCTTTGCTCTTTTAAATTAAAACTGATTCTATGGCCGAATCCCTCTGTTTGTGATTCTGTTTGAAACCAGTCAGGTGGTTCTGACTGGCTGCTGTGTACAGGCTGGATCAGACTCTGGGTTGTGTTCGTGTGTCTGCGTCGGCGCGAGGCTGGCTGCTTAAAGCCGCGTGTCCTGGATTTCGTCCTCGGCTTCCTCTGGTAGCGACGAGATCTTGGCGGTCTGAGGCGGCGGTCTCTTGACTGAGTTGAGGCGGTGAGGCGTGGGGAAGAGGCGGAGCCTGTCGGCGGGGCTGATGGCCTGCTTCAGGTGACTCATTTCGTTCATGAGTTTCTGAATGGTGTCGTAGCTTTTCACAGAGCTCTTCTCGATCATCTGTGGATGAGGGGAGAAGCGGTTGTAACTACGGCTGCAGCTAACCATGACTTTAGGTATCTATTAACCTATCGTTTATTTTGACGATTAATCGACTAATCAATTAATCGGAAAACAACTTAGCAAATTCTGCAGATTTTTCATTTAAGCCATTTTGGTAACACTTTATTTGAAGGGGTGTGCATAAGTCTGACATGACACTGTCAAACGTGACATAGCACCTGTTATGATGATGAAGTAGAATTCATGAATGTTTATGACTGCTGTCATGAAGTATCATTTGGTAAATAATGACGTTTGTCATGACACATTTAATGGACTTTTAATGCAGGTTTTAATGTACCTTTGCATGAAATGTGTCATTATTTACCAAATGATACTTCATGACAACATGAAGATTCCTTCATGTTCATAACAGGTGTTATGTCATGTTTATGCAGCCTGTCAAGTGAAGTCTTACTGTTTTTTGTTTTTTTTTTACCTCGGATGCAAAATGTATTTTTGTACGTTTCTCATTTACTGCTCTTAGTGTGTTGTTCTTTCACCAATTAACCTTTTTTGAGTCTGTATACTCCAGCTAACAATTAGTAATAATCTATTACTAAATTACGTTGACAATTATTTCAATAATCATTTCGCTCATGATTAATCCGATTAATCGTTGTAGCTGTAGAGTTACAGGTTCAGCTAGAACAGGGTTCAGCAAACATTACAAAACACAGAATTATTTTCATCCTCAGTCCAATAAAAAGTTATTTTTAAAACTCGTTTAGAGCCACAAACGTTCTGTGACCTTTTGGGAAAAAATATAAACATCAACTATTAGAGGTTTGGTAAATGTGCCAGTTTATCATATAGAATTTTGTTGTCATTTTTGAAGAATTGCCGTTTTTTTTTTTCTATTTTTAGGTTTTGAAATAAAGAAAAACAATAAACCTTGTAAAAGAAAAATAGGATAGATACATTTAGCATTTCCAACCTAAAAACAAGTAAAAAATAGATTTGAAATACTTCTTCTGTTCTGAAACATCTGTGTAATTAATTCATGACAAAAGAGGAAATTAATACAAAAAATCTGCATTATATAATGCAGTTGAGACCACATATTTACATACACCAAATTAGAATACACAAACTAATGTTTTCTGTCTGAAGTTAAATTGTTACCACACAGATTAAAAGACAGTAATCTCTGATACTGACCAAATGTATGCAAACTTTTGAATTTGACAGAAGTTACAAAAAAATTCTAAAAAATTTAAATGCCAAGCTTTCTGGCATTTAGCAAAATTCTAACGAAGCTAAAAGAGGAAAAGTTTGGTCTGATTCAACTTCAAACAGTGAGAGAAAAAATGCAAGTCTTTTTATTTTTAAATTAAAAATATATTTGTGTGTGTGTATATACAGTAGACCGTATATACTGTATATATAGCAGGTTGTAGTCCCCTGAGCTAGAAGGATAAAATTAAGACATTAAAAATGATTTCATTGCTGCGCTCTTATGTAACAAGGCCTCCTTGTCAGATGTTCCCTTCACACCATCACCTTGTTCAGCCACCAAGCCCCATCACTGACATGCCAACAAACACATGTCTAAACTCACAACGTTAATTAAGAGACTTTGACTTTGTGAGGCTGAAGCTGCTAGAAACTCACCAGGAACGACTGGCACTCCAGCAGCGGCTCCACTTTGTGTTCCGACAGGATGACGGTGCAGGCGGAAAACGACTGCTTCAGCGTCTTTCTCAGGACCTGCAGCGTTCTGCTCACACACAAAACACACACCGCCATCGTCATCATTATCACCAGCAGCACCATCAAAGTTTAACCTGTAGACAAGCCAGCATGGAGTTGGATCGCTCATTTCAAGCTTCATTTCCCTCCATGATCATGTTTTGCGTCGTCCATGCTTACACCAACCACACACACAGGGCGTACTGTACTGTATTACTGTAAGCACAGCAGATTGTCACCATATGCAGTGACAGGACGTGCATGGTCTGCTCTGCACTGTGACCTCATCCTGCAGGACTCCACAAGCACAAAGAAATATACAAACTTTTAATCGCTTCCTGGAGGTGATCAAACGTCTGAACGCGCAGCAGGAACGGTGGAGGAGAAGCTGGGTTCGATCAGAAAATGGAAAACTCTGTCAATGTCTGATAAATGAACTTTTACCCAAGAAAAGCAAGGTCACATGACAGGAAGACTCAAAGTTAGCTACCATTCAACAGTTTCCATCAAACGTAAAACTGCACAAATTGAAATTCCGAAAACAAATTTGCTTAATGGAAACACAACAGTTTTCAAAAAAACTTAAGTGTTTTTGTGCAAGACTAAAGTGTTGTTTCCCCCCCCCCAAAAAAAAAAACAGCCGGATGTTACTACTGGCAAAATGATGATGAAGACGACATGAAGTGGTAGAAGGAGGATGGTTTGTTTTTGTTTTTTAATGACTTATTCCATGAACAAACTTATTCACGTGTGATTTTAATTGTGTTTCTTGTTTAATGGAAACAACAATTGCAAAATTGGGGGGGAGGGGTGGGTTGCTATTAGTGGAATATTGACTACGTTTTGTGCACATTTGTAATGGAAACGCAGCTACAGAGACATCAGCTCTGCTCCTAATTTAAAAACCTAGTGGAAGGCAGATTTTTGAACTTGTTCATTACAGCTGGAGAAATAAGAATTGGCTGTTGAAGTTTTAGGGGAAAAAAAGGAAAATTGGCTGCAAAATACACTGCTCAAAAAAATAAAGGGAACACTTAAACAACACAATATAACTCCAAGTAAATCAAACTTCTGTGAAATCAAACTGTCCACTTAGGAAGCAACACTGATTGACAATCAATTTCACCTGCTGTTGTGCAAATGGAATAGACAACAGGTGGAAATTATTGGCAATTAGCAAGACACACTCAATAAAGGAGTGGTTCTGCAGTTGGGACCACAGACCACTTCTCAGTACCTATGCTGTCTGGCTGATGTTTTGGTCAGTTTTGAATGTTGGTGGTGCTTTCACACTCGTGGTGGCATGAGACGGACTCCACAACCCACACAAGTGGCTCAGGTAGTGCAGCTCATCCAGGATGGCACATCAATGCGAGCTGTGGCAAGAAGGTTTGCTGTGTCTGTCAGCGTAGTGTCCAGAGGCTGGAGGCGCTACCAGGAGACAGGCCAGTACACCAGGAGACGTGGAGGAGGCCATAGGAGGGCAACAACCCAGCAGCAGGACCGCTACCTCCGCCTTTGTGCAAGAAGGAACAGGAGGAGCACTGCCAGAGCCCTGCAAAATGACCTCCAGCAGGCCACAAATGTGCATGTGTCTGCACAAACGGTTAGAAACCGACTCCATGAGGATGGTATGAGGGCCCGACGTTCACAGATGGGGGTTGTGCTCACAGCCCAACACCGTGCAGGACGCTTGGCATTTGCCAGAGAACACCAGGATTGGCAAATTCGCCACTGGCGCCTTGTGCTCTTCACAGATGAAAGCAGGTTCACACTGAGCACATGTGACAGACGTGACAGAGTCTGGAGACGCCGTGGAGAGCGGTCTGCTGCCTGCAACATCCTTCAGCATGACCGGTTTGGCGGTGGGTCAGTAGTGGTGTGGGGTGGCATTTCTTTGGAGGGCCGCACAGCCCTCCATGTGCTCACCAGATACCGCCTGACTGCCATTAGGTACCAAGATGAGATCCTCAGAGCCCTTGTGAGACCATATGCTGGTGCGGTTGGCCCTGGGTTCCTCCTAATGCAGGACAATGCTAGACCTCATGTGGCTGGAGTGTGTCAGCAGTTCCTGCAAGATGAAGGCATTGAAGCTATGGACTGGCCAGCCCGTTCCCCAGACCTGAATCCCATTGAGCACATCTGGGACATCATGTCTCGCTCCATCCACCAACGTCACGTTGCACCACAGACTGTCCAGGAGTTGGCGGATGCTTTAGTCCAGGTCTGGGAGGAGATCCCTCAGGAGATCATCCGCCACCTCATCAGGAGCATGCCCAGGCGTTGTAGGGAGGTCATACAGGCATGTGGAGGCCACACACAATACTGAGCCTCATTTTGACTTGTTTTAAGGACATTACATTAAAGTTGGATCAGCATGTAGTGTTATTTCACTTTAATTTTGTGTGTGGCTCCAAATCCAGGCCTCCATTGGTTAATAAATTTGATTTCCATTGATGATTTTTGTGTGATTTTGTTGTCAGCACATTCAACTTTGTACAGAACAAAGTATTCAATGAGAATATTTCTTTCATTCAGATCTAGGATGTGTTATTTGAGTGTTCCCTTTATTTTTTTGAGCAGTGTATGTGATTTCTCCCTAAATGTAAGTTTGGTCAAACATTTTGCTTCAAATCCTTAGGAAAATAATAAAAGCCTAAACGATGGATAAAAAGTGGCCGTTATTAACCATCACCTCAGCAGTTTGTCTGGCCATATTTTGAAGTTTGTCTTGAATAATCATACATTTAATGTGACCAGAGGAGATTAACCAAAAATTGTACTCAAGTAGCAGTAGCACTACGTCAACACTCAAGTAAAAGTAAAAAGCAGCTGTTCAAAAAATTACTCAAGTAAAAAAGTATTTGGTAAAAAGTACAGAATAACTGATAAAACTATCAATCATTTAATATTTACAGATGGACCAAAATATAAACTTAAGTGGAAATGTTGACATTTTAAGGACAAAAATGACAAATGACAAAATCAGGCAAAATATATTTTTTTCCAAATCAGTTTCTTTCAATATAAAACTTCTGAAACTTTAACCAAAACCTCAGGTGTTTCTGAGTCTGGTGAGTTTTTGGTTAAGCATGTTTGTTTTCATTCAGTGAGTAGAGAGTCCAGAAATTTTACTCAAGTAAGAGTAGAAATACTTCATAATAAAATTACTCAAGTAAAAGTTAAAAGTACAGCGTAGTAAAATTACTCCTAAAGTACATTTTTTTCCAAAACAGTTACTCAAGTAAGTAAACATAACTGAGTAAATGTAACTAGTTACTACCCAACTCTGAATGTGCCTGACCCAGATGTGGCAAAACATACCAGTCACACACTCCTAAATGTCAGCATCAGGTTTAGCCTCGGTGATGTTAGCTTAGAAGCAGCTTAGCTTCTATTAGTTCAGATGAATCAAATATTTGTTAGAACTGAAACAATTAACTTTGAACTGCAGCATGACTGGATATGTCTAGATCATCCGCACTGAGTCCAGTTTGTGCTGCAGCTTGTGAGACATAAACAAAATACTGCAACAAATAAAATACCTCAACCAGTCTTTATATCTGTAGGAAAACTCATAATTCATAACAGAGAATTTAAAAGCACACTAAATTTGGACTTTTTAAAAAATAACTCAGTGTAAAATTGATGAATCATAATTGTTATAACTACGATAAAAGCAGCCCACAGAGTGTTGGTGACTGGTGCTGGTACTGACATGGGGTCCAGGTAGGAGGACGGCTCGTCCAGCAGCAGGATGCGGGCCTTGCTGAGGATGGATCGGGCCAGACACACCAGCTGTTTGTGGCCGTTGCTCAGAACGCTGCCGCCGTCCTTCAGCTCAAAGTCCAGCTTATCGGGGAACTGTTCGATGACCGACTTCAACCCAACCTGCAGGAATCACACACAGCTTACTTTATTGCACAGGGAGGAGGCTGCTGGTGGAACATGGCTGACTTCTACAATACAAACACTTTATATCCCTCTTGCGTTCTTTGTATTTTTAACATCTGGCATTTAACAGATGTTTCACTATAAAATGCTATTTTATAACGATAACTAAATAAATATAATAACATAACTGATTGGAAACAGCCTCACCTCCTCAGCCACCCACCACAGCTCATCGTCACTGTAACGGCCGTACGGGTCCAGGTTCATCCGGAAGGTTCCAGTCAGAATAAAGACTTTCTTTTAGATCAAAGTAAGAGAAACAAAATGGAAATAAATTGACTTACAACATGATGTCACCCCGCCCCACACCACTACCATTTACCCCGCCTTTCATTAACGATGTTAAAGCCTGAATCTCAGACTTATTTTTTGAAAGGTCAAAAATATTTCATCCATTCATTCAAAACTTAAGTGTATAACACATGCACAAAAACTGCATTTGAAACTTACCAAAATAAAACAAGACAAATGAAGCAAAGTCAAATTTAAAATATATATATATTTTTTCCATTTTTAATATAATTTTTGTCTTTTTTAAACATTCATTTACCTCAGTCACCAGCAGCCTAAGCTTATCTGTCTGAATTTGAACATGTGTACCTGTGGCAACACTCCAAAGGCCTTCCTCCATGTTTGCACGGGCATGGAGCTGGAAGGAACTCCGTCGATGTACATTTCCCCTTCAGTGTAGGTGAGGCGCAGCAGAGCGGACAGCAGGGTACTCTTCCCAGAACCGGTCCGACCCAGCAGACCCACCTGCACACAGAATAGAGGAAATTAGTATTCGTTTCATCACATTAAAAAAATTCTGCTCAGAAACTGTTTTTTTACACATTGGGCTAAAAAGTTCTACCTCGCGACATATTACACGCGAGCATAAACAAAGTTTGTTTTCCTCCACATCCTGTCAAAGGGCATCAGGAGGCATCAGGGTTAAACTGAAGGGCTAATGCTCACCAGGCTTGATTCTGAGTAGCTCTTGATTATTAGAATTATTTCCAGAAGAACATAATTTATGAACCAATGGGGCCAAAGTACAGACCCTCTATTTTTTCTTTGCTAATAAATGATTTACATTCAAAGAGAAGAACTGGAACGAACCTTTCAACTTATCTCTAGACACTACCAGTTCACCTATTTTAATTCTAATAATATTTTTTTTATCATCTATTTCTACACAAGTCAACATCTTGCTTGGCAAGATGCAGTAGAATAAAGGTAGAAAGGAAAAAAATCATATTTTTTCATTTGAAATTAGAATTGAGAATCAATAACTTGTACTGATCTAAAAGAGTAGATATAATTATTATTCTAACCAGCAGAAAAAAGTGTTTAAAAAACATGCTGAGGGAAAATAGACTGAATGGATGTCTTCTGTCCCCATAGGTTCTAAAAGCAAAGTTAGGACCACTTTAACACTGACGAATGCCTAGAGTTCAATACTGTGTAAACTGGATTCTCTTTAAAGACAAATGCAACCAAGCTGAACTTTTCTCCTTGTGACAATCAGCTAATCCATCAGAAACAGTCGGACCGGTCAGGACTCCTGCTGAACCGACTCAGCTGTGCTCTACACCCTCTACAGATGCTTTGTAGAGTCAAAAGAGAATAAAAATAATAAAGTTTTAGTACAAAGTAAAAGCTGCAGTCTTAAATATATGGAAGCCCATTTCTGCCATGAAAGAGAAAATAAAAGCCCAACAAGGAGTTGTAATTGTCAGTTTTACATAGAATTTATTCAATAGTGTATTTATTCTCCTTAAATCCAGGTGAATTGTTATGCAAATTAAGTTGGTTTTTTTATTGTAAAATCATCTCTAAAGTCCTTCTCTACCTACTCAGACGCCACCTTTGCAGACGGTGCAATAGATCCAATAGGTCAAATGAATGCATTTGGAAAAAATAAGTAATTTTATTCTCGTAGTTATTATTTTAAAACTCATAATTACAACTTTCGGTTAAAGTCTTGCTTTTCCATTAAAGACAGAACTGTGCTTCCATATGACTGTCCCTCGTTTCTTGCCGGGATTCTGATCTGTGTCACCACCGCCATACTGTGCTTACTGCAGGGTCACCATGTTGGTGGAGATTAAGTCATATTCAGTTAAGATCTGCTATGAAGCAACATGAAGTTGGGCAAAAATGTTAATGTGAGAATTTCACCAACGTCTAGTTTAGTGGCAAAGTTTTGGTGAAGACTACAATCCAAAATAATCCACTCCATAATAACATAGATGCTAATTGCCAGGGTCAAAATTGAAAAAACAAGTAAAACACTCGACTTTCCGTCATCAGAGGGTTCAGCTTGAGCATTGTCAGATGTTTACCAGGCGGATGTGTTGAATGTGACGACACACAGGAGGTTCAGAGGTGCTCAAGACTGGAAGACCAGCTTCATGTTCCATGGCAACAATTTAAAGTTTGAGGATGAGTTACATCCACACCCTTTCATGAAACCTTATTTCTCCAGTTCTAAAGCTGTTACTTCAGAGTAAATCTACCATGTGTAAAACATCAAAATGAAGACCTTGAACCAAAATCCTTGACTTCATGTTAGGTTTAGGGCATGCTTCTTAGAAAAGTTGTTTTGCCCAACTCTGAGTTTGTTATGTGTGCCAACTTTCAAAGCCCTATAGAACGAAGCGATCCTCGTTTTGGGGAAATTTCAGGTCTCCAAAGCAGCAACTAGAAAACTAATATCACTTAATAACTTCCAGTGTTTCGGATGCAAAACATTCGAAACACTGAGTTTCTTTAAATTTAGACTATACCCCACCTGTTCAGAGTTGCTCCTGAACCATAACAAATATATAACTGACCAACATATGTAATGTGTAACGATGATTGTGGTGATGACATTAATCAAAATGTAATGTTTACTGGTTTTCTTAGTTGGTGACTGTATGATGACTTTTATCACTTTGTAGTTTTGTGTTTTTATGATGTAAAGCACTTTGAACCACCTTGTTGCTGAAATGTGTTACACAAATAAACCTTATTGATTGATTGACTGATTAAAATGTAAAGGTGTTCCTTTACATCTGGACTTCCAGTCACCACTCAGGACTTACACTCTGACCCCCCTCCACAGTGAAAGAGATGTCGTTGAGCACGGCCCGCCCAGCTTCTGTGTATTTGACGGTGAGACCCTGGACATTCAGCTGGCCGCGGTTAGGCCAGTAGCTGTACGCGCTTGGGTTGTTGATGACAAGATCAGAACCTCCTTTTCCTCCAGGTTTTCCTTGGAAGTTCTCTTCTGATGCCAAGTCGATGAATTTGAACACTCGATCCACTGAACGCATCTGGGAAGAGAGAAAGGCAGGAGTAAAACATTTTGTTTGATTTTACTTCTACAACTACTACTATTATTTATAATAGTAATAATAATAGTAGTAGTAGTAGCAGAAATGCACATTTTGACATTTGAGTTGTTTTTAAATGATTAAAGTCACCCATGTTAACAAACCAGATATTTTTGTAGATATTTTTTTACTCCATTACATTCATTGCTATGATTACCAAAATAACTCCAGAGAACCTCAGTTCAACAGGACATTGGTCCAAAGAGCTCCATTAAGTCCACCTCTGAAAGGAACATCAAGTTTTTAGGAAGTCCTACTCAAAGTTTTGACTCCAATCTGATTGAGATTGCCTTAAACAGCCCATTTATGTACAAAATCTTTCCAATGTTTCCAAATTAAAACAACTCAGCCACAAAGAGGAGTTAGTCAAAAATCCTTTACAGTGATGTAAAAAGAGTTCCAGTTATCACAAAGGTTTCGTGAAAGTTGCTGGGTGGCAAAACCAATAATTATAATTCCACTTTTTTTACATACAAAATTCTCCAACCGGAACCTTTGTATTCACATCTTTCAGTATGCGTGTAATTCTGATGCACAAGCACCAACCACTAACAACAGTCACGGACACTGAAGCTGCTTTTCTTGGTCAACAGGAGGCTCATTTCTGCTTCAAAAACCGATCTGATGGGATGCTGGACAAGACTGTCAGTGTGTTGAAGTTATGTTAAAAGGAGTTAGCCTAGCAGTGAAGGTATCTAAGCCTAAAATAGCATCTCAATGCTAAACATGTTGCAGCGGACATCCCTAATGCTAAAGCTAACACCCCACAGTCCACATTTCTACAGAAGTTCCTTGAATGATCAGAGCTTCCTGAAACACTGGAAAGCTGAATCGGTATAGTAGCACTTTGCACCAAATTGCAATAGAGTTCCACCACTAGGTTTTTATAGTGTTGTTGGATCAAAAATAAAATAAAACTTAAGTATGTTTAACTAAATCTTCTCACGCATTTGACCTTGAAGTGTTGAAGGAATAAGTTGATTAAAACCGTAATCAGATAAATGTTTCTGAACACAAACAATGTTCCAGTAGCATCCAGTGTTACATGGACTTGTGTTGTATGTTCCTCAGACTGGATGGCTTCTTGTTCTGTCTTGATAGATGAAACTGCTTACCAGGCCGTCCACATTGATACTGGTGATGATAGCCCATTGGAAAGTACCCAGGATGAGCATGGCCAGAGCTACAATGATGCCAATCTCTCCAGGTCTGTCCTCTGTAAAGTGCATGCAAATTCACACACAGACACACGCACACACACGCGCACAATGTCATCAGCACCGACCAATAAAAGCTCACCTCTCTGATGTCAGAGCTGAACTCATGTATTGCAGCACTCCCACTGGCTCCATTGGAAGCTAATGAGCTGTGAAATTAGCCTTAAACCTGCACTTAACATAAACACAAGCAGTGACGCAGCAGCATGTTTTTTATTGTGTGTTTGCGTTTCCCTTTCATTTAATCAAACATGTGTTCCCTTTTGCATTCCAGCAGTTTTCATCTGACAAACTGTTCTGTTCAGATCCTATATTTTTATTTGTTACGCTCAGCCCATTAAAGTCTCTTGTTAGGACTGGATGTAGATGTACCATATAACAAACCCAATCTACACTACTGAAGGAAATGAGGTTTAACACGATGTTACAATCGCAAATTTGAACCAAAATAACTGGTATGATTCAGTCAGAATCCAATAACTTTTTTTTTGCATTAGACTATCATAGAAAACTGCTTCAGTTCAAATATCAAAGGAGAGTTGTTACTCTACATGTCTTCTATGTTAGCTAGTGTACCTAACAAGATGCTATATTAGCCAATATATTACTTTCTCTATTTATCAAAGCCGAGTCATAGCTCTGATGCTACATCAGACATCAGCTAATATAGCAAAATGCTATATTAGTTGATATAACAGAGATGCTATATTTTCATCTCTGCTATATCAGCTAGTATAGCAGGGATGCTACATTGGCTAATGCGTGATTGGTATGAAACTTCCAGTGTCAGACAGCTTCTGTTTGTACCTAGTAAAGTCAGGTATGAAAAGGCCAAAAGTGCAAAATGTCAAAGGAGTGAAACACTTAGCATTACTTCTCAGTCATTGCAAACTAGCCCTAGTATTTATTTTGTAGATTCATGGTGACATGTGACCAACAATAGTTTGCAACTCTCTCATGGAGTTCAACCAGATGTCATCAATTTGGAACCATCTGACTGCAATTGAGTACCGAGGGTGGTGGACTGAATCAAAGGAGATTGATGCAGTTTGTTGACAACACAACTGGGTACTGCAGCATGAAATTGAGCACATTTGATGCAATTCAATCATTATCAGACTGAATTAAACTATACAGAAGCGGATGCAATTACACTATTCCCAATTGTATGTAGCTGGATTGAAATCTGAATTAAATACTTTTTAGTTGCTTTAAACTGGTGCTGAATTTATCTGTGTATTCCCTTATGCAGGGGTCGGCAACCCAACAAGTTGAAAGAGCCATTTTGGATCAAAAAAACAAATCTGTCTGGAGCCGCAAAAAATTAAAAGTCTTATATAAGGTTTATAATGAAGGCAAAACAAGCTTTAAGTGTTTATATTAGCTATATTAGCCTATTATCAAAATGACTAAGTGTGTATATAATTAGCATTCATGATTAAATGTTTATTTTCCCTGCTGTGCATCCTGGACGGAATGATGCACCACGTGACTCTGTTGTACAATGGTGCTTTAGGTTTACCTTCTGTTACAATATTAATGTATTGTGTTTCGTTGCATTGATAAAATTAAAGAAATGCAATAAAGAAATCTGATTTTTGATGTCATTTTTATTATGAAGATCGACAGGGAAAGGGTAATTTTTTTCCTTTTGGAACTCGGAAAATCTGCTCCAAAATGCAGTTTGCATAACGACGATCGCTCTTTGTAAATAATCACCGTAAAGTGTGTAACCGAAAAAAACAACTAAACGGAACGTGCATAACGTGCCCCTTATCTGGGCAACAAACGCAATAAAACGCAACCTGCAGTTATAAAATAAAATAGCAGCCTTTTGAAAAGGTAAAGTATATAAAATTAAATTAATAAAGTTTAAGTTTGATTTCTGTGCAAATGCCAAGCAAGTCAGTGCAATGGTAAGACATAGCAGCATCCTCTTCTCTTTTGACATGCAGCCATCCTTGGAATTGAGCAACAAAACACAATAATATCGCTAAGTGTCATTCTAAATATATACTGACAAAAATCATTAATCAATTTATAAAAACAACAACTTTGTTACTAAATATATTTGCCCATGGCAGGATTGTGTTCTTACGTGTTTAATGTAACTTCTGTTTACGGACATCACTGGACAGCTTCTCAACATCGGTTCCCTTTCAGTCGATTCACTCGGTACAACACATAGAATATGGGATATCACGCCCCCGCGTGGCTTTACTGAAGACACCTTTAATCACGCCGGTAGGCAAATGACGTGTGATGACGGGTGGCAGGCCCCACCTGCATATAAATACACCCCCATCACAGTCATTATTCAGTTCTTACGCTCTTCACCTCGCTGAGAACACCTAATTTCCAACCCGCGCTTTCTAGCTGCTGCTAGGTAGCATCACTCTTGTTTTCTTTTCCAAAACTAGCTTAACTGCTCCTGTTGGTGTTAGCTACTGCTGCCTGCTAGATAGCGTGTCTGCCCGCTGACCACTAGTTGCATTTCCCATTTGTCTATTTTTATCTTTTTGGTTTCGTGGTTCGGGATGAGCACGAAGCAAAAAATGGCGAAGCAGAAGTCTTCCGTTCGCCCCTGTCCTCAGGAGTGTGGTTTCACGCTTCACGAAAGAGACCAGCACGAAGCATGCCCTGTCTGCCTTGGAATTGTCCACACCAGAAGGGCGTTGTTGGAGCCGACCGTATGTGCTTTTTGTAGCCAGCTTCGGCGCTCCACGCTTGAACGGCGGGTCAAGTTTGTGCAGAAAGTGCTGGGAGAGGCTACCGTGTCATAACAAGACCCCTTGCTGTCCGAGTCTAGGAATCCGGTTTCGTCCGAATCTGACGAGGACGAAGGGGCCAAAGCTTCCACTTCCAGCTGGGTAGCCCCCGCTTCCAGCTGGGCAGACCATATGGAGTATGTGGACAGGTTAGCCGAAATGGTACAGGACGCAGCGCCATCTCACTATCACCACGAGGCTCAGGGTGACAATGATGTGCTAGACATCGGCGTGGAAAGTCACAGTCTTTCGGAAGACGATGACGACGACTTTTCCGTGGGCCAGTGTCCATCTGCTGCCGCCACATCTCAGGTGGGTCAGGACGACACATCGTTCCTTTCCCTTTGCCGTCGTGCAGCTGATAGGTTAGACGTCGAGTGGCCCACCCCTTCCTCCTGGTGTCCCGGTTCACTGGATTCTACCTTCCGACAGAGCCGGCTGCGGTTAAAAACTGCCTGCCCATGTTCCCAGATTTTGTCTCGGAGCTGACGTCGTCCTGGAACAAACCGTTGTCCACGCGTGTTACACTGCCTGGCTACAGGCAGTACGTGGACCTGGAGGGTGCCGACAAAGCGGGTCTGGTTAATTTACCACAGATAGAGGCGTCCTTGGAAGCTTACCTGGCACCATCATACAACCATGTTGTGGGCGGCTCTGCCACTCTGCCTTCAAAACAATGCAGGTTTTCCGCATCCCAGATGGAGAAGACCTATCGCGCTCAAGCAACCACTGCTCGCTCCCTGAGCTCGGCCACCATGCTTCAAACTTATCAAGCTATGTGCTATGTGCTTATCGAGCTAGGAGCTAAGAGGCCTCCTGAAAGCCATCTGATTCCCCTCTTAAATGAGATCAGAATCACTGCTGATTATATTCTTCGAACATCCCGCTGTGCGGCGCTCTCACTGGGGAGGGGGATGGCTTCCACAGTGGTTGCTCAGAGACACCTATGGCTAATGCTTTCTGACGTTCCCGATAGGAACAGAGCCATATACCTGGATGAGCCGGTGTCAACGGATGGGCTTTTTGGACAGTCCCTTGATGCAACTCAAGTGAAGTTCGAGCTTAAGAAAAAGCAAACTGAAGCTCTTCGTTGCATCATTCCCAGACGTGACGCTAGGTCCAGACCCACCATGAGTGCACGCAAGCCGGTGATGACACCGGCACCTCCTAAGAGAGCAGCACCACCCGCAGCTCTCAACACTACAATTTCACAGCCGTCAAAAAAGCATACTCCCTGCCAGTCGGCTTGGAGCAAAGGCCCTCCTCCGGGTTTTCAACGAGATCCGACGTCTCGAAAGAAGAAGCCTCAGTCATCCTAACGATGTGAGACGGCGTGACAAAAGAGAGGCATCAGAAGCAGGGAGACCCGATTGCCGCCACTCAATTCGTTAATGCGCAAAAGGCATCTTGTTTGTTCTGTTCAGGGTTCCAGCCCCAAGAGGCACTGCGTTTTCCTAACACAGTCTCCCAAGCACAACACCCCAACGCACATACGGTTTGCACTTTCAGCCCCGGGTTTGAGTGGGCTAAATGTTTCTCAAGAAACAAGAGAAAATGTTCGGACTGTTTGTGTAACTGTTCCACATGTTTTAATAAAAAGTGCAATTCCTTTGTCAAAAAATCAAAATCAAAACACTGTGTGCCACAACGTGCGCAACTGTCAAACGGAGCTGCCCCTCTCCGTTCCAGCAGAGGGCAGCACCTCCTTACCAACAGTGTGTCAGGTCAGCTGTCTGGCTGCACGCGTACCTCTTTGGCGCGCATGCGCACTTTCCCCATGGTTAGAAAGGACCGTTGCTACGGGTTACTGGTTGCAGTTCCGGATAAGACTGCCCCGGTTCCAATCAGTTATAAACACAACTGTGGGGACCGAAGCAGCGAAAGTTCTGAGAGACGAAATAAACACTTTGTTGGCAAAAGGAGCAGTGCATGTGGTTCCCACTTCGGAAGCAAACAGAGGTTGGTACAGCCGATATTTTGTTGTTCTGAAGAAGGGAGGTGGGCTACGTCCCATCCTGGATTTAAGCACCTTCGCAAGTACAAATTCAAAATGTTGACGCTGAGACAACTTTTGAACGCTGTCGGCCCAGGTGATTGGTTTGCAACAGTCGATCTGACGGATGTTTACTTTCACGTAGCAATACACCCAGAACACATGCGTTTTCTGAGGATTACTTTCGAGGGAATAGCGTACGAGTACCTGGTCTTACCCTTCGGTCTGTTGCTTGCCCCTCGCACATTTACGAAAATTGTGAAGACAGCGCTAACTCCTCTCAGAGAAAAGGGAATTCGCATTCTAGCTTATCTGGACGACTGGGCTTTAATAGCCAGTTCGAGAGAGCAGGCGGCAGAACAGCTGCCGCAGGTGCTGTCCCACATTCAACCCCTGGGTTTCTCGGTAAACTTTCAGAAAAGTTCACTGAACCCGAGTCAACAGTTGTCATTCCTGGGGCTGGAAATATGCTCCCTGTCAGCTCCAGCTCGTCTCTCAGAGCATCGTGTGACCGAGTTTCATCGGTGCCTAGCTCAGTTTCAGTTGGGGTGCAAATTGCGCTTCCAGACTGTCTTACAGCTGATGGGAATGATGGCCTCCATGATCGCAGTGGTGCCACTCGGACTATTGAAAATGCATCCGATGCAGCGCTGGACACGCTCTCACCAGCTGTGCATGTAACCTGCACAGAAGGCTGACTATAACTGCCTCTTGCATGTCAGCCCTTCAGCCGTGGAGAGAGCCCAGTCTACTGTACTGTGGGTCTCCAATCGGCAGGGTGTCCTTTCGCAAAGTGTTGTCCACAGATGCCTCTCTGAAGGGGTGGAGAGCAATATGTGATGGCGTAGCGGTGAGGGGGGTCTGGACATTAACCCAATCCAAGCTCCACATAAACTACCTGGAGTTGCAAGTGGTCCTGCTAGCTCTGAGGCATTTTTGCAGGGCTCTGATGAACCAGCATGTTCTGATAAGGACAGACAACTCCACTGTGGTGTCGTACATAAACAGACAAGGGGGCACTCATTCACTTCCCTTGCTGAAATTGTCTCACAAACTGTTGCAGTGGTGCAGCGTTCATTTTCTGTCCGTCAAAGCAACTCATATTCCAGGGCACCTGAATTTGGGGGCGGATCTGCTGTCCAGGGGAAGCCCACTGGTGAGGGAGTGGAGACTGCATCCATCCGTGGTTGTACAGATTTGGCAATGGTTCAGCAAAGCTTCAGTGGATCTCTTTGCCACCAAAGCCAACACCCACTGTCCCCTATTCTTTTCCATAACGGATCACAGCGCTCCACTGGGAGTGGATGCCCGGGCTCACCCATGGCCCAATGTGCTTCTGTATGCATTTCCCCCAGTGGAAATGATTCTGCCAGTGCTGGAGAGAGTACGCGGATGGGGCCTGTCCTTGATTCTGGTGGCCCCTTGCTGGCCAGCAAAGTCATGGTATGCAGAAATAATCAGCTTGCTGGTAGAGAAGCCTTGGAAACTCCCCACCCGCCGGGATCTCCTCTTCCAGGCAGGGGGGGAAGTATTTCATCCACACCCAGAATTGTGGATGCTGCATGCCTACCTGCTGAGAGGTCCAGCTTGGTAGCTAGAGGCCTTCCTTTAGATGTGGTTGCAACCATTCAGAGCTCCAGAGCAGCTTCCACTAGGGGGTTATATGCCTATAAATGGCATGTTTTTGAACAGTCTTGTCACAGCAAAAGCATTTCCCCCTTCCAGTGCTCCATTGTGAATGTTTTGACGTTCTTACAGGAACTAGTGGATAAAGGTCTGTCTTTCTCCACAATTAAAGTTTACTTGGCTTCCATCTCTGCTTGTCATGTTGGCCTGGATGGAGGGACACCAGGTGCTCAACCCCTGGCTGTGCGTTTCTTGAAAGGTAGACTGAGACCAGGGATAAAATCTAGTGTTCCTTCCTGGAATCTCACTGTGGTCTTGGATGCTCTTTGTAGCACTCCATTTGAGCCCCTTGAGTTGGTTGATTTGAAATTTCTATCATATAAGAGAGCTCTGCTTCTTGCTTTGGCAACTACAAAACGAGTTGGGGACCTGCATGCACTTTCGGTGCACCCCTCTTGTGTTCAGTTTTCAGCTGATGGTTTAAAGGTCACCTTAAGACCAAATGCTGCGTATCTCCCTAAGTTGATTCCTTTGAATTACAGTACAATGACCATTGAGCTTTCTAGTTTTTATCCCCCTCCTTTTGCTTCTGAAGAGCAAGGAAGGCTGCATTTTCTGTGCCCAGTACGTGCACTGAGTCTTTACATCAATCGTACTCAGAATGTGCAACTGTGTGATCAGCTGTTTGTGTGTTTTGCCAATCCAGCTAGAGGCAAGGCTCTGTCCAGACAGAGACTCTATCATTGGGTGGTGGAGGCTATTTCTCTGGCTTACAACAGCAAGGTCCTCCCTTTACCTCATGGTGTGAGAGCACATTCAACCAGTGGTGTACCAGCATCCTGGGCCCTTTTCAGAGGGGTCCCTGTGAGTGACATCTGTGCTGCAGCCAGCTGGTCTTCGCCGCACACTTTTGTTCGGTTTTATCGTCTGGACGTGACAGCCCCTTCTGTGGCTCATTCTGTTCTTTCTGCTGGGTTGGAGGTTTCAAACTAACTCAGTGCATTTGTCATAGGTTTGATGGCTGCTCCGCTGGGCGTGTATACATGTCCCATACTCTATATGTTGTACCGAGTGAATCGACTGAAAGGGAACATAATGTTATGCATATAACTACTGTTCCCTGAAGGAGAGGAACGAGGTACAACACCTTTTTTTGCCCCGCTAGTCAGCTTGGCTCGGTGAAGAGCGGCCATCAAACTGAATAATGACTGCGATGGGGGTGTATTTATATGCAGGCGGGGCCTGCCACCCGTCATCACACATCATTTGCCTAACGGCGTGATTAAAGGTGTCTTCAGTTAGGCCACGCGGGGGCATGATATACCATACTCTATGTGTTGTACCTCGTTCCTCTCCTTCAGGGAACAGTAGTTATATGCATAACATTACGGTTTGTAAGATGCAACTTTAATCTTGACGCGGCAGCTAATGTAGCGTCTTCCCTAAAAATGTCTTTCCACATTACCGTATTTTTCAGACTATAAGCCGCTACTTTGTCCCCACGCTTTGAACCATGCGGCTTATAGCCCGGTGCGACTTATGAGTTATTTTAAGAAAAAACATTGTAGGTGAGGTTTATAGTAAGGTGCGCTCTATAGTCCAGAAAGTACGGTACTCTTTTTGTTATTTGACAACTTCTCGCTACAGAGCAAACATTCAGG
Organism: Xiphophorus couchianus; assembly: GCF_001444195.1. NCBI lineage: Eukaryota > Metazoa > Chordata > Actinopteri > Cyprinodontiformes > Poeciliidae > Xiphophorus > Xiphophorus couchianus. The sequence continues at coordinate 34,824,836 of NC_040231.1, forward strand.
TAATCCTTCTGCATTGGCAATGAATGCAAATGATTCGGTCCAAGAATTGTAGAATCTCTCAGTTATTTTTCTCTTTTCCCCTTTGCTATCCATGGCCCAACACACACCCGTATGTTTGCTTATAGCAACCACCTGCCTCGCACCCCGCCCAGCTGAGAGAAACGTGTCACAGGCTATGACGCAAATATTCGTTGACAGAAATGTTGAAATTTAATATTTATTCTACACATTTTTATAGCATTGGAAAATGTTAAGCATGACTGTCATGTTTGTCCTCCTATAGAAACCATATTAAAACAAAATATATATTTCCCACCCCCATCTTTTTCCATTTTCAAACATTTTTGAAAAAGCTCCAGAGAGCTACTAGGACAGCGCTAAAGAGCCGCATGCAGCTCTGGAGCCGCGGGTTGCCGACCCCTGCCCTTATGAATTAAATATCAGAGATGCTTTACTAAGTAACAATTTACAGAAATTTAGGAGTAATGTTGGTTTCAATATAGGACACTAGAACCAGCTGTAAGATCGTATGTGAAATGAGACTCTTGAAGTTTACTCTTAATTTACACTTGAAAATCTTGAAGGACTTAGTCTTTCTATTACTCACGGTTGGTTCCTATGGCGATGAAGGCAGCGACGGTGAAGAACAACACAAAGATCACATCACAGCGGAACAGGAACCATCTCAGCGAGGACAGGTAGTGGAACCAGGTGGCTGTGTGGGTGTTCAGAGCTTTGTGGAAGAGTGTCTCGAAGTAAGTCTGACGTCCAAAAGCTCGAATTGTCCATAAGCCCTTCAGTGAAATGATGAGGTGAGAGAAAATGGGACTACGAGCTGCAGGGAAGAGAAAACATATTTTTAAAAGCATAAATACGAATCATACAGATACAACATTTTCAGTCTGCTGAGTTGGTTTTCCATTTAAAGGCACACTTAATTAATTAGAAATACTAAAAGAAACGGGCTCTTTACCAGAAATGGCTGCAGTATTTAAAAATGAAATCAGAGACAGCACAGAGACATAAAGACAATGCGGTTATTTGGATTTTGGTTGACCATGACAAAAATAAGGGATAATTTAATAGCTCAACTCTAATAATTTAGTCCTTTTTTTTTAGAAAGATACTTAAACAGTGCAATGCTAATATTTAAAATGTTAGAAAAATGTTTTATAGCAACAGCTCTCACACACTCTCACACTGCTGCTGCTAATAAGAATGTTTGATGGTGGAATTAAATATTCGTAATCCTGTTCTTATATCTTCCTCACTGCCTCTCCACATGAATTCTCTAGGGTCCAATATTCATGCTGCTCAGCAAATTAATGATTTGTTTTAATTTAGCCTCCCTGATTAGTGGTTTGCTTATATGGGTAGGTAGGGTAAACATTTTATTATGGAGGACCAAGACTGACATGATTAAAAATAAAAGCAGAAATGTATAATTTTTGGTCCTCCATATTTTTCTTTACTCCTCAGCCCTTAAATTCCTTTTGCATTGCAAGTGTAAATGTGCTCTTAATTTCACGACTGAAGATAAGGAGTTGTGTTGTTTTTTTAATCCTTTCATTTCACCAAATGTTTTAGAGAAAGCAAATTGCAATCGATTATTTTTCTTTTGCCAAAGACATTTCTTCTACACAAGTGAGGCTTTCTGACTCTCCTCCCAGCTCCGTTGGATGCTTCTAGCCCACTTGTAGTTATTTTAGCAATCTCAACTGTTTTCTTGGCTTGATTCATAATTTGACCCTTCTTAAACAGACTAACATCTTTATCATGACCACAGATCAGGACTCCCAAAACAATTGCTTAAGAAATGAAAAATTACTAACTGCATCAGTAAGGATTAGATAACTGGCGACCAGTTGAAACATAACCATCATGCAGAAATGATCCAATGGGATGCCCTTATCTAGAGGCGGTGAATCATTGTCCTTAAAGAGACAACATCCCAACGTGATGGGCGAATTAGCCAAAACAATATGGTCATAATAATTGACTGATATCCCAAACCCAAGGCTTGGAAAAAAACTATAGATCTGAAATTGGTTCCAAAGTTTCTGTTGGTACATCTGTACATCTTTAACATCTGTAATGGATTGTGCAATATTAATAAAATATAGTTATTTATTAATTATCTGTGTAGAAGTAGGTAGTAGTTCAGATGTTTGGATTCTAATCCACTTTAGGCTCCTGAAACTCAGACTTCATTCAGAATGTCCCTAAGCCCCAGCAGCCTGATTTCTGCACAGTGTGGAACTTCTCTCTGTCTCTGTCTGTTTTTCAGGGGAGATCTTGACAGACACCAAAACACCATTGGAAACAATAGGAAAAAGCTACACTATCCCTAAGCTATGGGTAAAAACCGAGGAACGTAGTTCATTGAAGCTGACTAATACTTTATGTTTCCACTGCATTTTTGTCTGATATGTTGCATAAAGCAGGAGAAAAAACAACACCAGGATATAGCTGGAGGAAATCCCAGCTCGGCTCATCTCTGTGACCCCAGTGCTCTTTGGAAAGACCTTGCCGTCACCACTAAAGCACGCACAACATGACAGAACCAAGCACATAGCAGGGACATCCAACAAACACAGTGGTATCTGCAGTGGTCCAGTGACCTGTTTTCTCATCCTTGAGCATCCAACAGCAAAAACTTACTTAGATGTCTCATGTACATAAGTTTGTCGCTAACAGTTTTTTACAATATAATTTGGTCTTTCTAACCCAAACATTTACATTAAATTTTTTTTTTTAGAGATCCACTATGAACTGTGTAGTGCATAAAGGGATACCATTTTTTTGGCTAAGTCAGAAATTTACCACTTTTTCAAATCAATTGAAAGCGTATGCAGTAGTGACTGTAGTGACTGTAGTGACTGTAGTGACTGTAGCGCCTGCGCTTTTGCACAATGTCTTAATATCCAGCCTTCTCTTGTCGATGAAATACTACTTTGCCCATAAAAGTGTTGATTTTATTCCTGGGCATGACAGCCAGCAGAAAGGTGTTGACAGGGCCATAGGACTGGACAAACCCACACAAGTCTGTGTCTGAACAAAACAATTGTCATCTGATAGTTTCCCTGCTTGGACCCTAATCAAAGCAGTACCGTCGTCAATTGTCTGACTCATTCACTGCCACAGAACATTGTCTGGAAACTGCTAGATCCGGGTTTGACATTAAGGGCAAACCTAAAAAACTGTTGTTTTTTCCAATCTCCTTCATAAACCTATCAGCGTAAACAGCCTAATTATTGGATACTGAAAATGTTCTTACCCATAAAGAAGCCAAAGGATCAAAAAAGCAGCATATTGTTGAGGTCATATTGCTGTTGCTGACTGATAATTCAGAGGAAGACTATAGAGCAATTTATTGGGTTGTTGTGGCAAAAGTTTTTTGCTTGTATGTGCTAGTTTTAGCACATGATTACCCACTGTTCAGGCACTTGGGCACAAGAAAAAAAATTATAACAATCTTCAAACACTTATTCTGGAAAGAACTCAAATCTGATCTTGCACATTACCATTGTAGCTGGCATGTTTGTCAAGTTTCTGGCAAACCAAATCTGATCATTCCTCCTGCTCCTATATCGGCGATTCCAGTTTTAGCTGAACAACTTGAAGGGTCTTCTTTGATGGAGTAGGACTAATTAAAATCAAATCTGGGTTTAGGGCCTTTCCCCAGAGACTAAGAGCATTGCCCATAGAGTATATCACATCAAGATGAAAGTCAGGCTCACCAAACAGATTTCACTACAGTGAAATCTGTAGTGAAATCATGGCCATGGCCCAAAGGCCATGTGGAACACGTGGATTGGGATGAAGGGATCAGTTTTGAAGAGTCACTACCTGCTCAATTTTGTGTTCTCACATGCCTTTTAATGACCCTCCAGCTAAAGATAAAAAAACCCCAATAACACCAAAGAGCAGTTTTTTTGAACAATAACAATATTTGTTGTTAATTTGTTGCTAAGAGATGAGTATGTTTTCTGGTAACCAAGTGCCACAAAGCAGATATCAGATTTTTACTTTTGCAAAATTTACCAACTGTACATTTTTTGTGTCTATGCAGATAAGCTGTATTTCAAAAGAACTTATGCTGTATAAACAATAATATTACTTGTTATTAATTTGGTGTCCTGAGGTGCGGTGTGGATGAGTGGTGAGGCAGACGCGATGGAACCAGGTTAGATGAATAATGGTGGTTTAATGAAGAAAAAGCCAACACAAAGTCCAAAACCAGGCAGCACTGCAGAGCGGAGACCAGGGCTCAACACAGGTAGCACTAGCTATACGAATGGACATGAAGACAGAGACAGCACGCACAAACGACTAGGACCCGACCAGGACGCAGACACACAGGTGGCATTAAATACACAGAGGGTAATCACAGAAACGAGACACACCTGGGAATGATCAAGGGGAGACAGGACAGCACAGAGACTCAGGGACACAGAAAACTCAAAATAAACACAGAGAAAAACACAGATCCTGACATTTGGTGTTAAGAGATGAGCATTTTTTTTCTGGTGAACTGCCACAAAGCATAAATCTGAATTTTTCTTTTGTGTTGAATGTTTTTTTTATAATATATTTACCACCAATGACAAAAAAAACAAACATAGAAAACATTTTCACTTTTCTGCAAAATTCACCAACAGCACAATTCTTGTTAAGTAGCAGAAGATAAGTAGTATTTCAAAAGAGTTTATGTTTTATAAACAATAATTAATTTGGTGTTAAGAGATTAGCATTTTTTTTCTGGTAACAGCCTGCATAAATCAGATTTTTACTTTTGTGTTGAATATCTGCTTTATGAGATATTTACCACCAATGACAAAAAAAGAAAAACATTTTCACTTTTCTGCCAAATTCACTAACTGCACAATCTTGTTAAGTAGTAAGTAACGTAAGATAAGTAACATTTCAAAAGAGCAGAAGAAATCTTATTTTGTTTGAAGAATAACAATATTTGTGGTTAATCTGTTGCTAAGAGATGAGTGCATTTTCTGGTAGCAAAGTAAACATCGGATTTTTACGTTTGCAAAAGTAAAAATCAGAAGGCAGAGCATTAATATTAGCACAAACATTAGCAGTGCACTAGTGGGGGAACAGTGCACAGGTAGGTAACCCTTTTCCCTAAAATAAGCTTTTTAGCTATGTTTTTATTTATTAGCCATGTTTAACACACTGAATGGAGGAAGTCAATCTAAGATAATATGCTAGTGATGCCCCACATGTCACTGGAAGCATTTATGCTAACATTAGCATTTTGGCTAATTTTAGCTTATACACTAATTTTAACACACTGAATGGAGTAAGTCCATGTTACTCAACATGCTTGTGACTCTCCACATGAGATTAAGTACATTGTAGCTTACATTAGCATTGATGCTAATTTTTAGCATCAGAACACTGGGTTCCAATCGACGGGTACACTTTGGCAGGCCCTGTTTAAATTTCTTCAGAATTTTTTTAGTTTATATTGTTGAGACCCCTCAATCTCATTGGTACAAGACTAGAGTGTGTCATACTAATATGATGAAATGTTACTACTCTAGTCAGAATGAAAATTATCCACTTTAGATAAGTGAGGAGCCTGTCTTCCTGGCAGCTAACACACCTTTTGATTCTGCTACTTCATGCAGTAATCAAGAAACCTGCTCATATGCAAAAATAGAGTCATGGTGCAACAACAGTGAAATTTTGTCTAATGTGCCCAACTGTTAGTCTCACCTGTCAGGGGGACACGGCTGATGATTTTCTGAAACTCATATTTGACTTCCACTTTCTTTTTGATCCCAACCAAGATGTGAAGTCTCCAGACATTGATTTCACCAATCCTACACCTATTAACCAGCGTACATATCATGTTGGCCCAACAAAGGTCATAAAAAATACTCACTTGAAATGAGTATTTTGTTAAAAACACGCTTGATACCTTGTACCTGGGTGTAGTCCGTGACCCAGGTTCTCCATCTACATCTTTTGTAAACAGTCTTGAGAAATGTCAAACAGCAGGGTATATCTAGAAGACCTTGAGTACTCCAGTGATTGAGTTACCTATCTTGATACTTGGCAAGAGGTTTTCAAGCACTTTTTTCACTCACTGAAACCTAATCTTACAAAATTCAAATGTAGTCAATTTTCTTGGGCAAAACATTGATGGGGGGAAGTGTGTCCTATGGATGCAAATATCATTCTTGACTTTTAGGCTCCTTGAACAAGAAAGAACTTAGGTCATCTCCCCTGATTCTTTCACTGGTCCTTGGTCTGAAAAATGTCAACAACCTTCTGAGAATCTTAAGAAATTACTTTGTTCCCCTGTTGATTTCAACCCAGATTTCAAGCCATGATTTAAGCTGGACATTGATCATAGACCAGTTGTATGAGCTGTCCTACAGGAATATAAAGAAGGCATTGATCATCTTGAATTCTACTCCCTGGCTTGAGTCTGTAACCTAGAACGCTGAGACTGAAACCCAGATGTCTTTTTTTTCAGAAAAGAAAACTGGAGTACATCCTCAAAATCTGCTATAAGGAGGAGTCAGAAAACATGTTGGCTGATGTGCTGTCCTTCGTTCTAAGGCTAATACAACATGTGTTTGGAATTTCAAGACATCTCCTTAGGGCTCCACCTGCAACTATAACCAGAATTAAGTCTTCTTTTCTTACCTTCAGCCTCTAGCTGTTTGAGTTGTTGTCCTGTTCGCAAGAAGTACTTCCTGATGACCACAAAGATAACAGCCAGAGGGATTGCGGATATAAAGATGTATGGTCTCATGATGGACACCGTGAAGATGCACCCAATGACAAGTAAAGTTAACTAGTGTGAGGAAAAGTGAGAGGATAAAAAGGAAATAATGAAGTAATTATTTTTATTGTTGTTTGTTCCAAAGAGTTCATTTGCAATAAAGCAACTGTTAAAGTTCTTCTAACACTATATTTACCATAAATAAAAATGTGACAGATGCTTTCAAATTACATACCTCAAGAACACGAATAAAGTTTTAATCAATTGAACAACTGTAGCAACACAATATGTAATACAACACAAACACTTTTATTTTATAATGTGAATAAGCAGAGATCATTTCACTGTATCCTCACAGCTAGTTATTACCAAATGTTTTGCAGACCTTCCAGCTCCAGTTATCAGTGATCCCTTATAAAGTAACATTTTTGTATAGTGAAACCATGAATATTTAAATAGGTGGGTATGGAGGTTGTATACAGTGTATAGCTAGAATGCAGCAGGAATGGTTAGGTTGATAAAAACGCAGAGAATGACTTAGTACTAACAAACCTGAGAGGTTCAGAACCTCTCAGGTTTGTTCTCTCTCTTACCTCTCTTAACCTCTCTTAACATGTCCAGTGTTAAGAACAAGTATTTTCCCCCTTTGTCAGACATAAATGTTTAACATAATCAAAGGACTTTTAATATCAAAGATGACATAAATAATACAAAAAAGCAAATGATTTCATTTTAAAAGCTATTTGAAACAAAGTAGTGAAAATGTAACAGCTTCCTAATGCTTTTTACACCATGTGGCAACCTCCTTGGCAACTACTGCCACCAAGTATACACATTACTTTGTGTTTCAATGCAGTCGCACTGGAGGAGTTTAAAGACTGCCTGAAATCATTATCTTCCTGTGTTACCAGTAGTTACCTCCCAATAAAGTAATATGGCCGTTTTAGTTCAGTACCAAAATGGTTTCTCATACAAAGAACGAGACAGAAGTTTCTGAAATCATCTAGAACCTGAAGGTGAGCGGTGAGTGTATCTGGATATACAACAGTAGCTATGTTTCCATCCAATGGTCATGCAAATTTTGAGTAAACTTTTAAAATCCCCCTCCCATCCCCCCAACAACAACAAAAAAAAGGAAAATGCAAAGAAGATGGGAGTCTTTTTTTAGATGGCAAGAGATTGGGATTGTTTGTTTGTTTTTGTTTTTCAATAAATATAGTTGTATCTGGAAAAATTACAATGCAAAAAATAGAATGTTTACATGACAAACAAAACAACATTTGATATGACAGAGGTATCAACAATGTGAATCAAGGGAATATGTGTCGGTACAACAAAGGTAACATTCTGTCTGCAACAACATCAACTTTATTTGTTGTGTCATTAAATACCTGTATGAGGTCAAACAGCACTAGAGGTAGCATGTCATCAATGACAGCCATGTCCTTGGTGAATCTGTTCATTATCCGGCCTAGAAAGAGAAAAATGAAAAAGAAAAAGAAGGGAAATAAATCTACTGCGCAGTGTTACCACCACACTTTCACTACTAACTTTTAAGCCAAGAAGAGAAGCGGTACCAAAAAGCAGAGTACCTGTTTTCATGGTGTTAAGCACAGACATGGGGGCCCGTAGCACAGAGCTAAGCATCTGTTCGTGAAGTCTTTTAGACACGGTGAGCAACGTGTGGACTAAAGGAAGACCCCTGAAAACTCCAAGGGCCAGTATGCTGTCTGAGTGAACAAAGAATATGTAGATGATGTAGTAGGCGCTGGTTGGTGTGACTATGATGGCGAGGTGGACAGGAGTCGATGACGCATTAGGGTGCTGCTCATCGATATAGTTTGGTGAATTTGGGTTGGCACCATCCCTCCATATCTCACTGGTTGAATGAAGCAAAAGACGGAGATTAAAACATGGATTCACTTTTCATTAAAGCTCCATCGCAGATTGGAAATCTCTTCTGACTATTTAGCCCTTAATTATGTTTATGTACAAAATAACAGACATATTTTTAAAAAAATTATTTCATTTTGCCACATGAACTTAACTCATGGTGAGTTTGGATGTACAGGAACGTAACACAACACTCACTCAGTAATGAGAAAAATGCCAGTGACACAAGCAGCAACCTGATGAATGGAAAAAGAGAGGAATTTACTGTTAATTAAAATGGCAAAGTTCAAAAACAGTTTTAAATAAAAAAATAAACTAAATTTTACCTCAATGACAAAGACAATCACAATGAAGATTAGGACATAGATTAAACTCCTATTGGTGGAAATGTAGCGTAGATAAGTACTCCATGAGGTAGTTTCGAATATCTTCTCACGTTCATCTGCAAAGCATTCCTGTGAAAAAGTAAATCCATCATTTTTGCATAAATGCCAAATATGAATGTATTTTTTGTTGCGAAAAAAAGACGATAAAGCAAAGAAAACGGGTATGAAGGAGGATTCAGAACCTAATGACTTTATTAAACAGTTCGATTTTAAACTTTGTAAAAAAAAGGGGGGGGACATGTTTTTCTTATGTTTTATTGGCCTTTATTTGATAGTGAATTGACAGGAAAGTGGGGGGAAGACATGCGGCAAAGGTCACCAGGCCGGGAATCAAACCTGCGACAGCAGCATCGGGGACTAAGGCCTCCATTTGTGGGCTGTGCTTAACCCCTGCGCCACCACAGCACAGCCAAAAGGGGACATGTTTGACGGGAAATGTGAAACTATCTTTAATATATGAAAGAGAAATTTTGAATCTTTTAAATGAAATAAAAAATGAGCAGATTTTAGTAGTCTAATAATTGTACAAAGAGTGTGTTAAGGTGTGTTGCTGTTTTCTACACTAATGTTAGCCATTAATGAGTCAGAATATCTTCCAAACAACTAGGAGAGTTGAAGGAGCTGAAAGAGCACAGAAATGTACCATTTTCATTCCTACAGCGCAAATGGCAGTCAGTCATAAAATAAAAATATAAACAAAAATACCCCACCCTTAGCACAGATAGGTGACACTGGCAGCAACAAGCAGCATAGCTTTAGCATGTGAGTTCACACAGAATGGTTCAATAATAGGCTAATAAACCAAATGTTTATGATGTAGGACAGCTGTGTCAAGCTCGTTTTCATTTTGGGCCACATCACGATCAAGAATATCTTTAAAGGGCCGTTTGTGACAGAATGTGCTGATAAAACTACCTTTTTCATAAACAGCTGATTCTGCATTTGATGAGAACGTCTTGAAATTAAGTAATGTTAAACATGTTTTCACCTTTATGTAATTTGGCACAATACAAATAAAACTGCTGATTGATAAAATAATATCCTTGTCGTTAGTCGTCTTATTTTGTGTCGTGAGTCTCGTTCAGTCCAGTCGTACTCTCTGTTGCTACCTGTGTTGAGCCTTAGTTTCCGCTCAGCAGTGCTGCCAGGGATTTGGACTTGTGTATCTTCATTGTGTTCAGTTTCCTTTGGCTTATTCTTCATTAAAACCTTCATTATTCATCTTACCTGGGTATTCTAGCGTCTGCCTCACCTCCACTTCACCCCACATCAAGACAGATTCTATTTGCAGAGGGCCACATAAAATCTTCTGGTGGGGCAGATTTGGCCCACGGGCCTCGAGTTTGACATGTGATGTAGAGCCAATTTAATAAGATAAAACGTTCATGCTTAATTGCATTTCTATATCTAAATGTTGTAACTGTGATGAACCAGGCACAGCTATTTCATAGTGTGATCATAAAAACAGATTTTCCTGTTGTGAAAAGAAGCAAACATGTTGCCAAATCTTACCTCCATGTCTTCTTCATCCACTTCCTCACTTATGTCAAACACGCTGTCTTTGGACAGACGCCGGGCATAGATGTCCAGCTCGGATGCCAGGTTGCACTGTGGGGTGATGGACAACTTTTTTCTGAAGGATGACTGCATCTGCTCTCTCCGCTCCTGACCCTGAGCGTTGGTGATGAACGCCAGAACAGACTGGCGCCTGCCATTGAGGTGCTGCAGCCCGTGGTGATACAGGTTGCTCCGCGGAAGTACCTCCTCTACCTGATCGTCCTCAGGCACCACAGAGAATCTTCTCTCTGAAAGTTCATGCGCCCCATCGTCCATGGATGTGGACTGGAAATTATTCGTCTGCTGGGAGTTCCCGATGAATGAAAACTTGCGGGCAGCTGCGAGAGGGTTGAGGATGAGCGAAGGCTTGCGTTTTTCGGGATAACCATCGCCCATGGCGTGGCTGTGAGACGGTGCTTGGCGGAAGGACTGATGATTAGGGTCTGGGCCTCGGAAATTTGCCGTTTCATCCACAGAGACTCTGCGAAGAGTTTCCGTGAGAATGGAGCCACGCCGCTCCGCGTTGATGCTGTCGTAAGCTTCGAGACCAAGCAGCAGGGAGCTGAAGTCTGGCCGCTGCGCTTGAAGCTCTGAGAAGGTTCCGTAAAAGTAGCAGTCTCCATTGTGCAATAGAAGGATTCGATCTGCCCGCTTCAGGTGCTCCAACTTGCTGGTGACCACAACACGAGTCTTGGAGGCCATCAGTTTACAGACACATCTGTAGATTATAATTGCACACATAATTCCAAAATATAAGGGAATTCATTCAAATCATAAATAAGAGGTCTTTGCAGAACTTTGCAATCAGTTGCACAAAGAAAACCCCAACAGGAGAGAGCTGTCTGCTGAAACAATGGAAGAGATTCTAAGACTCCTTGAAGGAGGTAAATCAGCACAGTGATGCTGGTTATTCCCAGCTAGCCTGCTCTAAACTGTGGAGCATATACTAACAAGATAGGAATGTTTTGGTCTTCAAAGTGTCAGAACTGATGAAGAGAAACAATGTTCCAAAAATAGGAATGCACAATGAAAGAAATGGAAGAACAGCAGCAAACACGAGAACGCTAAAGCCAAACTGTCAGCTGCTGTATGAGAACGATGAATGATTACTGAAGAAGAATATGGTTATAATTTAGCAAAGTCCTCAGATAATTAAAACTGTTAGAAAAAAAAGAAATAAGGTGGAAGAAAAGTAATATTTTTGTTTGTAAAGGAGTTTTTCTTCCACACTGAAATAACGGTGTGCCATTTTATAAAAGTCACTTTTAAATTTTCGATCAAAGTTGTTTATAATGTGTAGTTGTTAAAGGGGTAGTACGTTTTCCAGACAGTATCATTTTACAGCATAATAAAATAAATAATTATGATAACTTTAATTGTTAAAAAAAATGCTCAATGTATCAAACACCACTGAAAAGAAATTTGACTTTGCAATTTAACGCCTTTAAATCTGGGCTTCTGTCTCTTTAAGAAGTTTTTGCTCTTTTCAACACTCCGCCTTCAGTGTTGCTTCAAGGAATACCGCTTCTCCATTAGCCCTTTAACAACATTTTCAGCAGCATTGCACTGAGAAGTATCTTCTATAATGATCTCAACCGAAGTGCAATTACACCAAGTGTTTGCTAATTGTTGCTGCTGCTGCTAGTTTGAAGGAGCTGAGTGAGGTAGGAATGCTCTGTCATGCAGAAACTTGATTTGGAAACTGCAGCTCCTAGAAGGAGCTGTGCATGGAAGGGGGAGCTTGGTTCCCCCAAGTGTTTTACAAACTGGAGATTCAAACATGCATGAAAGAATCAAAGCAACACTCCAGGTATGTTTTTGATAAGGGAACAACATTATAAAAAGGTGATTTTACATCATACTGCTCCTTTAAATCAAATATAATTTTGCCATGTGTTTTTATCTATTTTGGAGAGAAAATGATAAAACGTTCATGCTTAATTGCATTTTTATATCTAAGTGTTGTAACTGTGATGAACCAGGCACAGTTATGGTTCATCACACCATAACATAACAATCAATAGATGGTATTTTGGCATAACCATTCCAATTCTTTTTCCGTGACGAAAAAAAGCTCCACTTTCTCAGAAGACTACAGTGTTACCAGAGAAACTTTCCCCACAGTCAATAAGCATCTGAGACAGGGAAAGCCTTGACCTTGAACTTTCTGCAGCTTTCCCAACCCCCACCACTGCTACATGAAAGACTCTCTGTTGGGATCCTTACTTGTCAAAGATCTCTTTCTCTGTTGCAATGTCCAGGTGGGTGAAAGGTGCATCGAGCAGGTACAGGTCTGCATCTTTATATACAGCCCTACGGTAAAAAACAAACAAACAATATTCATATCTAATCAGAGGGCACAAAGACAGCAAAAAACTGTTGCACAGTGTGAAGACAATAAAGTTTTACAGAAAGTAAACATTGTAAAGGAGTGGAAAAAGGTAACTGGTGTAGTGTGGGGAGAGGCCACCTGTCTACAGAGTGCTAAAAGGAAGAAGGGTTTCTATAGCACTACTGAAAAAAGCAAACACTTTCAGGAATGGCAGAAATAAATATCCAAGCTGTAACCACAAATCAATAACCACATAAATAATGCATTGGAATATTAGAGTGACTCTGGTGTCCTATATAGAGATTTAGTGAGGCAATAAAGCTTCATCAGTAGGAATGTGACTGAGGTCCTTAAATAGTTCTGAAAAATGATAAACATGAATAAAAAGTAGACTTGGGTTGTCAGGCAACAGTATAACAAAAAGGTAAACCTGGCTGATCCTGTTGATGGCAGATTTTGATCTAAAATTGTTCATAAACTGCAGTACAAGTATCACCATGATATAAGTATGTGGCTCTACTGTTAATTAAATGAATGAACTGTGATGAAGTGAATTCAGTTGAGTTCAGGTCAGTTTCTTTATGTTGCACCAGTTCAATAGAAATGTCATCTTGAGGCATTTCTGGAGATTTCAATGGACAAGCAACACATTCTGGTTGAATACCAATGAATACCTTTGGCCGGATTCATTTAGGAGGGGGGGCCATGGGGTGTTTTGTCACCTCTGTTACACTGAATGTCAGGCCCGCGCACTTGTTCAATTAATAAGATGGCACCTGTCAATCAATTCAGTCACAATCTGTCCCGATGTAAACAGTAAACACCCCTTACCTGGAGGACAATGTTTTTGGGTCTACCATGCGCTGCAGTCTGACTAGATTTGATGATTGTTTGCTATTAAATGTGCTGTGGTCATAGAGATTTGGTGGGAAATAATCAGAAAAAAATGTTAAGTTGTCAGTGGGGAACATGCAGAAGGCAGCTTTACACAGTGCATTTAGATGGCGGAATGGACTTTATTCCATTTTCCAAACTGGAGTCTGGAAAAATGTAAAAGAGAATAAATGCCTGCAGCCAACCTAAGAACAGCTGAATACAGATCGATGGTATTAAAACACCATGTTTGTATGAAGGTTTTGTCATCATTACCTCATTGGTGTGAAGGCACCGGTATCGGGTTAAACAGTTGTCCAACCGGGTGACCCGTTAGCTCTTCAGTTTGCCAAAACACACACACGCACGCCCGCACACACACACACACTCACACACACAAAAAACTCATAAACCGGTGACCCGCCAGAACCGCGCACACGGTAAAAAGCTCTGGCAGGATCCAAACGACTGATCTTAGAACTATGGGAGGATTCAAACTCCGCTCATTCATTTTTAGCTTACAGAAAAAGCGCCAAGCCGCCAAATTTACAAAAGTATACTGACCAATGACATTTAGGCTTTGTGCGGACCTCCAGCACTCACACAGACTCGCCACATACAAGATGTTTTGACACAATAGATCTTTATTTTCTCCTAAATGTTAATACTAAATAGGTTAGATAATTAAAAAAAAATATATATTCTTTAATGTTTTACTTAAAGGAAAATCTCAAGGTACACACAGTGCATACAGCTACGGGCGCCCTATGCTCAGCTACTTATGACATTAAAAATATGCATAATACAGCCACAGGATAGATAGATAGATATGACAAAAATCACATCTGGTCAAATATTTGGAACATTAAAAAAATAATAATAATAATAAAATAGATGTCAAATATCCTCCAGCAATGCCAGTTTAGAGCAGCAGGACAACCTAATGGTTCCAGCGTATCATCACGTTACGGCGCAGCAGCGCTATCTGGATGTTGGGGGTCTAAAATCAAAAGGCAGCACAGATTATATTTGCTGCATGTTCCCCAAATTGTGCGGGAAAGAGATGTCTGAGTAGGACAGATAACCAGCCAGACTGCTGACAGTATTTTTGCATTAAAAACAAAATGAAAAACACCATGAGTAAACTTTAATGTGCCTGTTATTTAGCTGACAAAAATGAATTTCAACAGCCAACAGAGACCTGAAAACGATCAGCAGCCATTGATATTTATGGATACTGATGAATGATTGGCTTTTGAAAGAGCAAAGAGGAAAAAAACAAAACAAATTCATGCAATTATTTTTTTACCTGAGCAAAAATTATCTGCTCTGGGCAAAGTGTAGGTGAGTGTGGAGGTTCCTCCCTAGTTTTCCCAGTGTTAGTATTTATTTCAATGTTTTCACACAATACATTTATGATTTCACTCTTTTTGTGTTTATTGCATTAGGTTGTTTACTATTATGGGTGCACACATTTAGTAAACTCCTTTTGTTTACTTGAATTATTAACTACTTTGTTTTGCTGAGTTTGAAGGACTGGCTGAGTGAAAGGACTGGTTGAAAGGCAAACCAGGAAGTGGAACAAACCATCAGGCTGCTGGAAACAGGGGACTTGATGTTAAAGGACCTGCCTCTCTCTATTAATATCATAAATCCTTAAACAATTTTGGTGTTAGGTTGTTTTGTTTTTATAGTTGTTTTGTAGTCAAAATGTGTTGGTTTGAATTACTTATTTATGTTTATGCATTGTCTGTCTTTGTCTCATTTTCCACCCCTCCTCGTTTGTGTAGGCTAGCCTTTGTGTGTAAATTCCCCTGTGTGTTCAGTATGTGAGGTCAGTTTTTGGTTTGTTATCCTGAGTTAGGTATGCCTTAGTTGGTTTCTGTTGGGCCCATTTTGTTATATTTTTTTAGATTTGCTGTTGAAAGGCTTTTGTTAAGTCTTTTTTTGAAAAATAAATAGAAAATATTTTTTTATATTTGCCTTTGTCCTTGTGCCTTACTGGTCGGACCGTAACAGTGAGCATTTGATCTGGACCCATAAATGGACATGGGCCCTATGTCTTTTTTTTTCATCCCAACGTCATTAGAAAGAAAACATCGTCACAGTTCTATAAATGGTGACAAATACAGAAATCTCATTTAATTTTTAGGCAGAATTGGTTCAGACCTGGACCGGATCAGAGTCCAAGCCTTTTTTCAGATGTCAGACTGGTTCATGACCCAACCCAACCCGAAGCTGCCGCATGTGTGTAAACCTTTGGGTGACTGTTATGATCTGGAGCCTTAGATTTGGTCCAAATCTCAGTGCTGGAGGTTTTATCTCTACATCTGTCTGCATACAAACACAGAGAGATGTCAGCCATGAATTGTCAGAGTTGTGAGCAGCCTGTGTAAATGTCTGGCAGAACCAGCGGATGGGCAGGGCAGGGCCATAAAGTGGGTGGGCCAAAGGCCCCTTAACCCCCCCTGTTCTGGTGCATATACCTTTGGTATTCATTGTTACCCTTTAACTTGAATTTCAGAGAAACAACTTTTTTCATCAGACCACTTTGCAGTTTATTACTTCATAACACTTATTTATGACTCACACAATTGTTCCTTAATAATTAATATGATCATTGCAATGTTTTATGAGTGATGAACCACGGTGACCGATTAGTGTGTGAGTACCTGGCGAGGCAGATCCTTGCTCTTTGACCTCCACTAAGGGTAACCCCTCCCTCAGCAATGGGTGTCTTATCTTTCTCAGGCAGCAAGTCAAAATCCTTCAGACACAAATAAAGAGATCACTGGGTCAGACTTCTGTGTAGTAAATGCAGCTTGAAAAACGATAAAACACAATGAATAGAAAAGGAGCTGTTACTAACGACAGAAATGACGCCTTATTTCCTTATTCACCTCGTTAAAGTTGACATAAAAAAATGAATGTGTAAACTTGGAATGATATCAATATGCTTCCCCGTCCTGCCAAACATCTACTAAATGGTTCCAAGGAACTAAACCCAAACAAAATGAAGAATTATGGGAATTTAAGAGTGGGGACCACTGAGATGTGATTAATTGCAGTCTACACAAATGGAAACCAACACGGTAGAACAAAAGAACTGACTTGACAAACAAGTTTGCAGATGACATGACTGTTGTTAGTCTCATCTCAGGTGGGAAGGGGGAGCTGGAGTACAGGGATGAGGTGAAGCGACTGTCAGAGTGGTGCAAAGTTAATAACCTGCTCCTCAACACCTCCAAAACAAAGGAGCTGGTGATCGACTTCAGGAAAAACAAAACGGACATCCAGCCTCTCACCATCAGTGGGACCTGTGTGGAGAGGGTCCCAGTGTTCAGGTTTCTGGGCATGGAGTTGAAGGACAAGCTAACCTGGAGCACCAACACCAAGGAGCTGTTGAAGAAGGCACAGCAGAGACTGTACTTTCTGAGAATACTCAAGAAGAATCGTCTCCCCTCAGACCTGCTGCAGGCCTTCTATCACTGCTCCATAGAGAGTGTGCTCATGTACAGTCTGTGTGTCTGGTACGGCAGTAGCACATCCGCAAACAAGAAGGCGCTCCAGAGGGTTGTTAGGGCAGCAGAGAGAACCATAGGCGGCCCCCTCCCCACTATGGAACAGATTTACACTTCCAGGCTCCACAAGAAAGTTTTGGACATTTTAAATGACTCTTCACACCCTGACCATGGTCTCTTCCAGCTGCTGCCATCAGGCAAGAGATACAGAGCAATAAAAACCAGGACAAATCGCCTAAAAAACAGTTTTTACCCGATGGCAATCATGGCACTAAATTCAAAGGCATAAGAACTTCTGTTCTTGACATCACTTTGTTAAAAATGTAAATTCTGTTGCGACACCTCCAGGCGCTGCAACCATCTTCTGATGTCTATTTATTTCTCATTTTGTACGATTTATTGCTTTATCTTTGTATATTATGTAAATACACATAACCTGCATCTTAACTCGAGTTGAGCAAATAGAATAGAATAGAATAGAATAGAATAGAATAGAATAGAATAGAATAGAATTACTTTATTCATCCCAGCAGGGAAATTATTTAAAATATACACAGATTAACACACATACGACGGGAGCTGCAACTGCCGGCAGCCAGCTAAACCGGAGCCATCTTTTAAATCTCAATCTCGTAATCTGTTGATGACAATGACAAATAAATCTTATACAGAATATTAACCATATGAAGACAGAAGTACAAAAAGTGCAGAAGAAGGAATTAAACTTGAGCCAAGATGGCGATGATTGGAATCGGACCATTTTAAGTTTGACTGGATGCAAATGAAAAACAACTTTATACCATTTAGGAGTAGCCTGGTAAAAACTAGCCTGTTCTACGTTGCCTCAGGAAAGCTGGATCTGTACTGGGACTAAGGCTGGAGTCCCTGGAAACTGTGGTGGAGAGGAGGACACTGAAGAAGGTTCTGTCTATTATGGACAATAAACAGCACCCTCTCCACCACATAGTGGACAGACAGCAGAGCACCTTCTCACATAGGCTGCTCCGGCTCCGCTGTCGTAGGGACAGATACAGGAAATCCTTCCTGCCACATGCCATCTCACTGTATAATAAAAGCTAAATCATTGTTCTGTACTAATCAGTCCAATTTTGCACAACTGCACTGTGGCACACTTGCTGTACATATATTTACATATACATATCTGCATTTTTTTGAATCTTTGCAAGGACTGCTCTTAAGTTGCTTTTTATATTAACAGCATTTTATATTTTTACAATTTATAGCATTTTATATTTTATTTTTTATTTTATCTACAACTACTACTCAGTGGTAGTTATTGTGTCTTGTCTCTATACTGTAACTGCGAAGTAATTTCCCTGCTGGGATGAATAAAGTACTGCTATTCTATTCTATTCTATTCATCCAGAGGGAAAACCAACAATCAGTTTTCTGTTACAAGGAGACATGTCTGCAGATAATTCAGCAAGAGAGAGCGAAACTTTCAGCAGATGAAAGGAAGGTTGAACACAACAAAGTGGTTTTGCTTTACACTTTTGATCTGTCGATCTCTTTCTGACATGGAACATGCAGGAAGGCAGAAATGTGAGTCATTTTGTATCAAGAGATGAACAGATCACAAATAGAGCATCTTAATCGGCTTTCTTTACCTTATTATCAAATTATTAAGAATGACACATCAAGCCACATCAAAACACAAACCACAGGTGGGACAAGCACATGGGTTTGGTAAATAGAGACAAGCTAACTGGTGACTATAAATGGAGACCAAAGAGACAAACTGACATGATGAAGTTTATACCATTGAAACATCCTACCTTCTTTACAGCAGCTTCCACTGTCCCAATTGGAGCATAGGGGATGAAGTTAATATGTTAACACCTTGTACAATAAGTCAGCACAGCAAGACAAAACTAAGTCAGTCAGTGAAACTCCTTCTAAATTTAAGTTACTTTGGTTTTTTAATCGTCTCAAAGTGGTTTTAAGCTATTTTTTGGACAATGACTGCTTATGAACTCATGCTTAATCATTTTACAGAGTCTTTGCTAAGCCACTTAGCATTGACCAATACAATCAGTCAAACTTAAAAACGATCCTGAACTCAAACTGTTGACCTGTGTTGCATCTGGACATCACAGTCAAATTATCAAACAATATTTTAAATTGTACAGGTTTCCATTTTGTTGGAAGAATAGTGTTGCTAAACACATTCCATTTCTTAACCTGAAACTATGAACATAACACGGTTTGTAAATACAAACATGTATTTTCCAGAACCACATAGGTTTTGGAGAAAGTTATTTGACTCCAGTTTTCATTTATTAGATTACAGTTAGCAGTTAGTGTCGTGGTTCATTTGAACCACTTGTATAAATAGGGTTGGAGTAATTATTATACAGTGAACCCCTGCTGTTCAAGTATTTTCCAAATTATTCATGGAAAATTTGCCTGCTTACAGATCATACCATAAATTTAAAGTAAAATGCTACTTGACAGTATTGGTTGGTGCTTGCAAAGCAGCCCGTCCAGGAGTGTAATTCATTTTCCTTGGTGCTGATTGGCTCTACCATCAAGAGTGGAGATAAGGAAAACTGAAGCTGTTAGCATCTGAAGTAGTGCCAAGTCAGTTTCCACTGTGTCTATTAATGCATATGAAGGTAGATTTGGTCTTTGAACTATGGAGTGGTCCCAATGTTTTCAAGCATGCCGTGGTAAACCCACTAGTGAAAAAATCCCAGCATTGACCCCTTAGTGTACTCAAATTTTAGATTAATATCAAAACTCCCATTTCTTTCAAAAACACTGGATGAAATTGTTTTTATCCAACTAATTGACTTTTTAAACAGGAATGGGATTTTGGAGACTTTAGAACTTTAAGGCCCAACAACAGCATTTGACACTGTCGACCACAGTATTCTAACATCCTATTACCTTTGTTCATACCTGCAGGACAAAAGTTTTTGTGTACATACACCAAACTTTAAGTCAATTTCAGAAGCTCTGTCCTGTGGAGTTCTTCAAGTATCAATTTCCACCCCTCTCCTATTTTTCATTGTATCTTTTGGTATTAGAGTCAATTATGAGAAACTACAGCATCTTTTTTTACTGTTATGCAGATGTCTGTCTGATTTAGCTTCCTATGAAGTCTAACCGCCTGAGGACTAGTGTTGGACACCACTGTGCTAGAAGATTCAACACCAAGAAATACAAGCATTTGTTCAACTATAGCTTATTAAATTGTTCTGAAACAGAAATACTCTGGTCAGGGTGTCATTAAAGAGGACTGATAGCAAACAAAACAGAAAAAGCACCATTCTTTTAAGTGCACAAGTTTGAATTTAATGAATCATGAATCAATTTTAGAGACAAACCTTTAAAAAACAATCTGAAATGTATTAAATTTGTTATTCTTGTTGGGTACCGGGGTTTGGGGTTTTGGTTCTGGGTCCTTTTTCGGCTATTCACCATCCTTCCTCCAGATAGCACCAGAGACTGCTTTTCCTGGCGGGGGGTGCCGATCTCCAACACACCTGTTCGGCATCTCCTCATCATCTCTGGAGCTCAAGAGGAGCTGACCGTCAGTTCTTCGACTCCTGAGTGTTTGCCAGCAATGGTAGTCAGAGCCCTCCAGTGTAAGACCTTGGTTACTTTCTTGAGAAACTTCCCGAGTAATTCCTCTCATTGTTCTCCTCCTCCAGGTGCCATCCTCAAGACGAGGAGTTCCTTTGTGAAAGGATTTTTTTCCTGGAACCTATCCCCTCATGACGCCGTGGAGAATTACCCACTTGTTGCCTGAGTCTCCGCACCTCCCCCCTGGAAACGCAGTTCGACAGTCGGAACGCTCCTCTGTCTCCAGCCCGCCAGAACTTACCTGTCCGCCTTCCACCACCGCCTCGTCAGCTCCTTCCAGATCAGCTTGACCAAGCTGGATTCTCAGACAGCCCGGACCCATTGAGAAACCCCTTTGGACTAAACTACCTCGACCCAACAGTCAAACCCTCCCAGACCTTCACCATCAACTCTGCAAGTAAGATCAGTCCGTTTATCATTCTCTCACTCCCTTTTCCGACGCTCTCGAACTCACCTTCTCTCTGTTGCCTCCATAGTGTGCCGCATTCCCCTAGAGCCGTTTTTCCTGGAGCTGTAGCACCTCTGCTTGTTTCCTGAATATTCAATAAACCATCCTTTACTGATTATCTGTTTCCCTGTGGTGTTCTGCATGTGGGCAAGAAAACTAGAACCGAACATGACAGAACACTCAGGCCAAAGTCCAAGCCCAGCAGACACCATTAGGAAGATACTTTCAGAACAACACTCACTAGTACAATCCCATGAATCATCCCTCCAGGAACTTAATACCCGTCAGATCAAGACCAATCAATGGTTCAATAAATTAATGACATTTTTGCAAAACTCTGTTCCACAGTCTCCTGCTCCCGAACCAACCCCGGCTCCGGATCCAGATCCTCCAGCCCGTTCCACGTTTTCAGAGATTCGCCCACCGATGCCAGAAAGATTATCTGGGGAGTTGGACAAGTGTAAAGGTTTTATTTTACAATGTTCCATAATTTTCAATCACTCACCGCAAAGCTTTGTCCGTGATAGTGCCAAAATTTCCTACGTCCTCTCCCTCTTATCGGGCCAAGCACTGAGTTGGGCCGAGGCCAGGTTCCCCTCGCCCACTGATAATGGTTGCACCTTTTGAGAAAGAGAGTTTAAGCAGGTTTTCAGCCACAATCGTGATAAAACCTTTCACTCCAGAGAATTATGGAAAATTAAACAGGGACAGGGAACGGCTGCCGAATTCGCCATTGAATTCAGAATAAAAGCAGCACCTTCCGGCTGGAATGCCACCTCCTTAAAAAGCGTGTAATTTCATGCTTTGAATGAATCTATCAAAGACGAATTAGCCCCGCTCGACGAACCAGCGACCCTAGAAGAGCTAATAAGTCTAACAATTCACTTAGACTCAAGAATACGATCCAGAACTAAAGAGAGAAATCGTAAAGACACTACCGTAAGAGCTTCCGCCGCTCCCTTACCTCCCAGATCTGATTCTTCTTCTCCCGGCTCCTCAGAACCTGAGCCTATGCAAATCGGCTGAACTTGCCTCACCCCTCAGGAGCGACATAAAAGAATGACCTCCTGCTTATGTCTTTATTGCGGGCTCACCGGTCATTTTATCACTCACTGTCCTGAGCGGTTAAACCCTCAGGTCCGCCAGTAGGGGCGAGGAGGGTGGCGGACCATCAACAGAATAACGACTCTCCTCGCTTGCTATTACCTACTACCTTGATTCATGAAGACCAGTCTCTCCCGTTGTCCGTATTAGTAGATTCAGGTTGTGAGCAGGACCTGATTGACACCACTTTAGTCCAGCAGTTGGCCATCAAAACCATCCCTCTCACTGCTCCTCTTCGAGTCACCGCTATCGACGGGCAGGCCCTCCCTCAGATCACCCACCAAACCAAGCCAATACTATTAGTCATTTCCGGGAACCATAAAGAATTAATTTCCTTCTTTGTTTTTCCCTCAGCTAACTCCCCTATAATCCTCGGCTTCAATTGGCTTCAACGACATAATCCTCACATTAACTGGGCTAACCGTCATGTCGAATCGTGGTGCACGTCCTGTCACTCATCCTGCCTCTGTTCAGCAGTTGCACCAGGTCCATCACCGGCTGAGCAAGCGGACCCTCCCGATCTTTCCACAATTCCACCCAAATATCACGATTTAGCTCCAGTTTTCAGCAAGAGCAAAGCTCTCTCCCTTCCTCCTCACAGACCCTACAATTGCGCTATAGACCTCCTTCCTAGGGCACCTCTTCCTTCCAGCCGCCTTTACAATATTTCCCGACCAGAACGCGAAACAATGGAAAAGTACATTAAATACTCGTTAGCTGCTGGCATTATCCGCCTGTCCTACTCTCCACTAGGGGTGGGATTCTTTTTCGTGGGCAAGAAGGACGGCTCTCTCCGCCCTTGCATTGATTATTGTGGGTTGAACCAGATCACTGTAAAAAACAAGTATCCCCTGCCATGGTGCTACCATTTTTTCTAAACTAGATCTCAGAAATGCCTATCACCTACTCCGTATTTGTCAGGGGGATGAGTGGAAAACGCCGTTCAAGACACCCATCGGTCACTTCGAATATCTAGTCATGCCTTTCGGTTTTTCAAACGCCCCAGCATTTTTTCA
The DNA here is from genome assembly GCF_001444195.1 of Xiphophorus couchianus. Classification (NCBI taxonomy): domain Eukaryota; kingdom Metazoa; phylum Chordata; class Actinopteri; order Cyprinodontiformes; family Poeciliidae; genus Xiphophorus; species Xiphophorus couchianus. The sequence continues at coordinate 34,848,329 of NC_040231.1, forward strand.
AGCTCTTGTCAACGACGTTCTGAGAGATTTTCTGAATGTATTTGTTTTTGTGTACTTGGATGACATACTCATTTATTCTAAGAACCTCGCAGAACACGGACAACATGTCCGGCTTGTACTCCGACGCTTTCTGGAAAAAAAACTTTTTGTTAAAGCGGAAAAATGTGAGTTCCATAAAGTATCCGTCTCCTTCCTGGGGTTCATTCTAGAAGGCGGACAGGTAAGGCCCACGGAGGAGAAGATCAAGGCGATTTTGGACTGGCCCATTCCCGAGACGCAGAGGCCACTTCAGAGGTTTCTTGGCTTTGCTAATTTCTAACGCAGATTTATCCGTAATTACAGTCAAACAGCCCTACCGTTAACAGCTCTAATGTCATCCAAGATCAACTTCAGTTGGACCCCAGAAGCAGATGAAGCATTTAAGAAACTCAAGAGTCTTTTTTCCAGAGCACCTGTGCTAGTCCAACCAGACCCCACGAAGCAATTTATTGTTGAGATTGATGCTTCTGATTCTGGGGTAAGGGCGGTGCTGTCTCAAATTTTTGCTTCAGACAACAAGACTCACCCATGTGCTTTTTTCTCCCATAGACTGTTCCCCCCGGAGCGCAACTTTGATGTGGGTGACCGCGAATTGCTGGCCATAAAGCTGGCCTTGGAGGAGTGGCAGCATTGGTTGGAGGGGGCAGAACATCCAGTACTAGTTTGGACTGATCACAAAAACTTATCCTATGTCCAATCTGCTAAGAGGCTCAATCCACGTCAGTCCCACTGGTCACTTTTGTTTCTCTAGATTCAACCTAGCCATTTCCTTTCGTTCCAGTTCTCGCAACATCGAACCCGAAGCTTTGTCCCGAGTCCACTCTCCAAACGACACTGATAAGGTTCCTCCATCTATTCTTCCCCCCAGTTGCACTGTGACTTGGGAGATTGAGGATTTAATTAAACAAGCCCGACAATCCAAACCTATCCCAGAGTTATGTCCGTCTAACAAGACCTATGTCCCCTCCAATATCAGAGCCCGGTTTATTCATTGGATTCACGCTTCCAAATTTTCTGCACACCCGGGTATAAGCCACACCATTGCCCTTATTAACCGCAGGTTCTGGTGGCCATCCATACACAAGGATGTCAAAGAATACATTTTAGCCTGCTCCATCTGTTCAAGGAACAAGCTGTCCCATCGACCTCCTTCGGGCTACCTCCAACCTCTACATATTCCCAGCCGTCCCTGGTCCCACATCTCCATAGACTTCATCACTGGCTTACCTCCTTCCAAAGGTATGACAACCATACTCACCATCATTGATCGTTTTTCGAAAGTCTGCCACTTAGTTCCTCTCAGGAGGTTACCCAATGCGTTTCAGACCACCCAGTTGCTCGTGAAACACGTTTTCTGTTTGCATGGTATCCCGCAGGAGATCCTGTCTGAAAGTCGACCCCAGTTCATCTCCCAGGTTTGGAGAGGTTTCTGTTCTGGACTTGATGCTAAAGTCTCTCTAACTTCAGGTTTCCACCCTCAGACTAATGGCCAGACAGAGCGTATGAACCAGGAATTAGAGTCGACCCTCTGCTGCTTCACATCTACTAACCCGTCTGACTGGAGTCAATTCCTACCATGGGTAGAGTATGCTCATAACAGTCACATATCCGCTGCCACAGGTTTTTCCCCGTTTGAGTTTCCATAGGATACCAACCACCGCTGCTCTCCTCTGAGGAAAAGGACATTTCGGTGACCTCCGTGCAACATCACATCCGTCGCTGCCAAAGGGTTTGGAAAAGTATGGTCCACGCCCTTAACCACAAAGCGGAACAAAACAAGTGCCAAGCAGATCGCAAAAGGATCCCAGCCCCCATCTACACTCCATTTCAGAAAGTATGGTTATCCTCACGTGACATCCCACTAAAATCCATGTCCAAGAAACTGTCTCCCAGGTTTATCGGCCCATTCGAGATTACATCTGCATTCAGTCCGTCTGCAGTTCGTCTCTGCCTCCCCTCTACCATGCGCGTACGTCCAACCTTCCACGTTTCACAGATTAAGCCCGTACAGACCAGCAATCTGTGCCCTCCTTCCGAGCCCCCTCCTCCTGCCCGAGACATAGATGGCCATCCGGCCTATTCTGTCCGCCAGATCGTGGACTCCCATCGGCAAGGTCGTGGTTGGCAGTACCTCGTCGACTGGGAGGGCTACAGTCCGGAGGATCGTTCCTGGGTCCCCGGCTCATTCATTTTGGACCTGTCCCTTATTAATGATTACCGTGGCTCTCTCCCTTCTAGTTCGTCTTGGCCGCCAGGTGGCGACCGTTCGAGGGGTACTGTTAATTTAATGAATCATGAATCAATTTTAGAGACAAACCTTTAAAAAACAATCTGAAATGTATTAAATTTGTTATTCTTGTTGGGTACCGGGGTTTGGGGGTTTTCGTTCTGGGTCCTTTTTCGGCCATTCACCATCCTTCCACCAGATAGCACCAGAGACTGCTTTTCCTGGCGGGGCGTGCCTATCTCCAACACACTTGTTCGGCATCTCCTCATCATCTCTGGAGCTCAAAAGGAGCTGACTGACAGTTCTTCGACTCCTGAATGTTTGCCAGCAATGGTAGTCAGAGCCCTCCAGTGTAAGACCTTAGTTACTTTCTTGTGAAACTTCCCGAGTAATTCCTCTCATTGTTCTCCTCCTCCAGGTGCCATCCTCGAGACGCGGAGCTCCTTTGTGAAAGGATTTTTTCCCTGGTTTCCTGGAACCTATCCCCTCGTGACGCCATAGAGAATTACCCACTTGTTGCCCGAGTTCCCGCACCTCCCTCCTGGAAACGCCGTTCGACAGTCGGAACGCTCCTCTGTCTCCAGCCCACCAGAACTTACCTGTCCGCCTTCCACCACCGCCTCGTCAGCTCCTTCCAGATCAGCTTGACCAAGCTGGATTCTCAGACAGCCCGGACCCATTGAGAAACCCCTTTGGACTAAACTACCTCGACCCAACAGTCAAACCCTCCCAGACCTTCACCATCAACTCTGCAAGTAAGATCAGTCCGTTTATCATTCTCTCACTCCCTTTTCCGACACTCTTGAACTCACCTTCTCTCTGTTGCCTCCATAGTGTGCCGCATTCCCCTAGAGCCATTTTTCCTGGAGCTGTAGCACCTCTGCTTGTTTCCTGAATATTCAATAAACCATCCTTTACTGATTATCTGTTGCCCTGTGGTGTTCTGCATGTGGGCAAGAAAACTAGAACCGAACATGACAATTCTTCATATTACACACACTCAAACATTTCCCTTCATGTCTATACATAATACAACAGGAATGTAAAGAATTGAAAAAAAACCTAAAGTCAGATTTTTACACTCTTACATTCCTACCTCCTGAAAAAAAAAAACAACGCCTCTAAAAAAGACACGCTGGTGTTGGATGCTGGCTTTGTTTGCTGTGGCAATGTAATGTGTTTTTGTTCAAATGACCGAGGCAATGTTTGTTCTACAAGGGATAAAGCAGTGAGTTTATATGATGGCGTGACCCACAGCAAAAGTTGTGGGAAAAATATTATTGAATATAAATTTCACAACTACTACCCAAATCTTCTATAAGCGTTTGTTGTTCATTAACAACATGATTTAACAGGACAAATTAAGTCAACAAAACCCTCTCAGGTTTAAAATGTACTTCTGGTTTACTGTACGGTGCCAGTGACTGAGAGAAAAAAGACTCATTTTCCACAGCAGTGACATAACCAGGGAATTCAGGAGAGACTTTATTATGCTGAGTGTCCATCACTCAACACTGAGGCTCATGGGTGTGAGTGTCTGTGTCAGTGTAGGAAACAAAATGTGTACATACATATGTGTCTGTGAGTGGGTAATTGTAGATACTGCATATAGAGAACCACTTTCACAATACTTACCAACAAAGGGAGAGCTTTTGTGAAAAGTGACCTTTTCCCAGTCCGCACAGTTTTTGCATTTCTACTATGCTCTACTAGTTAGGTTTAGAAGTATTGTGGTTGAAGTTTTGGTTCAGGTTAGGGGTAGAGTTGGGGAAAATGTACAGTATGGGTTAGGTGTGAATGCAGTTAAATAAATGGAAGTCAATACAATGTACTCAGTTTGTATAGAACTACAAGGATGTGTTTGCGTGTATAAACCAGGTTTTTATATCCTTGTGGGAACCTATTTCTGTCTAGAATGTAGGGTTGTGGGGACATTTCCTTGGTCCCCATGAGGGAAAATGCTGTTTTTGTGTTAGTGGTTAGGACTGTGATGGCTAGGTTTAGGTTTAGGGTTAGGTCTGTGATGTTAGGATTAGGGGTAGGGTAATGGTTATGCTGCAGAAAATGAATGGAAGTCAATGTAAAGTCCCCACCAGTCATAAAAACATGACCATGTGTATGTCTGTTTGTTTTGGTGCGTTGCATAACTGTTGCAGAAGTAGACAAAAGAAACCTGGAGCAGTTAGACCTGGAGTAAAACAGAATCACTAATGGCCTTGCAATGGATCCAAAGGAGCAACTGTTGACATTTCAATTTAGCGAAAAAAATAGCAGTTGAGATTTGAGTCAAACTGAGAGCAATAAAATATCTTGTTTTCCATCATTCTTAGTAAATTATAAGCATTGTGCCTTTTGCTTGTTCTTAAATATATTATCTCTTCAATTGCAAGGCATGCTTCTCATGTTTCTTGGTATGAAACAAGTTATCCTTCATGGGGTGAATTCGTATTTTTTATTTTTTACATATCCACGAAAGAAAAAAGAACGAATGAGCTATAGGTAGAAGTGAGCATACCTCTTCCAGCTGGCAGGCCTTAATGATGGAAGTGTAGCGAAATTCGTCATAAGTCAAGCCGAAAAGGATGTTGTCACGAATGGTCCCTGGCATTACCCAAGAAGTCTGCGGTGAATACGAAACTCGACCGCTGTGTCTAATTTTGCCCTCTGATGGCACCAGCTCTCCCAGGATCATCATGAGGAGGGAACTCTGAAAAAAACGGGGAACACTGACTTCTACAACATTTTAAGCTCAAGATAAACAAGGTTTGGTCACGTCCCGCTGCATTTTACAGTCTAAGCATTTCACTTACAGTACTCACATTACATATTTTTAATATAAAGAGCATAAGCATTGCTTTAACTATTTGTTTGAAATACCTTTCCAGACCCAGTAGATCCAGCCACTCCGAGCATCATGCCTTCCTCTAAGCGTAGGTTGATGTTTTTGAGGACAGGTGTGATGTATAAGTTAGTGAAGAACAGTCCATCGTCACCAATCATGTGTCCATTTGCTTTGTTCTCCCTCTTGATCTTCTCAAAGAGCTCAACAATACCCTGCAAGAGAATTTAGAGTTTGAGTAAAGTGACAAAGACACAAAGGTATTTACAGTCCATAATACTATGAAGATGCCAGTCCATGAAAATTCTGTTATTAAATGTCCACCTTTGACTTGTAAGAGCTTACCATATCGTACTACTACTACTTAGCATAACTTGACAGGTTTGGGTTGAATTATTGTCTTTTTTCTTATTTTTTTTTACATTGCCTTGAAAAGTTATTCATATCTCTTTTTCACACTTTTTCCATATTACACCCCCTCAATGTTTATGTATTCGTTTGGGATTTGAAGTGGAAGCTGAAGGATGAATGATTTGCAATGATTTTTGTACTCCAATACCCCAATATCAAACTGTTGACCAAAAATTGTTATGATGAGCAGGAGTACCGTATCAATCCCTCAAAAGTTCAAATAATATCTAAATTAGATAAGTGAAAATTCCAGAGCAGGACCAGTAAAGAGAGAGAAGTAGGAAGTTTACACCATTTCACCATCACCATGACATGTCTGGCACACTAAATAAACATGATCAGGAATGCAATATTATGTGTTTTGCTGAGATCAGCTGATCAACCAGAGAAAATCATGCAAATGTCAAGGATGTCAAGGGCACATTGCTCTTGTATGTAGGAGGTCTACCTCCCCTTGCCTCTTGTTTTACTTTACTTTTTGTATAAATTCCTTGTTCAGAGGCAACCTATGATAAAGCAGTTCTGCAAAGATGGTCAGGGGAAGCTGAAGAAGGTCTGTTTGGGGTTGTTTTTAGGCAACAGACTGGGATGCTCTTTGCCAGTCACATGGAGATGACTGGGTCAACAATGCCATGCCAAATAGAACAGTGATTTGATTCCCCAATGACAAATCTCTGCTTACTACTGACCTGAAGGAAATGACTAGCAAAGAAAAAGCGTGGAAGACAAATAATTACTGAAGAGTTTCCAAAGCAAATAAAAATTGAGATTGGAGGACATGTATTACACAAATATTGAGTTTAAGGGAAAAATGGGATTGCTGAAAGAAAAGTCCATAAAAGTTTTAGGCTGTTTGCCTGTAAGCAGAATAGTTTTCAGATTTTTGTGCCTCATCTTGTTCTTTTAGACAATGACACCAGAGTAAACTCCTCTGAGTCTGAGGAAAAGAAGCACAAGGACAGGAGAAGACTCACAAAGGCCCACAATAGCCTTTTTCAACCCATCTGTCACTGCCTCTGAACAGATTAAAGGATGACGCAGAGCTATGCTAGAAAAGGGGAACCCTGTGTGACTGACTAGGTTATTCATTGACCCCCCGTGATGTTTTATGGGGCTAAGCTCCAGTAATGCCAGTATTGGTTGTAGTTTGTACATGAAATTCTCATTCTAAAGAGCTGACGTACACGCTGTCAGCTGTAAAGGAAAAAAAAGAACAACCACCCCCCTGGCATTTGTATGTGAATCCACACATTCCAGGAAGAGAGTAAAAACAGAATTTGGGAATTGGGTAATGAACACCGAGTCTCAGAGGGAGAACTAGAGTGTTCCCAGCAAAGTGGTGACACCACTTGGTTAATTAACTATGCAAAGTGAGGGATTGCCGGGCGTCTGTTTTCTCACGGTATTGGGTAGACAATGAATCACACCTGTTAGACTAGGTTTACAGCCTTCGACTATAGATAAGAAATTACAATCCTCTCCTGGTGACAGTGAGGAATGAACTTTTACACCTGTAACTCATAGTGGTTTAAGGAGTTGACTTTCCTCAGCGTCGTACTGCCGGAGCTTGGCATAATGATAGAGAAACAGGAACAACTAAATATTCCCGCTAAACACACCATTGCAGGATTTCATGCTGACATACGGCAACTTAGACAGTATCATTTTTTGTCTCAACACATTTCATAGATTTTTCTCAATTATTACTAACATGAAAATCAGATGAAAAAACCTGCCATCATCTGTGGGTAAAATTATTATTTGTTCATAGGTGACTCATATTTAGATTTTACATTATACAATGTGTTTAATAAATGAAGGATTAAACCTCTGGTTTGTGCCTGTTGAGATGTATTGTCAATCCATATCAATGAAAACAGCTTGCAGCAGCATGTATTTTGAATTTAGTAATGTTTGTTGAAGACCGGTTCATTTAAAATGACATTTTACATATAATGCATCAGAATGACAACAGCTTATTTAAAAATATGCTTTAATTTTTTATCAGACTTAGACTTAGACTTAGACTTTATTGATCCTTTGGGAAGACTCCCTCAGGAAATTGAAGTTACCAGCAGCTCCCAGGCAAAAAACAAAGATAACACACAGTAAGTAAAGTGCAAAAGAATACAAAATACAAATTAAATACTAAGGTACACACCAAATGTGAGTAACCAAAACCTTAAATTATGCAAGAAAAACCTTAAATTATGTGAAACAAGGAATAAGAATATAGAATATAAGAATATAAGTAAATATAAATACAACACAAAAAAATATATATATAAGAATTTGGCGGATAGATTGACCAGTGATATCGTATTGCACTATGTGGTTTGACCTGATAAGTATGGAGAAAAATACAAGGGGTCACTACTCCTTCCACCCTGTGTCACCTCCCCCCCCCCAATGAGGAATTGTACAGTCTGAAGGCATGGGGGACAAAAGAGTTCTTAAATCTATTGGTCCGGCACTTGGGAAGCAGCAGTCTGTCACTGAACAGGCTCCTCTGGCTGCTGATGACAGCGTGTAGAGGGTGGCTGCTATCATTGTATTGTTTTGCTTTTTAACAGATTGTGAATAAAATCCATAGTTTTAGCAGAGATGGACACTTCATGAAAGACATATGGCATCTTTATTTGACAAGAACAAGACTAACAAATGTTTGAAAGTGACTGACATGTGGTTATTGTGCAAAAGCAGGTTCTGCACCATTGCATTACCTTTACAGGGTTTAGAGCTTAACTTGAAAAGAGGGAATGAATTATGAAGCCCTGGGTTGTTAATAAGAAGAGGTATGCAGGCCTTATTAAACAGGACTAAGATTTGGATTCTCAGGTGTCTAATTGTGAATATCAAGGTATCATGATAAGAAGCAGCAGTGCCTGTACCCAACACAGGTTACAGTGCAGTCATTCTGGTCTAAAAGCTGGATTCATTCATTCATTAAATAATGAAAAGGTTTTTTTGTCAGTTCAAAACTGTAAATTTTAACAAAAATGTAGTCTAAATGTGTCATCATATTTAAAACTGTCCTTTCAAATTTCAGACTTTCAGCTTTAGAATAGCCAAACACTGACTCTTTTTCTACAAATCAGAATTATTGTAACAACCCAACTGCAAAAAGAATGAAATGGGTTCATTCATATGAACTTAGACTGCTTTTACACCAGCCAGATTTAAGTGATCGAACCCTAAATTAAATATCTGCTTACAGATCAGGGTTTAACATGGATTAATGCCTAAATGAGGACAAAGTTTAACTTTTACAGTGGAATTAGGTCTATCGCGCTCTAGGATTGTCCAAGTGTACTGAGTATGCAAACAGACCTCATCCCAGGATGCAGAGACATTGATCAGCTCCAATCCAACCGTGGTCAAGCTGTAATCCATTACTTTGTATTCTTCCTTAAGCAGAAAATCCTGGAAGCGAAACACACACACACACACACACACACCCAACACACACACCCGCACACCCCGACACATGCACATGCATTCAGCATGGACAATATCAGTGTTTCCTACATTATGATGCAAAACTAACATTTTACATACAATTTTAAAAATCAAAGCAACAATCACATCCATTTACCACCAGCTTTATTAGACACAAGATTCAGATGGAATACAGCCCTTTCTTGTGTGAGACACACTAATATCTGAATATCAAATTATATTATTTGAAACAGAGGTATCCCTAAAAGTTACATAAATTCTCAAAAATAGATCAGTGTGCTTAAAAAAAACACACAAACAAAACTGATTCTGCCTACCTCGATCTTCTGGACCAGTGCCAGCGTGTCGTACCACATCTGGATGGAGCCTGGCAGCTGGCGGGTGAGCGTCATACGTAGCACGATGCAGTATGACGCTGTGGTGAAAATCCGCCGCAGTATGATGCCGTTACTGAGTGCATATGGCACGATGGCCGATATGATTACCAGTATGGCAGAGAAAAAATATGAAGCACTGTAGAAATAGCGCAAAGAGCCAATCTTTCTGGTTAAAGTCATTTCATCCCTGAAAGGAGAAGAAAAATTGTCATTTTAGGTAAATGTATTATCATACAACTATTACTTTACACTAGGAGTACCCTGCAGTTTTTTGCCTATCAGCGATCGTTAAGGAGCCTGACCTGCCAATTCTGATTTCGGCTAATATAATTTTTTTTGGTTTTGCTAAACATAGCTACAAACTGATGAAGTTGGGAACAGGTGGATGATGGCAGGGCAAATGGGGGCAGTGGCTGATTTTCTCATCTTGGCAGAGGTAGATAAGATCAGTTGATAATATCAGTTTCACATGTTAGCATCAGCCAATCACTGATCTCCCAAAATTAAGGAAATCAGGGCCGATTTAGTGAAGGACCCCTTCTTTATTCAATAGCATGTACATCAGTTTTTTCATATTTGATATTTAAGGTAGCAAAGTTGTTGCTGTAGGCATTGTTGGAGCCTTTTTATTTTATATTGTGATATTACAACTGTACTGCTGAGGACTGAATATTTAGATTACTAATAGGGAAATGAAAAATCTGAATGTCTGTCAAATGTGTAACATATGAAGACTGTTTTAAAGAAAGAGTATCAAAATGAAACAAGTAGGAAATATCATCAGGCAATGTTGAGCAACTCTGACACTGACTCTAAAAACCAATAAACTTACAGGATTTATAACTGGTTCCAGGAGTCTCTATCATAATGAAGCATATTACTAACAAACCAGCAAATCAGCTGATTTATTAAGTAAGAGAAATATATTTAACCCACATAATGTTTAATACTGGTATGTTCCCTGTGGAACTCATCCTTGGTGTGAACATCAGCCCTAAAGCCTTATAGACGTTTCACAGTATCTGTACATGACCTTTCCACAATAAAAATTACATAATCAACCCAAAGCTTCTGTATCAGAATGTTATACGGTAGGGTCAAAATCAATGTTTTCTACAATAAAAACTAGATTTTCAAGCTTGGGTAAAAACAATATTTCCAAAATTTTTTTCATAATTTTAAAAAGGTTGTAAACAAGAAGCATCAGATATTATTAAACATAATTAATATCTTAATTTTTTTCCCGTTAAATTGAATGACAGACCACCCCTCCACTACAGCAAGCATACCAGAATACAACTGACATGAGAAGTGACTGAATACAATGGCACATTTAAAAAAAAAAAAAAAAAATCAAGGAAAATCATGTTTTAATTGCTTTCATTCTTTGTGCGTCTAGAGAGTAGTGTTGCCTTACTGTCTGATGTTTTTGATGATGGTTTCCATCACTTCCTCCCAGCCGTAAGCCTTCACCGAGTGAATGTTCTCCACAATCTCAGAAGTTAGAGCCAGACGTCGGTTTATCAGCCCAGCACGCTTCGCCCTGCATGCAGCAGGCATATTAACGCGTGCATGTGCATGCGTGCGTGGGGGTGTGCATGCGTGGGGGTGTGTGCACATGTGTGTGTGTGTGATGACGTGTTTTCACCTAGGAGGTCCCATCTTCAGGGACAGCCACGCTTGGAGAATGCCCAGGAGAGTGAGAGCTGCCAGGGCACAGAAGCCGTTCACCTCGATCAGCTCCCAGATCAAACCAGTACACAGGATACACTGCAGAGGGGTGATCCATACAAAGTGTGCTAGTCCCAAGCTCTGGAATGCAAACACACACATGCGTGCACACACACAGAGTAATGTTCAATGAGAGCAAAGAGGCACATTGCTGTTGCTTTTATACCCCGTGTGAGGGAGGAATCTTTGAACAAAAAAAACTGAAACAAAAACTGAACAATCAAATCAACAACCTAAACATCTATTTTTAAATAAAAAAGCTTTCATATAAAGTGAACATTAAAATGTTTTTGCATTGATATATACAGTATATACAGTACAGACCCAAAGTTTGGACACACCTTCTCATTGAATTCAATGAGAAAGTGTGTCCAAACTTTTGGTCTGTACTGTATATATATATATATATATATATATATATATATATATATATCCAAGAACAGCACAAACTGAATTATAGGAAAGCAATATCATGAAAAATTTGTGTGAACCAGGAATACTTTATCCCAGTTCTACTGAGAAACACTTTCACTAACACCAGGTGAGACTAAAATGTCCACCAAATGCAACGTTTCAAAGCCCGCAACCCACATCGAAAGCCCATGATTTTCTGCCATGATGGAGAATAGTTCAACAGATTACAACATTTTGGGGATGCTGTGAGAAAACTCCCCTCTGTCTCTAACATGTGGCTTTGACAATAATCACAAACTGGGACTAACAACAAGCATTAAGATTAGAATGGCTCACCAGCAGGGTTTGGCCTAGAAGTAGATTTTCACCATTTCAGAGAAAATGAAAGAAAGCAATTAAAGAGCACCAGCAAAGTACAGACTCACAACATAAATGTGCATACATTTAAAGTATTACTAATACTAGTCTTTAAAACTCATGAAAATTGTTTCAATTGTTCCACAATGCAGTGCAGAAACATAAAACAGCTAATGTAAAAATGTGTCACAAAATAACACTTGGCCATAGGTTTTTACAGCCAGAACTTGTTTTCAAGACTTTTTTATCATTTCATTTGCTCTTATTTTTATTAGTATGTATTTTAATAACACACAGTGTGCATATATTTTAAGGCAGCTTTATTTTTTTAAGGCTACTACTACAGAGATATTTCTGTAGAAAACTGATAGGTGGTTTTGGGGCTTTCATTTTATTTACACCAATCAAAAGTGAAGCAGCACAATACAGCGCAAATCTATCTATATAACAATATGAGTATATGTACTATACTTAATGAAAAGAACTGAATGGACTTCAATAAAGATGAACTAATTATTTCATTCAGATTCTCTATGCCTGTAAGATTTTTGGTGAGACTTGTTTAATGCAGTGAAGATGGTTGAGTTGGAAACCACAACTTGGCCAAAAGAAACTTTTACAACAGCTCGTCATTTTTGAGAAATAATGAACTTGACTTTTTTCTTTTCCTCATGTTCTGTTTTGTCCATTCCTTCTGGCTTTTAATAGGATTTAAACAAAGGGGGAGGAGAAGTCAAAGTCAGATTTATTTCTATCCATCCATCCATTTTCTGTACACCCTTGTCCCCAGTGGGGTCAGGAGGGGTGCTGGTGCCCATCTCCAGCGAACGTTTTGGGCGAGAGGCGGGGTCACCCTGGACAGGTCGCCAGACTGTCGCAGAGACAGACAGGACAAACAACCATGCACACACACTCACACCTAGGGAGAATTTAGAGACCAATTTACCTGACAGTCATGTTTTTGAACTGTGGGAGGAAGATTTATTTCTATTTCATTTTATTTTAACATCAAGATCTGAGCTCTAAGTTGGGAACACTTTTATTTTTAATTTTTTTGGATTTGTCATTTCATCAAGCCTTTTTTTCTTTCTGTTTGTTTTGGCAGCATCAGTCCTCCATAGAAACAAAGTGCTTCTAAAAAAAAACAACTCAGATACAGGCAAAGGAGAAAGAAGAAACAGAGGCAAGAGGGATTAAAGATGCAACCCAAAAGAGTTGGGGAAAGACGCAACAAATTACAGCACTGTATTCAGATTATCTCTGATGAATTTAACTATTTAGGAATTTATCTGGAGTCACTCTTTCAAGTGGTACCATTTCTTCCTGAATATTTTTCTATTCTTACAAATAACGATGTTCTGCCTTTAAGCCCTTTGAGAGAGAAAAAAGAGAGTAGCTAAAATGACAACCAGGAAGGCAGAAGAAGACAACAAATTAGAGCTGATCATGAGACAGTATCAGTCAAGCTTATAAGCCATACTCCTATGTGAAACATGTAAGGAAGAAATCCCTCCTCCCATTTTAAAAAGTGAAATGTATGCAATGATTTTAGAAGTGCCTGCAGGACTGTATGTGTGATGCATGACTATTCACAATGAATAAAGCGACAAAAGCAGCGCGGTGAAGCGCGCCAACTCTCACACTTCAAGAATCCACTTTCATCAGTCCCTTTCTGCTGAATCTCACCTGTATTACAGGTGAAGCACCCAGTTCTCAGTTCATGGAGCGCCCTGTTATCCATTTACTTGTAAGTTTCCACCTTTCATTAATCAGGCATCCCACCATACACCCACACACACACACACACCTGCACGCATGCACACACACGCACACCCCGTAACTCAGCACCTTTGTGTATTGGGTTGGCCACATGTGAGCTAGGTGATAATTGCCCTGAAGCAGATTGCAGAGTGTTTCTACATTCAACGTCCAGGTGACACCCCAACAACACAGGTGACAGCACACACACTTGTGCATACCCTTCAGCTGTTCAGCATAGCCTCGCATTTATTTTCCAACCTGTTAAGTTGGTTACATGACGCAGCGTTTATGGACCAACACTTGATTGACTCGGTGTTGTGTCCTCTCATTCTCAGAAAACAGACAATAGCTGGGTGTCATAATAAAGATGATACCTGTTGACCTCTTGTCAACTTTTACATTAGGCTGGATTTAAATACAGTAAGCAATGATCCAAACTCTAACACGAGTGGATTTTCAATGGTTTCTATTTCAAGTGCAGCCTTCTTTTCTCCTACCTCATCCAGCTTGTTGAGGTGGGCAGACATGAGACTGACGAGCTGCCCGGTACTGATCTTATCCAACACCCTACTGGACAGCTTGAGTGTCTGAAAAAAGTAAAAATTGAGGGCTAGTTGAAATTCAACGATCATAAGTGAATTTGGAAGGAAGGTTTGTCATACTGAAGGATTACTGGAATCTCCTTCTCATGCCTTTTTGTATATGAGGCTGAAGAGGGCAATGCGAATCTGCATGCCGAGGTGATGCAGGCCGTAGATTGCGGGCTGCAGCAGGATGAAGCGAGCGGTGAAGAGGAGGCCGAGCCCCAGGGCCAGGTAGTACCCCTGACTTCGCTCCGGAGCATGGAAGGGGTCAAAGGAAGCGATAATGCGACCTGAAAGCTGAGGCTGCACAGTCTTGGATGCCTCCTGCAAAGGAAAGATGACACATCGACACATCAACAGTTTACTGTCGCTTATTTTGCCTCAAACATACCAGTGTGAAATAGAGATCCTTGATCTGATGATTGAGATTGATTATTGATTAATATCAAGGTTCAAAGATACACTCAACTCACAAAGTCTGTCTATTGAATATTTTATTCTTATTTTATCTTGTCTACAATTGCTACTCAGTGGTGGTTGTTGTGTGTCTTGTCTCTATGCTGCTGTAACTGCGAAATAATTTCCCTGATGGGATGAATAAAGTAATTCTATTCTATTGTCCAGTGTTTTCATTTAGGGTATTAGAGGCTGCAGTGAAACCTACATTCAAAACCACCAGTTTAATTTGACAATCAACTCTTTTTTTCTTTTACCAACATGTTTTTCCATACCTCAGCTTTTATTAATAGTCTGGAGTGATCCAGTCAGAGTCCTGACATGAATATGATAGAGAATATGATAGAGAGAGAGAGCAAAAGATTAGGCCTAGAAGGCCTTTCAACCTAAAAGACTTGGAGCTCTGTGCCCAAAATTTATGATGAAGATATGAGTGAAAAACCTGTGAAAAGCTGGTTGGATGTTATCAGAAACTGGAGAGCTGGGTTGGACTCTCTGGTACAGAACTTAACTGGTCCAAATCTTACCTAAAGAACAGGGACTTCCTTGTATCAGTAGGACAAAAATCACATGTGGGGTACCCCAAAGGTCCATAATGGTTCCCCTCCTATTTGATATCTACATGCTCCCAATATTTGAGGCTATAAAAAAATATTAGATTAGTTATGCAGATGATACACAGCTCTACATTACGATGTCATCAGGTGACTTTGAATCCATCACAGCACTGAACAGATGCTTAGAACAGATAAATGTGTGGATGTTTCAGCATCATCTCTTACTTCAGGTATATCTAGAGCGGGGCTGTGCAGAGACCTTTGGAGGGGCAGGGCCTCAAATCTAAAAAAGGGGCAACTTGAATAAAAACACAGTACAACAACATAACAACAATCCATATTAATCAAGAATTTAATTGGATCCTACTATATCATTGCCATCATGCGGGGAAATGCAAAGCAAATCTAGTCTATATTTTCGCCAACAGGTATAAAGTTTCTGTTTCTGCTGCTGACAGTCCTGGAGGGCTGAGCTGATCTGAGACTGTAGCTGTTAAACAGACCAGAGGAGAGAAAGTCTCTGGTTATAAAGTTATGAAATAAGCTAATTTGCTGCCATTTTACTAATTAAGCCCTAATAATATCTATTTAACCTCTACAACAACCTGGCAGCAGACTGATTTATAGATCAAAAAACTCAAAGGGGTTTTTAACTCTATATAATAGTTTGATGTTAGCACCTCTAAGACCTAGAATTATAAGACTGGGATATCAAGGCAAAGAAAACTCAATAGCTGCTGGTAGGGGCCATTCAGGGGCCTCCAGACATTCAGGGGCTTCCAGACATTCAGGGGCCTCCAGACACTCAGGGGCCCCTAGAAATGGTTTAATTGTAACACAGACCATTGATCTAAACCTGTAGCATCATTTATAGAGAATAACAATGTTACATTTTATTAATGCATTCAGCTGAGAAAAATAAATAGTACATTTAGGATTTAATTAGGAAGTTTACTTTGTAAAAGTTTAAAGAATCATCTTGATAGTTTGATTGTTGTGTTACCATGGCTACAATATGGTGTAATCTTTGTGTTTGAATTGGGTTTGTTCACAAATGCATCACAGCAAATAACCAATAATCAGTGATTGATTTTAAACTCGGCCAATAAACCTGATCTCCCTCTCACAGATTCACCTTATCTATATTTAAACATGTTAGTGATGCTGAGGTTCTTAGTAGGACGGGTTCCGGAGGGAGGGGGGTTCTGTCAGCCCCCATATTACCTTGGGCCAGTCCTGCATGAACAGCTGCTGCGATGCGCATCTCTGGAATCTACCTGGAATCTACCTGGAATCTACCTGGAATCCCCCGGTGGCCCCCGTCAGTCCGCCGATGCTTTGGAGATATTTTGATTCATTTCATTATGGCATGTTTGGCTTTTTGCTGCGGTTCTAATTATTGCTACAATATTTTCTCTGATGTTTATTTTGTGAACTAATTGCTCTGGGTCGAATCTTCCTTTAACACTTGAGGTTCTGCAATAACTTCTATTTACAGCTGCGAATCTCCAGCCCAGATCCCGTCAGCAGCGGCTTTAACCCGCCTGGTAGAAACGTTAAGGAGAAGCACCTGGTACTCTTTGTGTCCAAATCTTCAGCCGAGTCGGAATGAAACGGACCAAGCAGAACTTTTCAGGCCCGGAAGAACAAAAAGGGAAACAGTGTTTTTTTTTGTTTTGTTATTTTTTGTGAAATTAATCTGAACCACCCGGTACCAGGTGGTACCGGGGCTTTGAGCTGCGTTGTGACTCACGGTGACAGTCGGTACCGTGTCTTATATCAGGACATCTGATAACGACAGACATTCTTTATATCTGTCAGTGGACCGACTCAAGCTGCCTGTAGTGAACCGGGCCTTTAGCAGAATGATGAAGTTAAAGTCAGAAGTTTTCTCTGCAGCTGAAGCATTTCTGTGTTTAGGGACGAGGCGCGTTTTGTCTCGCTATTGCAAGGACAATTATGAAAGTATAAATAGAAACAGTTTTTCTAACGTCAGCATCAGACTTACGTTTTTATTCACAAACCAGTTCCTAGTTCCTCTGAGCTTCCTAGTGTTTCCCCGGAGCTCCCTTGTGTTCCTTTGACGCCCTCTAGTGGTCCCTATGTTCCCTTGTTGCTCCCTAGTAATCCCTGTGTTCCCTCTGAGTGTCCCCCTAGTGCTCCTCCGGAGACCCCGCCTCAAAGTGCTCCTCCCAAGACCCCGCCTCTTAGTGCTCCTCCCGAGACCCCGCCTCTTAGTGCTCCTCCCGAGACCCCGCCTCCCTGTGCCTCTCCCGAGACTCCTCGTTGCCACCTCTGGGCGGTTCCCAAGACTCTTCGTTGCCATCTTCAGCACTACCGCAGACGCCTGCAGAACCTCCCCCGTGGATTCCGCCTCCTGCGTTTCTACCTGGAAACGCAGGATTTTTTTGTGTGTTTCTGGACTCCTGGCCCTTCCTGTGCCTCCGCCCACTCTGTTGGGTTGCTTTTTGTTGTTTAAGACTCTGCCCCCCCGTCCAGCGCCCCTCTGCCCACCCTTGTGTTTTTGTACGCACTTGAGGGAGGGGGGAGCACTGTTTTGAATTGACTCACTGTTGAAAATGTGCAACACAAATAAAATTGCTTGACTTTTTTGTCAATGCCACAAATCAATGCATGAAGAGTTAGCATACATACAGTACAGCTACATCTCAGTAAATTAGCATAAGCACTCAAATGAGGCTTGTTTGTCAGATTAAAAACACATTTTGAAAACAGCAACCTTTATTCAACATGTTGTTCATGAAGCCCTTATTTCCGTATTAAAATGTTTTTATTGGTTTGATGTAATATTCTAATTTTAAAGGTTGTTTTAATTAGCTGTTAGCAAAAAAACATCATAATTAACATAAATGCTTGAAAACAGCAGTCTCTGTGTAATTAATCTATATAATGTGTAAATGAACTTTTTAATAATACAATCCTTTAACAAGAGACAACTGTATTTGGCAATGCCTTAAGGTACAATACCATTTGCAATAAAATATGCAAGGACTTAAATGAAGAATTATTTTTTCTGTATGAACAGGGAACTTTTTAAAGAATTACAGGTACAAAATAAGAAAACTCCCTTTTCTCTTTGTGATATTACTGAAACTGTCTTCATTCATTAAAAAATGTCAGTTAAAAAAAGATGACTCATAATCCACTCAGACACCAGGATCAACAATTAATTTGTCTACAGGATAACTGAGCAAAAATGTGTTAACTTGAATCAACTCCTTTCAGAACAGCTTTGTATTCCCACAGTGTCCTCTGTGAATCTAACAAGCATTCCTGTTGTCCAGACAACCAGCTCCCACTGTACAAAGTCACCCAGTAGCTGATGCCCTGCCCCCCTCGTATATCTGGGACAATGACACTGCAGCACAACATGCCTGTCATCTTCAGACGTTGCTCCACTGTAGCGTTATTGGTCTTGTCTAGACCAATACACAAGAGTTGCACAAGAGTTTAAATATCTTACAACAAGCTTGACACAAAACAAACAAGTTCTCAGTAGTGGAGCCACAGTGGGGTGACACCAAGTTTGATAATTTTAATTCAACTGAAAATCTGCAGCTGGAGGAAATATGCATATTTTAACTGCTTGGCAGTTAAAGCTGTAGTATATAACTTTTATCATTAAAAAAGAAAACAAAGAAAAGTCATTGACACTATGTTATGAGAGATAATATGTCTAAACATTGAGCTGCTCTGCTTTCTCAAAGTGCTCCAGAGCAATCTAGAAACAACCAATCAGAGCAAGGAGACGGGGCTTAGAACTGTCAATCACTGTCAATGTAGTAAGCACGGCCACTGATCACAGCAGATAAATGGTTTTCCTGTAACGCTAAGTGGCTTCTCCGCCATCAGAACATGTAGCAGCAAGTACATGAGGTTGATTGACAGTGCTAAGACCCTCCCTCTGGCTCTGATTGGTTGTTTTTGGTTAACAGTGCCGCATTTCTTCAGATGGCAACAGCAGCTCAGGGAGGAGGTGGAGGAGCTTGATCTTTTCACAGATTATCTGTCTCATTGCATGCTGTAATGACATGGTGACAGTTTTAAGAAATATGTAAAAACATACTTTTTTATAAAAGTTGCATACTGCCCCTCTAAATAAAATGTGCTGTACCAACAAAATCATTCATATCCTGGAGCTTTTACACATTTTGTCTTAACAACCTTATCACAAACACATCTCTGTAGTCCATAATCCGAAAATAAAAAAAATATGGCAGCTGATGGAATGATGAATGAGGAGTTGGATGGAGCCAAGTACAGGAAATCATGGAAATAAATCCGTCCGTGGCACGAGAGAGGAAGTTCACCTTCCAGCACGCCAAAGACCCTAAATATACATCCAGAGCCACAGGTCCAGTCAAAGTTCAGACCTAAACTAAGGTCCTGTGGTTACACTTGAAAACTGTCATGAAACGGTGTGAGGTGGTGAAGGCAACAGGCGGGAGACCCAGGATGTGAAGAAATAAATGTTTTTAATGAAGAATGTCCAAACATTACTCAGTCCATCAAATCCAAAATCCGGCAGCACGGCCGAGCAGAAGCCTGGGCTCGACGCCGGTAGCAGCCGGTACACAAAGGATGAGAAGAGAGACTGGGCACACGGACGACAGGGACAGGACGCCAAGTGAGACGAGGACCCGACAACGACACAGAGGCACAGGTGACACTAAATACACAGAAGGTAATCGGGGAATGAGACACACCTGGGAAACAATCAAGAGGAGGACAGGACAGCACAGAGACCCAAAGGACTAGGAAAGCACACAAAGAACTCAAAATGAACACAGAAAAAACACAGATCATGGCAAAAACTGTCATAGCAGGTATTATGCAAAGAAGAATGGGCAAGAATTTTAGTCTCAAGAGATTAACTCAAAGCTTTATTTGCAGTGAAAGTTGGCAACATAGCATATTAGGAATGGGTCATATGGACTTAGAATTTTATTGATTTTAGGTGCTATTGCTCATGATCCTGATAAAAGACCTATTCATTACTTTTTTTAAGGTATCTGTAGGACTGATGGCATAGCGCCACAAACATAAATATTGTTCTTGAAAAACATTTGAAATAGGCTTAATCATATTTTTGAATGAACTGATATTTAAAGATGGTCTTATGAAGCAAACAACAGAGAAAAGAGCACACACACACTATCACACACGGATAGTTCAACAAAAGAAGGGTAATTATTCAAACTTTAAAACAACGTGACTCCTAATGATCTATAAACAACTGCACAAGAGTTTAAATATCTTAAAGCTGCTGCAAAGCCAGAAAATATATAATAATTACTATGAATTAGCCATTTCTTGAAACATTGGGGCTTAGTAACATTGGGGAAATCCACTAATGTACTAATGTTTTGGGGACACAAAACAAAATGTGGGTTGGTGGCAAAGGTTAAATATATATTATATAAAAAGCATTAATATAAAAATAATTTCCTTGAAAACTTAGCATGCTATATAATGTTTTCTCCAGCCTTCACTGTGTGTTCATTTTGAAACAATGGGTTGTAAATCCATCCAGTTCACTCCCCATGAGATCAGAGTGGAAGCGTGTACATACCCGTCCCAGTTAGAAAAAAACACCACGCTGCAAAAAAACCCCTTCACTGAACCATAAATTGTAGAAACTGGAAGAGGCAATAAACATCAAAACACTTTCTGAAACATGTTTTTTCAAGTGCAATAAAACCCTAAAGCTAGATGATCTGGTACTTGTGTCACATTTTAAATTTGCAGCATTTTTAAGGAATAGAGTTTGCACAGTATTTACCATCGGTGATAAGAAACATCTACAGGCAAACAAAACTCACCCCAAAATAGAGGAGGACACCGAAGAAGGCGAACGGGAGGAAGAAGCATCGCGCCAGTGCTTTCAGCAGTTTGGGCCTGCCTTTGGCCAGCACCACCTCTTTGTCCCATTCCCTGCAGGATGGGCAGAGTTACAGCACAGTTAAACAGCAGTAGAACAATATGCCTACCAGACAAATGGCAGCAAAGTTTGTCTCTGGTTGCTATTTGTTTACTACTACTTTTGTGAAGAAAAAAAAAAAGAAACTTGTTTTAGGAATCTGTTCAACAAGATCTACTGACATGTACTGGTTGTAGCTTGATGATATTGGCCTTCCAGTGCAACACAGGTAAGCAAATTTGTTTAGAAACAAAAGTGGACAATATGGTAAAAAGATTTGTGGTAGAATTCAATTAAAATGTTTAATAGAGGTAATTGCAGGTTCTGTAATTAATTAATTGCATTTTAATTGGAAACTATATATTGACCATAAAAGCAGTGTTTTGATTTCAAAAACCCTTTTTGCTACTAAATTATTGAATAAAAAGTCGTAAGAGGTCAACAGCAAAGATATTTATTGTTTTTAATGTTATAAGCTATTAAGCCGTCAGAATGTTGCGAAGTGCTGTTTTATCCATTCAGCTTTCCAGTGATTCAGGAACTCCTGATCACTCATGGAACTTCTTCAGAAACAAGACGTTAGCATTGGGGACGTCTGTGATGCTGCTACATGTTTAGCATTGAGATGCTATTTTAGGCTTGAATAGCTTCACTGATGGGCTAACTAACACAATGACGGTCTTTTGCAATTAGATTGTTTTTTTTTAGCAACAGTGAACACCCTCTGGGACGAAAAAAAAAAAGCTTTGTCATCCAGTGCTGTTATTTGTGACTGTTGCGCCTCAGATTTACAAGTGTACCAGAAACACACTAATTCAAAGGTTCCGCTCTGAACTTTTGTATGAAAAAAAAAAAAGAAAAAGTGACTAATGGCTCTAAATCTTTTAACATTTTAAAATCTATGCAATTAATTAACATACATTAAGTCAAATTCCTGGCCATAGTAAAAACATAATACTGCAAACTTTTAGAAGTATAATAAAACGAAAGTTACGTATGTAACTACGGTTCTATGAATCCCTACTGACCGCCAGAGGGCGGTGTTGAAAGCACTGAATGTTCCCTTCGCTCATGCGCCGTTCGAGTAATAATATCAACAGAGTCACACCTGTGACATATCAGAGATCAACCAGAGTCTATATAGCGTGACGTCATCCGCTCTGTTCCTACAGAATCTTCTCGCGAAATGCAAGGATTCTGAGTGACAGAGAATCTCTGGCGGTCAGCCGGGATTCATAGAACCGTAGTTACATACATAACTTTCGTTCCATTTCATACCTACTGACCGCCAGAGGGCGGTGCTGAAAGCACTGAATGACTAATACCAGCGATGTCACAAGGAATCCTGAGCACATACCTCACTGAGAAGGCCCAGAGTACCCTTGTAAAAGGACCTGGTCCAGAGGATGGGAGGAGGCCACATTCACATTGTAAAATCTAGTGAACGTGCTCGGAGAAGCCCAGCACATATAGCTTCCAGTGGAACTCCTCTCCAGGCTGACCAGGAAGTGGAAACGCTCCTGGTAGAGTGTGCCTTCACGCCAACTGGCTGGGGGCGGCGCCCTGCAGCGTAGGCATGGCAGACGACATCCACAATCCAATGGGAGAGACGCTGTGTGGACAGAGGACAACTTAATCTAGGGTCCCCATAACACAACAGCTGGTCTAAGCGTCTTATAGCAGCAGTGGCTGCAATATATGCTTTCAGTGCCCTCACTGGGCACAGTGACTCAGAACTATCACCAGTTTCCCTGACGTTGGCTGAAAACGCACCAATCTCAATGGTTGGTTACAACGAGAATGAGAAAACACTTTAGGGACAAACACCAGGTTTGGTCACAAGGTAACACCAGAGCCATCTGAACGCCATTTGAGACATGATGGGCTGGCAGAAAGAGCATGTAGCTCACTGACCCTCTTAGCTGAGACAATAGCCAACAAAAAAGCAGTTTTATATGACAACCATTTGAGGTCCGCCTGAACCAAAGGCTCAAATGGAGGGTGGCACAGAGCACTGCGGACCAAGGACAGGTCCCAAACTGGTGCTCACGGAAAAATTGGCAGGTGCAGTCTACGAGCACCACGCAAAAAAAGAGAAACCAGATTATGGCTCCCCACTATACAGCCATCAGTGTCAGCATGACTAGATGATATAGCCGCTACATATACCTTAAGTGTCGAAGGAGAGCGGCCCTTATCAAGAAGAGCCTGAAGAAACTCCAAAATAGTAGGTGCCGCATAGGTGACCGGATCATCATTACAGGCAGAACACCACCGGGAAAACAGACGCCATCTGTTTTCATATTGTTGACAAATGGAGAATGTCCTGGCACTCAAAATAGTGTGTCTGACCGGATCTGAACACCCAGTCAGCTGCTGGTCAAGCCTCCCAGTGGCCACATCCACAGCCGGAGGCGTTGGGGATCGGGACGCCCTATACGACCCCCCAAGTGAGACAGGAAATCCCTCCTGGCCAGAAGACACCATGAGACCCCGTGACACAGCTCCGTATTGGCCGGCACAAGGCAAACCTGAGAAAGCGGCGATGTTCCGCTCTCACATCTGTGAGGTCAATTGATGTAAACCATTCTCCCTTTGTCACAGCCCAAAGAATCTCTGCCGTCACAAGCATGTGAAATGGCAGGACTTTTAAATACTGATCGAGTCCCCTGAGATCAAAAATGGGACGAAATCCGCCTGTCTTTTTTGGCACGAGGAAATACATTGAATAGTAGCCTCTGGGTTGCCGCAGAGGATCCACTGCCTTGATTGCACCCTTGGCCAGGAGGGTAGAAAGCTCCTACTCCAGGGCTTGAGATTTCACCGGGTCGGTGATGATGGTCACTCTGACCCGGTGTGAGATGCGAGGCCGCCGTTGGAAATGTAACCGGTAACCATTGGTTCAGAGTGGCAACTACCCATGGATCCGCAGTGAGAGCAGCCCAGTAACTGAGCTGCTGATGAGAAAAATATCCGACGGCCGGCATGGCAGTCTCACTTTCTCTCCCCACGACCCATAGGGGCTCTGGGGGGACAGCGACCAAAGTCTGTGGCCAGGGTGTGCCTGGTTGGTTGATGGACCGGCACACGAATGTCCCTGCTGGGTCTCTGCTGTACCTCGCGAGGGTAAAACCCACCAGGCCGATCACAACCCCAAGGCGGCGGTCGAATGCTGGGGCCAGCTGATGGGCTCCCCAGATTATGAGGAGGAGGGGGCATACCTCTGCTGAGGCCTGAAAGCTGTTGTCTAGTCTGTCGCGCCTGAACAGTTCGTTGCAGCGCTTCCAAGGCAGCAGAACCAAATAACTCCCCTGGCACCACAGGAACGCTGTGGAGGGTCCTGCGGCATGTTTCAGTCAATGTGGACTGAGCCAGCCAGACCTGTCGGTGAGCCTGGACTAGAAAGGACATCACACGCCCAAGCTGGTTCTCTGGTCATAAATGCAAAAGCCTGAAGCACTGCGTCGCTAAAGCCGATAGCTGTATCTGCCCTACTGGTATTCTGAAGGGATGCAGAAAGGGCAACCATGAGGTGCGCCAAGGAATTGCCAAGGTGGCCGGCACGAGCTCCAGCATTATACGCTTTACAGAGGAAGCAATCTGTAATGCGACATGGAGCCCACGGGCACCGAACATCATCACGCAGGGCTTCATCTGGGGACACAATGAGCGAGGCAACAGCAGGTTCGACCGCAGGCATATGATCCAAGCCTGCCTTGACCGAATCATGCATAGCTGCCAACACCCGACCATCTGTGGAGAGACGTGAAAAGGCTCTAGGATCCCGCCAACAAGCATGCAACTCCCTGAGGTACTCCTCTGATGGAGGGACAGAAAAGGGAGTAGGGGCTTGTCCGCGCCTGGAAAAAGGCACTGCCAGGAGCGGACTCCAGCACTTGCGGGACATCCAGCTGCAGCAGTCTCAAGGCCATATGCATGATGTACTGCATGGAACTGTCACCTGAGCCACTAGCCGCACTCTGAGACGAAGAGCGTGAGCCAGTCTCCGAAGCGAGAGGCGTCTGTGCCTCCTCCTCCTCATTCCCAATGTGAGAGGCAGAGGCAGCCAAAGACAGCACATCGTCCTCCACAGCTAACACTGGCACAGTTGGGAAAGAGAACCCAGTCATGGGAGCATCCACCTGAGGTGCCCAAAGAAGTGATTTCATCTCCGCCAACTCTGTAGACAATCGCTCAGCCCTTGTGGAAAAACCCTGACCAGACTTAGCTCGCTTCTTCTTAGGAGGAGCCACAGAGGTTGTGGCCTCAGTCCTGCCCTTAGAGCGCCTAGGAGTGGCCACCTGCTCAGAAGGTGGAAGGTCATTTCCACACTCGAGGTGTAACTGGGCCAGTCGAGCCACTTTCACTCCATGGGGCATGTAGCTGCAGTTCATGCAAGGATTTTCTGAAAGGACCTCAACCAGGTGATCATGCCCAAGGCAGACATGGCACAGGTCGTGACCATCATCTGCCTGAAGCACAGCCCCGCAATCCGCACAACAGTGGGAGCTAATCATGTCCAAAACTGAAGCGAGTCCAACCACAGGCAGACAGAGCAGACTACGATTGGGAGAGGGGGCGGAGAACGCTGCCGTCACCAATTAAACACGGAGGGGCAACACCTAGCCCAACCCAGAACTCCGAACAGGAGGTTTGCTAAAACTGGGAGGGGAGGCGAGACGCTACAGACACCAATTAAAACAAGAGTCAGGTGAGCCAAACACAAAACTAAGATCACAAGATCGGCTGAAATTGGGAGAGGGGAACGAAAACGCTGCCATCGCCAATTAAAGCAGCAAACGAAGAGCTTCAGGTGAAGAAAAAGAGGGCTGACGCCGTCAGCTACATCCGGACAGGACGAAAATCCAAATAAAACTGGGAGAGGGGGGTCAAAACGGTTCCCGTCACCACTCAAAGTAATAACAAACCGCTTATAAAGTCGGCTAAAATTGGGAGAGGGGGCGAGACGCTACCGTCACCAATTAAAGCGAAATGTCAAATCTTAGAAAGGCTAACACCGTTAGCTAAGCTCCAACATGTGTACAAACACAGTGGTTATAAGCTGTGAATTGGGAGAGGAGGCGGAAAACGCTGTCATCTCAAACAAACAGTACCTTGAACGAAGATCCGTCTCAGCGCTAGGAGGGCGATACACCGCTACTCCGGCCAACTGGCAGTCGGGCGTCCAACGACGGAGAAAGATCCAGAAATCCAAAAGGTCGATGCCATACAAAGCGAACCGCACACGAGAAGAAAAGAGGAACAGAGCCTCGGGTGACGTCACGTTATATAGCCTCTGATTGATCATCCGATATGTCAAGGTGTGACTGTTGATATTATTACTCGAACGGCGCATGCGCGGAGGGAACATTCAGTGCTTTCAGCACCGCCCTCTGGCGGTCAGTAGGGATGAAATAGAACCATGGTTTTATTGCAATTTCACTCAGTGGAAACAAGCATTTAGATCACAAAAACTTTCTAAGCGAATGTCAAATATTGTTAAAAAAAAACTGTATAATCTGTGTAAGTTGATAGGACAACAATAGACAGAATGTCTCCCATAGATGAAATCACAATCTCTCTCTGAATTGGCAGATCATAAACACTCTCTAGCCCTTCATAATCTAATGTCATTCTGGTCATGGATACATGACCATGACATTTAGTTC
This sequence comes from Xiphophorus couchianus, assembly GCF_001444195.1. Taxonomy (NCBI): domain Eukaryota; kingdom Metazoa; phylum Chordata; class Actinopteri; order Cyprinodontiformes; family Poeciliidae; genus Xiphophorus; species Xiphophorus couchianus. Next base: position 34,875,151 of record NC_040231.1, read on the forward strand.
CACACATTGTGGATGTAATCCTAATCTGGATCTGGAAAAGCATCAAACTTCAGATTTATTTTTGTTTTGAACAGTTGAGACCATAGAGGCCATAATACACCGCCATGATTACTGAAGCATAACACAACATACCAGCTGCCAAGCATGGTGACGTGAGAGCGGTGGTTTGGGCTTATTGAAGCCATAGGCAACCATGAACTTCTCTGAATACCAAAGTATACAGTATTAATCCAAAAATCTTTGGCCCCATGACAAAAAAATAAATTGGGCCCCCCCTGGTATTACACTTTCTTGAGTCTATTTGACCCAAATTTTAAAGGTTTGCAACTGCCTTGCTTTCTTTGATACTAGCACAACATTTACCGCTAGTGGACTTTACACGCAGCAGTTTGCATGCTGTATGCAAATAGGCTGCTTACATTTTTTAAAATTAGTTTTAGATTACTGAAATGTCTCTCCTCACGAGCAACAGTCATAGGCAACATGCAAAATATACATAAAGCAATCCAGACTTCTCAAAAAATGCTATGTTGTTGCATTTCATTCAGGCTGCAGTATATAACTTTAATAAAAAATATGTTTTCTCCATATTTGTTAAAGCTGTCACCATGTCTTGACAGTTTGTTATGAGACAGATAATCTGTGAAAACAATCAATCTCCTCCACATCCTCCCTGAACTACTATTGCTAGCTAAAGTAATGCAATGTTCCAACCAAAACAACCAATCAGAAGTAGGAGGAGAATCTTAGTGCTGTCAATCAACCTCACACACTGCAGTGTTAATGGCAGAGAAAAAACTTATAGTTACAGGAAAACCGTTTATCTGCCATCATTGGTAGCTATGCTAACTAGACAGAGCATTCACAACAGGCTATGCTAGGTGCAGCATAGCACAGAGAGAGAGACAGAGAAGATGAGCAGCCACATAAGATTGTGATTGACAGCGCTTAAACCCGCCTCCTGCCTCTGATTGGTTGTTTCTAGATAGCAGTGGCAGAAGGCAGAAGAAATACATTTTTCACAGATTATCTCTCATGCCATACTTTCACAATTTAATGACAGTTTTAAAAATATTCAAAAAAGTATATTTTTATAAAAGTTACATCCTGCAGCTTTAATTTCTCTTAGGACAGGACAAGTCAAGAGGGATGTGGCAACATATATTTGTAATTTAAATGCTAACGTAAAACTGTTTGGACTGCTTCCAGTCCAGACAGAAAGCTGTGTTTTATTGTCATTTTAAAAAGATTGTTTGAATTTCTGTCAGTAATATATACATTGTTTTTGTTGTGTAATTGTAAAAAGAGCAAAGACACTGAGAAATCCCTATAGATTCCCTGGAATGATGCTAACTAGCTTGTCATTGGACACAGTGTTGCTCACCTTTTTCACTGGGACAGGGGTTAAAGGTTATGCTGGTATCGAGGGTTAGAGCTGCTGCTGACTGACTCATCTGTTCTTAAGTGTGGTAAAAGGTACAGGGACAAGTTAAATATATGAATAGGTTGGTAACTTTGTTTTACCTTCATTCATTAAATGCTAGTGAAATGAAGGGAAACAGTAGTCTGTAGCTAAGCTAACTATGCTAAATGGTTGACAATCTCACACAATCTCAGTTACTCAAAAAACAAATATTGTAAAAATGTGATATGATTAATTTTGTAATTGACGGGGCCCCAAATTTTTTATATTTCTATGAACAAAAAAAACAAAACTATTTTGTGGGGGGGCCCCTGTTGGTCAAGGGCCCTTGGAATTGTCCTAACGTTTCCCTCCTATATGGCCCCCTGGGTGAGATTCCAGAGATAAAAATACTACATGTGTTGCACTCAGATCTATTTAATTTCTTTTACTATATTCTAGTTCCTGTTCAGGTAAATCATTCCAACAAGGCTTGAAAACTTGAGCGAAACAAAGGATGATTGAGTGGCTGATAGTAAAAAGCACACTTTTACAGAGTGTAAATACACATTTCAGGAGTCCTCAGTGTTTGCCGATCGAGAAGACTGAAACCAAAAAAAAAGAAAAACGAAAAAAACAAAGCAACCAATGCTCATTTATCACCCCATGGGCACACTGACATTTGTTAAGGTTGACTTTTTAAACACCCATCTGTATTAACTGGTCTGTTGGCATCACTCAGGTGATAAGCGCCCCTGGGAGACCAGCAATTCCAAGGTCGATGCGCGACGCTGCGGCACACTGAAAACTAAATCTGATAACTCTAAAAGGGAAGAAAAAGTCTTCCAAAATTATGTTTTTTGGGGGGGGGCAGGGTTTGTCGTCATCCTACGAGGTCAATCTGGAACTGTTGGACAAAAGGACGGTTCCTTTTGCAAGTAAAACGTCAAAAAATCCTCGTCCACTAATAGTTCCAACAGCTGACGCTAAGTGAAACCTGTCATTGAGGTATAATATAAATTAACGTCTGATATTTTGCAAGGAAGAAAAAAATAAAACAGAAAAAATAAAGAGAAATGGTGAATGAGAAGGAAAAAGAACAGGAGTATGAGATCAATAAAACGTCCGTCCACTTCCTCGCTGTTTGTTGGCATACACAGGTTTGGTTTGTGTTTAACTTGGTTTCAAATGCCAGCCCATATTTTATATGTGTTCAGAAGAAAGGATGGCATGTGGCCAGCTACTGTAAACACACAGAAAGGTCAGATGCACAATTTCAAGACAAATGTAGAGATTTCAAGATTTCCCTAACCCTATAACAGCTCATCCTCAGTAAAACTCTCACTTCTTTACATTCAGCTTGCAGCAGATATGTGTATACTGTCTAAGAGACATGGCTGGTCTTCAAACAACAACACACAGACATGGGTTTCCTCTTCTTGTCTTTTGCTACATATGTACGTTAGACAGTTGAGGGCAATAACTAGACTCTGACTAATTCCTGCAGAGCTTTTATTCAATGTTATCAAGCCATTCTTGTAGCACAGGGCAATAAATTCAGAGCAATAAATGCTGATAACAGTTCTGGAGATCCAGTTGCTGCTCGCATCAACACAACAAACCACACAGTACTTAAAGTCAGATCAGATTGTGGAACTGAAGCAGGAGGGTGTTTTTAATTGATGGATGGATTTTTAGTCAGCCACTCTTTAATATTTCTAATATCAAACAAGCAATATTACTGTTGACAAGTAAAGTAGAACATAAAGGAGGACTACAAAGTTAAATTTGGCTTAAATTACTCAAATTATCTGACCCCGACGCTCGCTCAGCCTCTTAGTATGCCACCCGTGCCTTTATAGATAGGTAGTACCATCCTAAAGTGTAAATGGTAATCAGTGCAGTAACCAGTTATTTAGATGATTTCCCTGAATTGTATTAATTTTATTTTATTTTTAATTATTGTATGTTTTTATTTTCATTGTTGTATTGGTAAGAGTATATTTTTCTTATACAGTAATTTGTTAAATATATATATGCTTCATACTCTTGTGTATGATTTATGTATGCTGTATTTTGAAAACTTAATAAATATATAAATAAATATATATATATATACAGTACAGACCAAAGGTTTGGACACACCTTTTTAATTCAATGAGTTTCCTTTATTTTCATGACTATTGACATTGTAGATTCACACTGAAGGCATCAAAACTATGAATAACACATGTGGAAATATGCACTAAACAAAAAAATGTAAAACAACTGAAAATAGCCCTTATATTCTAGTTTCTTCAAAGTAGCAACCTTTTGCTGTGATTACTGCTTTGCACACACTCTGCATTTTCTTGATGAGCTTCAAGAGGTCGTCACCTGAAATGGTTTTCACTTCATAGGTCAACCTGTCCTGTCAGGTTAATAAGTGGGATTTCTTGCCTTATAAATAGTCATGAAAATAAAGAAAACCCATTGAATTAGAAGGTGCGTCCAAACTTTTGGTCTGTACTGTATATATATATAAATTTACTGAAATTATCATGATTATTTGATGTTTGGTGAACTTGTTGAAGTGGTATTCCACTTCAATTTGTTAAAACAGGAAATGAAGTAATGCTTTGTGTTGTTCTGACTCTGAACTGAGTGCCTGTGCTTTAAGGCTGTCTTGGTAAAAGCGCACCAAAACCATTTTTTACATGTTCAGAATATGTAGTAATATTTAATATGTAGTTTTCTGTTTCCATGACGATGTTATACTCTGGACCAATTTCAGTCACAAGTTTTGGAGACCTGGCAAAAACAGAAATTGTCTGAATCTAGTTAAGTGTAGCTTATAAGATAACTTGTGAGGATAATGTTTCTTGGAAAAGTATTAATATTATTAATAGTTTCCCTTTTCAAAACATTACAACTACAAACATTAGTGTATTTGTTGGGGATTTTATATGATAAACCAATACAATGTAGTGTATGATTTCAAAGTAAAAGGTATAAGATGAAATTTTGGGTTTTTTTGGAACAAATAAACTTTTTAAATATGTGGTGTGCAGATGTTATCAACCATCCTGAATCAATACCTTCTACAACTGATAAATTAAAGAGTTAAGTCTTTGGGGTTAAAACCCCCCAGCTTTATCTAAAGATTGGAATCTTTAGCCATTTTTTTCAGCAAAACTTCAGACAGATTGGATGGAAAGTATCTGTGAACAGCAGTTTATAAATCTTCCCACAGACTTTCAGGTCGGGTCTGGACTTTGACTGGACTATTCTATTTTACAAATATGCTTAGATCTACCTCAGGTGTCAAACTCCAGTCCCCTGGGTTCGGGATCCTGCCACTTTTAGACGCGTCTCAGCTTCAAAATACCTGAATTACACACATAGGTCTTTAGCAGAACACTAGAATTTGACTACATTCTGATGATGTATGTCAGTCATTTGATTAAGTTTTTTTGCACCAGGGATACATCTAAAAGTTGCAGGACATTGGCCTTTAAGGACTGGAGATTCCCACATCTTGAACCACTAATCTCAAGCCTTCTGTAGCCTCTAATATGTTTTCTTTCAAGAAAATGGCATCATAGAGCATTTTGCTTCATTCATCTGAAGAAAAGCATCCCAACAGCAAAAAATGAACAGGCTGGAAAAAATGAAGAGTCCACTGCACTGAATCTCATTAAAACCCTCCTGGTTATTCCACCAAATATTGATTTCTGAACTCTTCCTGAGTTAAAACATTAATATTGTTGTTTAAATGAATAGGCACTTGTTTTCTTTGCATTATTTGAGGTCTGAAAGCACTGCATCTTTTTTCCCCCTGTTGTTATTTTGACCATTTCTCATTTTCTGCAAATAAATACTAAATTTTTGTTTGGAATTTCAGAGACATGCTGTCAGTAGTTCATAGAATAAAATAACATTTCATTTTACTTTTTATATCTACAAAAAGTAAAATCAGAGAAACTGATCATTTTAAGTAGTCTCTTTCTTTTTTCCAGAGCTGTATATGTGGTGTGCAGGGTGATGTATAGGCTACTGCTAAAAAAAAATAAAGGGAACACTTTAAGTGTTAAACACCTGTTTAAGTGTTCCCTTTATTTTTTTGAGCTGTGTACAATGTTACTTTTTCTTAACACAGTACTTAGCATGTTGTCCAGAGCATCTTCCTCTCAGGTTTCTTACCTGGCACTCTAACCGAGATCTGATGGAATTTTTCTTTTGGATTTTTTGCTACTCTTTCCTTTCATCTAATGTTCAGCTACATTGTATTGGCCTGTCACATAAAATTCCCAAAATAAATGACATTTTATGGCCGTTCTATGGCAACATGAGAAAAGTAAGTGTGAATTAAAATATTGCAATGCACAGACCTTTCGAGTCTCTCGGAGAGGGTGTCTGCCAGATCAAATGAAGGAGCCTTGTAGACGTCAGTCAGCTCCAACTTCTTAGTGAAACCTTTCCTCAGTAGAGGTGATATCCACCTGGGGAGGGGGGAACCACAGAGTTGGCTATCAGTTGTTTGAAGCTATAAAAGGAGTTCAAAGACATTGCTCAACACACACAAAAGCTGTATGCAAAATCATAAACAAATATGTGTTTAAATTGTCCAAGAAGACACAAGAAGCTGAAAGCTTTTAGAATTTAGCCTTTTATTAGAAGCTCTGGTAGGAAAAAAAACAGGAATGTTTAAACTATGGTTGATTGTAATAAAAATGGCTTTTTCCTTTGCTAATGATGGTAGGTTCAGTGTCAGGTGTTTGGCTTGACTTGCTGCGAAATGATTCAAGAAAGGACTAATTTGGAGGTATTGACAAATGCTGAATTCTGCTTCCGTATTTCTAACACCTTATTCCTGAAGCGCATATTGCCAAACTATAGTCAAATTTTTTTTATCCAAAGGGGGGGGGGAAACAACTTGCTAAAACACAAACACAATAGTCAAGTGTAAAACACATCAGGTCTGAAATAAAAAATGACTTCCCCAAACTTTTTGTTTTTAAAGGGTTTTCTTTATGTTTGTTTGCTGTTACTTTTATCTGAGACTGGCTTTCTCTAATTTGTCTTCATTTTGAGTCCAGTTTCATTTCAGTTTTATAGGTTTACGTTCCCAAAGATGCAGCCCAGAATCACCTGCCCGCTCATCGGAGCGCACCCCGAATTACGCACAACTTCATTTAACAGCAGTGAAAATCCTATTTGTAGAAAGATACTTTGCGCACTCGCTGACATAATTCCGCTTCCCATTTGATAAAGTCACATCAAAGCCAAGGCCGTTTCTGAATTTAAAGTGAATAAAAGTGAGGAATCCCGCTGGTCGCCGCCGCAACAAGCCGAAGAATGAAGCAGAGCCATCGCTTACCAAAAGACAAATCTAGAGAAGAAGTTTGCATCTTCCACCGGTGACTTCTCCATCCTAAGAGCTCCGCCAGTTTGGTTTCTCTGCACCTGAGGGTCCCTGAGCCTCGATCACATTGGTGTGTCCCCCCACCCGCAGATCCTCAGAAAATTCAGACAGGAGGGGTGTGCGATTTTGTCCTCCCCTCTGTGCTGGGGCTTAAAGTAGTGCTGCAGCCGCGTTATTTCCCTCCTCAGTCCCTAAACAGACTGCGATGTGAGTCTTGTGAAGGTGTCTCTGCTCTGTCCGCTTCCTAAACTCTGTCCCTTTCTCCTGTTGGCTCCGCGGGACAATGCAGGGACAGTCCATCTTTTATTGGCTGACTTGCCTGAACTTGCGTTGGGACGTCATTTCCACGCCACAGAGCCTCGGGGTTGCATATTGTGGCAACAAGAAGAATAAGTGGTAAAACCAGCTGATGTGAACTGACAACTCAGAATATAAGCCTCATCCTATTGTTATTTTCAATACCGAATTGCAATAACAGCTTTATCAAATGACTTCTGCACTGGACTGCTAATGAATGCTGACCCACCTGGGGTTTTATACTGCAGTACACTTTGCTGCTTGTCTATGACTCACAAAAAAGACATCAGAAACAGTTCTGGGACATTCAAACAAATTTGAATCTTTTTCTTTTTTTCCTTTTTATCAGGAGAGGGAGGATCATAACCTCAAGGCATTCCTGAAGGGAACAGAGATAAAATGCAGCAAGCCTTTGGTGTAACTCCTATCAGCATAATAATACTACCCAATCATAGCTTTCAGGAACTTTTTTTTTATTTTTTATTTTTTAGCTGGGTGGTTGTTTTTTGAAATAAAATTTTAAAAAATCCTTGAAGCTCATGTCAGCGACTGTCAGACTTAGGGGTTTGTTTCTCTCTGCTTTTTCATATCTGAAGGAAAACAGATGGACTATACAGAGCTGCAGGTGCCGTCCTGTCTTTTTAAATGACAGACATATAATATTTATGTAAAAGTTAAAATCAAAAGCAACATTGTGATTAAGAGTGCAGAACGTGCTTCAGATTACAGTTAGGACCACAGTACTGTAGGCTTTACTACCATTTTAGTCAATGTGATCATAATATATTCTGACATATTGATGTAAAAAAAAGAGATTTATGCAAAATTTGTCCACATGAAATACAGAACTCTTTAAACTTTGCTTGAAGTAAAATAAACACAAATCATGATAAAAATGATTTGGGTCTGAGAGCTCAGTAGAAAGATTTCATATTATACTTCACTCTTATCTTGCTAAATTTACAGAGTTTTGACTCTTATTTGTTTTTTTCAAAGGTGCATGTAAACATGATTACATTGAAAGAAAAAATAATAATTTTCTGTGTTTAAGACAGAAGAAAAAACATGGACTTCTGCTACGGGGTACTTACCATTTTTGCTGAACAAAAACAGTGTGAATGCCTTGCCCAGAGGAAAGAGCGACCCCTTCTGGACGGGGTGTGTCAGGCTGCTGCCAGGTCTGGTTTGGTCTGTGCTGTTTGGTAATGCCCTGGTCTGTTTTAACACGGATTAAATGCAGCTTGAGACACAAGCAAATAACCAGATAAGGCTTTCAGTTTCCTTGCTTTATTTCTCTCTCCATTTTTAATCTCTGCATCTACTCTAAAAGGCGACCTATACTCTTGAAAATCATCAGAGTACATAAAAACCTGCAGGATGCTCAGCAGTGATACTAACAACCACCCAGGAATACATTTGAAAAACTCATTTGACCACTTCAGTTTCAGATTCTCTTTTTTTCTCACTTTAGTTGCTCCCACTCGGTTCCATATTTATGAAACATGATGCAATTACCTGCTATACGTCTTAGTTTCATGAGTAGGTGGGAAGAAAAATGGAAACAGGCTTCTACCGCCTAAGATGTGTTATTTTGTAATTATGTTATTTATTCATTTTAGTTTTTTACATTTTAGTCTTCAAAATACCAGGCTTTGCACGTAACATTTTTGTCTGTCTGACAATAGCACTGTAAAATATTACATTTTACAGTGTTATAAAATGTTATAATCAGTTACTCTGTACTTGAATAGCCTTATTACGGGACGCTCTTTAAATCTTACTTGAGCAATTTTTCGTACAGCTACTCTTCATTTTTCCTGGAGTAAAACTATGCTGAAGTTATGCTGCATCATTACAATAAGATGTGTGGCCATCCACAAATAGTTTTAAAACAAAAACATACATTCAAAGTTCAAACTTTTGACCTCAACAGCAAGAAATTTATTTCCTTTCTTTATTTTTTCTTTCCAAAAAAGTTTAAACTTTTGACCCCAAAGGTTTACCCTTTTGGGGTCAAAAGTGTATATGCTAAATTACATGCCATATAGTTTACCATGTATTTTTATTCTTGTGTAAAACTTATTTACGTACTGAAAATAGTGCACCACACTGTTCTTCCAATTTAAAGTAGTTTTAAAGAGAAGATAGAGAAATTGCTGGAGAGAGCAGAGTTTTATGAAGCATGGAGTAATGCAGCGCTGTTAATGCACCAGTTACTGAACACTGCCAGTAAGCTGGCTGAAAGAAAGGTACATTTTCTCCTTATTTAAGATAGCAAAAATATGACTTAAAGCTATATTTTAGCCACAGCGGATACTAATGTATTTTCTCAGCAGAAAATACATTAGTACATTGTATTGAGATGCTGTATTGTCATCTCAATATAGCTGTAACATGTTTAATTAATTTATTAGTATTATTTGTTTTAATTTAATATCATAGGTCGTCACTTATCAGTTACTCCGCCTACTCCCTCCCTCTCCGTCGTAATTCTGTTCACTCATGTTGGCCTCCACTAGCTGTTAGCTGGAAATATGGGAAGCGTTAATGAGTTCGCCTTCCCGGCTGGAGATGAAAGCGACGCCAGCAACGACGAGTGGGACATTGGCTCCTTTTCGGAAAACAAGACTTCTGGCATAAAGGTTACTGTGAAGAAGTTTAAGTTTTGCTTCTGCCATTGTTTTTTTAATGTTATTTTTTAAAGCTAAACCCGGATGGCAGCTCGGGGAAGTAACTCAAGCTAGCTTAGCAAACCTTTTTATTTTCTAAATGTATTTTTTCTAATGTCAGTAAGATGCTTTAGCGAAAAGGTCGTTACGAACGAGCAAACGCCATCTAAAAATATTATAAATTACATTAAAACGATTTAAGTATCAAAATATGCAAATCAGGAATAGAGAAAACTGCGCCAAATTCTGCGCTTTCCTGACTGTTTTCAACAGCTCAGCTGGGGCACCTTCGCACTTCTTGCCATGCCTTCATGCAGTTAATTTGTTTAATTTTGATTTTAAAAAATAGCTGCCAGTAGTAGGTATGTTAACCAAATACATTTTCAGTCTCTATAGAGGTTTAAGTTTGAAGGTTTTATGAATGTCCGGTAAAAATTGACAAATTAAGAGCCTTTATGTGGAAAGATGTGGGGAAAAAGGTAATCTATCCAGGACAGATGTAGATTATTATTATTATTATTATTATTATTATTACCTTCTGCTGAACAGTAAAAGGAAAACATGCAGCTTTAGCAGACAGACTACTTCATGTGTTCAATATAACATTATTTAGTTTGATTATGGTTATTTAAAATAAAGGTCACAACACACTTACCTAATTAAACACACTATAGGCCCATGAGGCTGTTGTTGAAGACCCCTGATTTAAAACATCTCTGTTCCCCAGACTAATAATTTAATCCACTTATTAATTTCTTTACTGTTCAAAACTTTGCTATCCTATTCTGTCAGCAATGAAAACTTGACAGTCGGATTATTCTTAGGAAAAATAAGGATAAAAACAGGCAGGGGAAAAGATGAAAAGCTTCATCTTGAGGTTTTTATCTTTTTCAAGCAGGAAAACAGGAGTACAGTGTTCTTGTTGTTTTCTGTAGCTAAAAGAAACAAATGATGGGAATTAATACATTAAAGCAGAAACTCCCATCCTGTTCACACATAACAAGGTAACATGAATTAAAACCTTCATATATAACTTTTGGATTTTTGAACATCAGGAGGTTTCAAACTATAAGTAATAATGACTAGCCACAAAGTGGAAAACATTTTTTTCCTATAGTGAAATTTAAAAAGTAGATGTCCCCCCCTCCAGCTCAATTGAAGGTAATGCTCTCCTTAGGCAGGAAGAAGGAAAAGGTGTGAAATGGTCCAGTGAGTCCAGTTGAAAGCGCACTAAACTCTCTCAAAAACTTCTGATTTAAATTTTTAATGAAATGTCACTAAACCATAAGTTTGTTGAAAATTGCAATCACGGTGTCATCTGCGAATTAAAGTGAATGATTAACACATTTAACCAAATTAATTAGCGGCTTTGATTAATTAGAGTTCATCGAATAGCATGTTTTACAGTTATGTAACTATGTTATGTTCAGCTGACTTCAACTTAAGTCAAAGTTCAACTTAAGAGAAATGTGACTTTGCAACTTGACATATTGAAATCAGGCCTCTGTCTCTTTAAGAAGCTTCTGCTCTTTTTGACGCTGCCTTCAGCACGTCATCACAACAATGTTTCCCCTTAGAGACGCTTTGAAAACTATTGGATACGTATCCCATTTAGTACTAGATAAGGAAGTGGCACAGATCCTACTTTTATTTTTATTTGGGTGAAAAGATTGGAATTGAGCTGGTCCGGCTGCCGTGGAAAAGCTGAATATGGTTTGTATTTGCCTGCCGTGTGAAGTTAGCCTTGGAACTGTGTTTCTCAATTCAAGTTCTCAGGGACCACTATCCTGCATGTTTTAGGCGTTTTCTTTCTGCAGTCATTTTCTTTCGGCCTGAATAAATGGGTGATTAACAGGCTTCTGCAGCATTTGTCGGCATGCAGGAGCGAATGCTAACATTAAAAGCAGGTGTGCTGTAGAAGAGACACAACTAAAACAAGCAGGGCAGTGAGAAACACTGCCTTAGATCTGTATCAGTTGAGGGCATAGGAAACAGTGAAGGCCATTAAAGATGTAATATATCACTGGTAAGCACTAACTGAATGTATAGTTCATGTAATATACTAGCCAAGCAAATATTGCATTGTAATAACAAAGCAGGCTTGCTTTTGGGTTTTCCTCCTAAACACTTTTTTGGTACTCGTTGTTGCTAAATGCTCTGATCCCTCCAAGTTTTCATCCTACACTTTGAGATTGTTGAACATCAATAGAAATGTTCATTTCTTGTTCAACTAAAACAATTCTTGGGACAGTAACAGGGATGTTTTTGTGTTTTTCTTAGGACTTAGCCTTTGCTGAGGTGGGTTCAGGCGACAAAGTCTCTGTGCTGAAAAAAGCCATCAGTGAAGGAGACACAGATACTGTCAAACAACTGTTGAACAATGGTACCTACTTGCTTCACTAATGTGATTTAAAAAATAGCTGTTTTGTGGTACATAAAATTGTATTAAGGATAAGACTAACCCAAATGAGTCACATCCTTCCTCTTTGTTTTTGTTTTTTGTAATGTTGGTGTTTTGTAAAGGACTAGATGTGGAAACCAGGCTGGGCTTTGGATGGACTCCTCTCATGTATGCCGTCAGTGTGGCGAACTGCAACCTGGCCAGGCTGCTGTTGGACAGAGGAGCCAGTGCCAATTTCAGCAAAGGTCAGACTGCAGTGTTAACAAGACTTTTCTGTAGAATATAACAGAAGTTTTAGAAGCAGGTAAATTATCTTACACTGTGCTAGGAAAACAGGAGTACAGTGTTCTTGTTGTGCTTTCTATCTTACACAGAAAGCACAACCTTGAACTAAACTACTACTCATCTTTAAAGGGGCAGTATTATGTGTTTTCCAGGCACATAACAAACATTTTAAAGTGTAATGAAGTAACGTAGTTACTTCAGTTGTTATTAAATGCTCTAGGTATGAAATATGTTTTAAACAAATTTTTATTTCCTGATTTAACACCTTAAAATTGGGCCTTTGCCTCTTTAAAAACTTCTACTCTTTTAGAAATGCCACTTTCAGGAAGTCATCACAACATGGCTCCTCTATTAACCGTTTTATCAGCGTCGCACTCTAATCTGCTGAGCTCATCAGATTCGTAGTTCCACCAGGTGTTTGCTAATTGGTGCTGGCTAATCTGAAGGAGCTGAGGGAGGGCTGCTCTGTAATGAGGATGCTTGGAAGCTTGGGAACTGCAGCTCAGAGAAGGAGATGCATATACAGTAGAAGACGGTAGGTCCATCCAGGTGTTTTGTACAGCTGAATGGGTGCCATAGGAGATTGAAGGATTTCTCAAACCTGCATGAAAGAATCAGGGCAACAGTCCAGGTATTTTTTTGATAAGGGAATAACATAAGATGATGCAAAGCTCAAAAACTTAGATTTTACGTAACAGTGCTCCTTTAAAGTTGAAGATCTGAACATCAAAATCGTTAAACGTAAATTTCTGCATGTTTGCAGTAGGGCTGTTGTAAATGATTATTTTGGTAATCGAGTATTCTAGTGATTATTCTGACGATTGATTGAGTAATCGAATAAAAAATTTGATAAAATAAAATATTGGTACCATGAAGTGGGATAGAATTATCTCAATGTCAGTAAGTTTAATCAGTTCCTATAAAATGGAGGTGAACGGAAAAAAAATTCTATTTTGCTGTTGAATCTGTTTTCTGAGCCACATTCAGGAGAAATTCTAACGGACGTAACATCAAGTTGCTCTTTCTCTTAGGTGAGAGTCTAGGTGTATGTATCAGCCTATTTTTAAAATATACCTTTCTTTTAAACATGTAAGGTTCAGGTAAAATAGGGTATGGAGGGTCAACTGGGATAAACTACAGTTGAATCAAAATGTCATGTGACAATATATTTATTTCAGCTGGTCTTTAAATGGCACATGTAGCCCCAAGTTTGAGATTTTCATTGCAGTTCATGAACAGCATAAAGGTTTGATTAGTAGTTAAACAGATTTCCATGTGGCTACCTGAATGCCTGAACTTGGCATTACAGTTTAAAGTTTGCCCTATATATAAGTGTATAGAGCTGCAGTGTCTTTAACTGTATAAAAATTTTACTTAGACTATTTCCTCAACTATTGAACCTTCACTTCCATCTTGTATGGGACGGTCTCTGGTTAATAAATGCAACTAGTCTAAGCAAGTCAAAGTAACTCCGCTTTGTTATCAGCTGAAACTAAGCAGCTGCCATATTTATTGCTTTTTACTGCAGCTAAAGCTTAAACAGTTAATTTAGGGTGGCTTGTTTGTTAGTTTAGTGGCCTTGTTCAATTCATAAGTAGGTATTTCGGTCTTTAATTTTTCATTTACTCTTTTTTTTCAAATTATAGACTGTGGGCCTTAAAGAATATATTTATCTTTTTATGAATATTACTCTCAGTTTAATCATAGCAGCCAATTTATATCAATTTATTTCACTTTCAATAAATTGACAGGTGTGCTGACTGACTTTTGTACTGAAGAGATCTTAAAAGAAAAGTCAATTCTGGTAAGATATCATCCGAAATTAAATTAAGGAAGTACTATTTGAGTTTTAATAAATGCCATACCTCTTCACCTTTCTGATGATCTCTGTTGCATTGATGTCCAGCTGTCACTGCTTTGGGCAGATTTTTTTAACTACCCCAACTGCGATTGCCGAGCACCAGACAACCAGTCAGACCAGTGTATCATTTCTCCCATCTGCCATTACTTAAAGGTTGTGACGCCAAAGGAGAACATTTGGAGAAACACTCTGCTAATCCCCTGAGTTGTTTTTAGTTGATGCACATTGCACTCTCATCTCTAAGAAGGTAAAATTGAAGGCATGTGCAGAATTGTGGTCAGTCTGGGAAAGATAAGCCTTCAGTTTGAAGTTATTGAGCACACAATGTTTAGATCTTATTGGGACATTGTATTAATTTCCAATCATTTGAGTAGCCTAACCCAGATCTAGATCCTTAAAGTGTTCTCCCACTTGGTTTGTTTTCACTACAAATATAAATGAATAGGATGGGATAAATGAAAACACGTGTACATTTTGATAAATTTGTACAAGATGTGCATTAGAAAAACAAACAAATCCATATGTTCATCCCTACCATTTATATAGTGTTGCTATATATGCATTTAGCTAAAAATCTCTTAACACCTCCTCTAGAAATGCTTGTAACTGCCCAGTGCTTTAAGTGGAAAAAAACAAATGTTGGTACTCCCCTTAATATCATACAAATATGGGACAGACATTTAAAAACAAAAGAACAAAGCCAGGTCAAAATCAAACCCATATGAGGGAAATTCAAAGCATCATGGAGCCACTTTTATTAACTTCAAGCCTCATGCCGTAAACATGGACATGAAAAATAACATCGGAAAAAAGAAAGATATAAAATAAAGTAGTGTCGGGAAAAGGTGCAGGTACCCGCTGCGTGCTGGAAAATGTCTGAGGAGTAAAATTTACGACAAAATCCGAGGATATGTAGATCTTCTGTGAGTAATTTGGAGTCACGTTCCACAGAAAAATCTGTGAATACTGAACTGTAAATGCAGCACCATGAATAGGCGGTGGTCTACTGGAAAGCCAAATGTTATTTTTGGTTCGATGGCATGTTTAAATATTTGTTTCAAAGCCGATTCAAACCGAATGACCGTGGTAAACCTCTGAAGTTGTGGAGCCGGCACCTTTCATTTGTTATAAAGCAAAATGGTGCACATTAAGAGCTTTTGCTTAATAGATAAATAAATACTGTTAGTTTTGCCTATTCTTCTGGTCAGAAGCTAATGAATCATATTTTGTAGGGCAAGTTTGTTTACGGAGACCTCACAATCAATTTTATTTGTTTTTGGTTTGTTTGTATTTACTTTGGATATTTAAAATGTCTTCCAGTTCCAGTGTTAAATGTTCATTAGAAATTAGTTTATTGGTCTTTGACACAGTGTACTTGCATTATCGTGCCATTTTTATGCTATTAGGTAGGGGATGTAATTTCAAGGGGTGCGCAGGTTGATCGGTCCCTATTTCTTTAATTTTGTTTACGGTACATGCTGAAACTGATTATATCCAAGAATCTTTTCTACCACCACATGCTCTGAGAGAGCTCTATGTTTCCCAATAGTCAGCCTACTGTTGCCAACTTTGCAACTTTTTTTCTGTATTTAGACCAAAAACAAGTCAGTGTAGGCCAAAATCAGTCAGGCTTCTTAAATATCAGTGATCAGCCAGAAAACTGCAGTCGGTGCACCTCTACTTTCTTTTAATAACAGAAATAACAGTTAATCTTGTGTGCTGTCTCTTGCAAGACAGAAAGCTGCTGCCATTAAAACAAAATTTTGCACCTTTTAATGGCAAAATTAAAACATGCAAAATTTTGTGAGACTGAGATGCGGTCTCATAAGACCGAGATGCGGACATTTGGACCCCACAACTTTTCTACTCTGTTCACAGAGTGCGAGCTTTTACAAAGTTCTTTTTGAGTGTGGTTTCTGAAACTGAAGGGACAACACTCCGCTAACCTGCAGTCTCCGACAGTGACATTTGCCGCGCTCCTCCTGATATTCTTACCTGCTTTGCAGATTGTTGCAACCTCTTTTTTGTGCGCTCTGTGACTGCTGGCAGAAGCGCCTGTGCACCCGCATGTGAGTGTACCCGACTCTGCATATGAATGTCGGTAACAGAGTACAACCACGTGTTTTTGTCCAGCTTTTGTCAATTTTGACACTGACACTTTTGAGAATTTGCTTGAGTTCGTACAAGCTGAGTAAGCCGTGTGACTTGGTGTGCACACCCTCACACTCATTTCAATGCATGCGTCACATACACAAGCGCCCACGTAGGGACAGAAATAGCTCACGACGTTAGAAAGGCTAAGAAAGATCAATAACATTAACTGTGAACACCAACAATTACTTTATGTCGTGATCTTCTTAAGAGGTCGTGCCGCCCTTCATAGATAATAGTAGGAAATGCTAGTCTCAAAGCGACAATGTCACCTTTTTATCACAATTTATTACCTAGAAAAATTTGGCCTATCTACAATGTCAGAATGTTTGATGCTTGTCAGTCTGAATAATGGCAAAAATATGAAACTCCATTTCCACCAATCTGTGTCTCCCTTTGTGTCCCTGATGTTTTAGCTGGGAACCTTCACACAGCTGCCAACTTCCTCCGGAGTAAAGTTATAAGCTTCAACAAATAATGTGTACTGATATATTGATAGCTGAAATAAATGAGTTCACACTCCAGTAAAATCTGTCACACAGACAGAGTTATACTGTGCGACTGATTTCACATGGTCTTCGCATCTCGCCCTTTGAGACAGGTGAAGGAAACGATTAAACAAGAGAATGACGCGTGGTGACGTCGTCGTGGCGTTGTCCAAGCTGTGAGGCTGGCTACAGGAATGCGGGCATGATTGATAGCGGTCACCACGCCTCCGTCCTATCTTCTCACCGGTTGTCAGGCCGCAGATTTATTTACTCCAGCTCTTGTCAGACGCAAGCTAGGCAGACTAGTTTACACCAACACGCTCAAAATGTAAATACATTCACAAACAGATATAAAGCCAAACATACACAGTGGCGAAGACACAGGAATCTACACACAGATGTAGGCTCACGTGCTGGAGTCTAGTCCACATTTAGAAGCAGTGATAGGTATTTTCCTTTCGAACCTAAATAAAAGAAAGAACCACAGACAACGTATATGAATTTCATGTATAGCTTTTGCAAAAGGAGAAGGCTTTGAGAACTCTTGGGAGAAGGCTCTGAGAACCTTTTCTCCGAGGAATCCACAGAGCGTTCTGGGCTCCCTTACAACGGCTCCTGTTTTTATTGTCTAAGAAGAACAGGCAAGGGGCAGTCAGGAAAAACAACAGAGGTCGTAAAGCTTCTAACCCAAACATCTAGCAACCCAGGTCCAGATGTGATATCTGATCAAAGGTCTGAGCCCGGTTCAAATCTCGGTCAATACTGTCAAGAAAACAAAATACGACTGCTCACAGGTGGTTACTAAATTAGGGGGTGTTCTTGCAAGTTTAAAGTCTGAGAAACTCAGTGTTATCTATTTCCCGTAAAGTTGAACAGACAGTAGTGACCTCCAGGTCATTTAAAGAAGAGAACACTTTAAACAGAAAATCACAAAGATCTATAGACTTAATGTGAACTAGAGTAAGAAAATAAAATGATAATACCAAAAACTCTCTAACATTCCCCCCTTTTATCATTTCATTATGCAAAAGCTAAGCAAAGAAAAGAAAAGAAAAGAAAAGTAAAGAACCAATAAATGCAAGAATTTTTTTTATTTTTTTTTTTAAGCTAAACACAGAAAATACACAGTGGAAAATAATGTAATAAATGTAAAAAAAATAAAATAAAATAAACAGCAAAAAATCAAAAGCAGTTTTCTCATCCTTAACACCACTTGTTTAAACATTTTCAGTGTAGGAATCATTCAGCAAATGATTTTTCCGTTTATTTATTACAGGACTTCATCATTGTTCAGAAAATCGTCAGAAACTTGAAACAGGTCATCTTCAGTTGTCTCATAAGATGCCTTTCCCATGGAACTCCAGTATGTGTTGTGAGGCCTCCCCATCTTTTGACCTCTGACATAACTGTTCGTTTGGAGCGAGTGTGTGAATCATCCTGTGCTTTCCTGATGAATACAATCGGGTTGATCAAGGGAACCACAGCACACAGTCCTCCCCAATTTTTTCGGCAAGAACATGTACGCTTCATTTCCACATATGAAGTACCAATCAGATAACATCCTTGAGCCATAATCTCCTGGCACTATGGCGCTGCACAGTGTTGTCTCTTGTCTCCTCTTTATCTTATGCGTGATGTTGAAACTCCTCTCCTGAAGCAAGTTGTCACAGTCTGGGTTTTCCTTCCAGCCTTTGCAGTGTGGAGCCATCCTTTGACCCCTGCAGGCTACGCAGGTGATGTAATCCTGTGTCGGTTCGCAGTAGGTGTAAACTCTGTTACACAAGTTCCAGGGCAATGTCCCTAGAAAAACATTTCCATTATTATAAACACAGTTCCCCAGAGATCCTGGTTTAGCTCCTGCTAATGAAATGATCTCTGGTATTTTCCATACAGTTTGTTGAGATGACGAAAAAGGAAGTACATCCTCTGCAAGTGAACAATTCAAAGATTGAAACAGTCCTTGCGCAGCCTCACCCATCCGGAGGTCAGCTGAATAATCCTTCTCACGTGGTCTGTCTCCCCTTAGGGGCGGGACGCGCTGTGGTCTGGTGCTTAGAACATAGAGACACATCTGTTTGTCGTCAGTAATGTTACCTGGTCGGAGACCTGAGTTATGTATGGAAACCGGCAGCTGCGCACATACATAGCAGTTCACAGCATGTCCTTCATAAGCAGTTCTATTCATCAGTTTCCACCACAGGTTGGTGCTGTAGTCGTGTGGGTGGAACTCAGGCTCACTTCCTTCTCCAAACATCAAACATACAGCAGTCACAGCACAGTAGAAGATCCATCTTGCATATGGAGTCCCCATTACTGCTCGGCGTGCAGAGATGTCAGAGCCCCCAAACTAAAAGAGTGAGAATCTTAGCAGTTCTTCGCTGGGTTTGAGACAAAATAATACTAAAAATTAGAATGCCTGTGTAGCCCAGAGGCTAAAAGCCCACCTTCCTCTCTACTCCGAATTAGGGGTCCAACACTCTCTGCCGCTTACAGTGACTAAGATGTATCCAGCTGGGTCTTTCAGCTATTTTTACAGCTGTTGGTGTGGTCATCAGTACTTGGAATGGTCCTTCCCACCGTGGACTCGTCCAGTTCTTTCGTTTGATGACTTTTATGTAGACCCAGTCACCTGGCTCAAGTGGAATGGCTTCCTGTATAGGAGGAGAATCAGAAGGCAGTAAATTCGCACTGGACACTTCCTTCAGTTTAAGAGTCCTGATCATATAATCTGCTAATGTCTGTTCTTCATCAGCTTTTTGTATGTCTGGAGCAAACAGAGGCAATCTGTAAGCTCTCCCATGAATTATTTCAAAAGGTGTTAGACCATCTGCTGTTGATGTGATTCTCATATAGAGCTTCACCAAGTCTAAACATTCTGGCCAGGATCGGCCAGTGTCTGCCATGCACTTTCTTAATCTACTTTTCACAGTAGCATTTGTTCTTTCCACCAGCCCTGCACTCTGTGGCCGATAGGCACAGTGATTTTTTAATGTCATTCCCAAGTGTGTAGCCATGTTTTGTATCACTCGGTTTACAAAATGTGGTCCATTGTCACTATACACAGTCTGTGGGATGCCATGTGTTGGGATGATAGTTTTACAAATAGCCTTAGCTACTGTCAAAGCATCTGCATGCTTTGCTGGAACTATTTCAACCCATTTAGAAAAAGCATCAATCATCACCAGACAATATTTATATGGCCCACTTTGTGAAAGTTCAATAAAATCCATGTGCATAGTTTGAAAGGGATAAGATGATTTTGGGAACCTGCCTCGTTTTGGCCTTATGTTTCCCTGAGGATTGTATTTCACACAGACTGGACATGCAGTACAAAAAGATTTTAAGTAAGAATTTAAACCATACGTTGTGAAATGCTGTTTTATTATGGTTTCCATCCCCCCAGTTGACACATGGCAGCGCCCATGTGTCACAATTGCTGCTGCTTTAAATAAAGACTTAGGAAGCACTGGTTTGTCATTAACCTCAAAAATGTTCCCGACATTCATTTTTGCACCTTTAGTTATCCACAGCCTTTTCTCAGCCTGTGGTGCATTGTCCTGCATGTCTTTTAGTACTGTTTTGTCTATCATTTGTTGTTCCCCTTCAGTCTGTGCTGAGAATATACCTTTCCCATGCTTCCCTGCTGCAGCTTCTTTAGCGATTTTATCAGCTAGTCTGTTTCCATTTGAAACTTCATCTTTGCTTTTTGTGTGAGCTGCGCATTTACATACAGCTAGTTTAGTTGGGAGTTGTATTGCTTGTAAAAGATCTTTAAGCAAAGATGCATGTGTTATTGGTCTCCCAGTAGAGGTTGTCATTCCTCTACGCTCCCATTGTTTCGCAAAATAAAACAGTGTAGAGAAAACATACTGGCTATCTGTGTACACTGTCAGGTGCTTGTCCTTAGCCAGTTCGCATGCCCTAGTCAAAGCAATCAATTCTGCTGCTTGTGCAGAATGAGTGCTAGAAATTCTCTCTGCTTCTATTATTTTGTTCGGCAAAGCAACAACAGAATAACCTGTCTGGTTTTTTTTTTATAGTTTGGAAGAATCAAAGTTGTTGCCTGCATTAATGCTTGTTTAAGTTCAGCAAATCTTTTTTTTTAGCTTCTGGATTCCAAGTTATTTTGTCAGTCATGGCCATTGGGGTGCCATGAATCAAATCCTGTAAAGCCTGTGTTTTTTCAGCATAGTGTGGAATCCAGGCTCTGCAGTAATTGCAAAGTCCGAGAAATGACATCATTTGCTTCTTAATTTCTGGTTTAGGAGCTTCAGAAACTGTCTCTTTTCTCGCTTTTTGTATCTGCTTCCCTTCAGCAGAAAGTGTGTGTCCCAAATAATTTACTTCTGCTCTGACCCACTGTAGCTTATCCTTGTTTACTTTGTTCCCTGTCTGACAGAGATGGTGCAGCAGAGCGAGTGAATCTGCTCTGCATGCTTCCTCGCTTTCAGATGCTATTAACAGGTCATCAACATAAATCAAAAGTTGACTTTTTTTCCGATATTTGAAAATCAGACAAGCAGGCCATAATTGCTTCCCAAAATATGCTTGGACTGTCCGCAAAACCTTGGGGTAATCTAGTATAAGTATACCCCTGACCTCTGTAGGTAAATGCGAACCAAAACTGGGAGTCAGGATGAATGGGTACAGAGAAAAAAAGCATTGCTGAGGTCAATTACTGTGAAGAATTTATTGCTTGGTCTTAGCGAGTTTAACAACGTGTGTGGGTCTGGGACATTTGGTGCTCTCGTTTGTACTGCTTCATTGACTGATCGTAAATCTTGAATCATGCGCCAGTCTTTTTTGTTTGCCTTTTGAACAGGAAAAATAGGTGTGTTACAAGGAGAATCTGAACACTTTTTAATGATTCCTCCTTTTAACAAACCTTCGATTACTGGTTCAATCCCATTCAGTGCTTCTGTCTTTATAGGGTACTGTCTTATTATAGGTCTCCAACTAGATTTTGCTTTAATTTGCACTGGGGGAATTGAACTAAGTAATCCAACATCAGAGGGACCTTTTGTCCACATGTGTTCTGGAAGCTTAGCTAATTCAGCTTCTTCTTTTTCTGTCAAAAATATGTTCATGTGTCACTCAAATGCATGAACTTGAGCTGTCCCTGTAACAACTTCACAAAGTGATTGTTTCCAGACATCACAGCTGGGGCTGTAGCTCCAACCATCTTCACCTTCTTTGAAATCAGTGGCTTCAACAGCCATTTTAGTTCTGTTACCCACATCTGCCCATGTAATATTATGCGGCTTATAAAGTGAAATGTATGGGTTTGCAGGTAATTTATACAGCTTTGTTTGACTAGTCGGAAGGAGCACAGTCACAGCTGCATAAGACCTCCGGTCTGTGAACATTTCAGTCACAGCAAGTGTCACAGGATTTGTTTCTAGAAACGTTTGCACATAATCATCCTGTGGATCATTTAGGATGTTCATTTTTACATGCAACTGATTATAGTTCATTTCTGTTTCAGGTGAGTCCAGCTGTCCTCGAGCTTCTCTAAGAAGCTTTCCTGGGACGTGAGGATTGTCAGCTGGCTTTAGATCATATGAACAGTAGATTTTTTCATCCTTGTGAACTGTGTACAGATCAGAATGTTTTAGTCTAACAGCTCTCATGCCATCTTGTACAGGGACTACTGCTATCCCTAATTTTGTCATTAGGTCTCTACCTAATAGATTTGTCGGACATTTAAGTGACATTACAACAGAAGCTTTTATTTTAATTCCTGTTTCAGGATCTTTAAAAGATGTGCCTTTTGACATATGTTCTCTATGTGTTTGTCCATCAGCAGATTTCACCCAAATGGACTCATTTGTGGGGTTTACACCTTCTATTTTAGTTTTTAAAACTGTTTTGCATGCGCCGGTGTCACATAAAAATTCAACTTTTTTCCCGCAAACAATCAGTGTGATATAAGGTTTTTCTTTTAATGCATTTAACATATCCCAAGCTGCACATACATCCACTATTTCATCAATTTGATCTGGTGTTAAGTTTTGTTTGGTTGTGGAAAAGTCTAGTCATGCTGAGGAGTTATACTTTTGTTTTTTCTCCCATCTGCCACCCTTCCGGTGATTTATTTTGTTTTCTGGGCAATGTCTTGCAAATATGATAGTGGCTTCCTCACTGGTATTAAAAGGTGCACTCGGCTGTCTATTCACCGAGCCTGGTGACACTGAGACAAGGCAGACGAATCTGCCGCAGCGGTTGGGGGAGGAGCAGTCGGCCGTACCTGCTCTCCCCGTCCCACCGAGGCATTCCGCCTGTCAATATCTGCTGGCCTTTTGTCCTTAACCTTTTTTTTTTTTTTTTTTTTTTTGTTCTTTCCGGTCTATGGCTGCTTTTAACCATAATTTGGCACACTTTAGTTCATCTTCCTTTCTAACTTTTTTATCCCCTTTTTTCTTGCTACACTACTCTCCAAAATTCCCACAATTGCTTGCCATTGATCAATCTTTAGCTTCCCATCTATTTTATATTTCTTTTTCCATTTTTTTTATATGTACAATGCTGCCAGGAAATCTGGACATCATGTACTTTTCATCCCCTTCGGGGCCCTCAATAAGTGAGGAATTACAGGAATTTGTGTTTCCCATTGTTTAAATCTCTTGCTTAAAAATACTAGTATCGCGTGCTCTCTCAGAGAAAGTGCTGTAAGTCAGCGCTCAGTGCCTCCTGAAGAACAGGCTTCTACTTGGAGCCGAGCTCTAAGCGGTTCTTCACTTTGGATTCTAATTCCGAAGGCAGAGAGTTTTACTCCCAGAGAGAGAAACACCATTCACTCCTTCATGCACACACAGCAACAAAACAACAAACAAAACCAGTAGCAGCACAGCAAATTACAAACTTTCTATCTAAGTGAGGACTTTCCCTTAAGAGGCGTCTTCTAATTAAGGACGCTCTAAGAGCCTATCCTTTTGCCTTTAGTTGAAACTCTCTGTCAACTGGGACTCTAACCCTTCATTATTCTTTAGTCAAATTAAAATGTTAATATTTGACAAGGACTCAAACCTATATTTCTTTAGTCAAATTAATATTTGACAAGGACGCAAACCTGTATTTCTTTAGTCAAATTAATATTTGACAAGGACTCAAACCTGTATTTCTTTAGTCAAATTAATATTTGACAAGGACTCAAACCTGTATTTCTTTAGTCAAATTAATATTTGACAAGGACTCAAACCTATATTTCTTTAGTCAAATTAATATTTGACAAGGACTCAAACCTGTATGACTTAAAATTCACCTACGTTTCTGTAGTTTTCGGGTTGTCCAGTCGGATCTCGTCACTCCGCCGTTAGCAGACAAAGTCGGATACGTCGCTGGCCCAGCGAAGAATTTGCTTCCTGGGTTTTCCTTTCCAGGTCCAATTGACTCTGGCCGTGCACGGATTCAGCGCGTCTTCCTCTGCCTGACAGCGGGGGAGGTGAGAGATCCCGGGTTTCGGCACCAAATAATGATAGGTATTTTCCTTTCGAACCTAAATAAAAGAAAGAACCACAGACAACGTATATGAATTTCATGTATAGCTTTTGCAAAAGGAGAAGGCTTTGAGAACTCTTGGGAGAAGGCTCTGAGAACCTTTTCTCCGAGGAATCCACAGAGCGTTCTGGGCTCCCTTACAACGGCTCCTGTTTTTATTGTCTAAGAAGAACAGGCAAGGGGCAGTCAGGAAAAACAACAGAGGTCGTAAAGCTTCCAACCCAAACATCTAGCAACCCAGGTCCAGATGTGATATCTGATCAAAGGTCTGAGCCCGGTTCAAATCTCGGTCAATACTGTCAAGAAAACAAAATACGACTGCTCACAGGTGGTTACTAAATTAGGGGGTGTTCTTGCAAGTTTAAAGTCTGAGAAACTCAGTGTTATCTATTTCCCGTAAAGTTGAACAGACAGTAGTGACCTCCAGGTCATTTAAAGAAGAGAACACTTTAAACAGAAAATCACAAAGATCTATAGACTTAATGTGAACTAGAGTAAGAAAATAAAATGATAATACCAAAAACTCTCTAACAAGCAGCATATAGAAGAAACTGAAGGTAAACTTGTTACAAATCATTGAAAAATAAGAACTGCCCAAAAGTCAGTTAACCTCCCTCATCTCCTTTTTTCTAAATAAAATGCATTTTACAAAGAAAATTTGATCTCATTTAAGATCTGATTGGAAAATTAATAGAACTACATACATTTGTGGACTGAGCTGAGTGTTTGTTTACCATTTTAATTTTGAACTTATGTAGTTGTAGAGTTAGAGCATTTGAAAATAAGCTGGGACACTTGGCCTTTGTTTCTCGGTTGGCTTTTATTGCAGTGAGATTTTGTCTGACTCCTGGACTACCACCCACTAATCTGTTTAATGGGGCTTAATTGGCTGGCATTGGTTCTGTGACAGAGTTCTGTACAAGTGAATCCTATTTTCTCTTTGAAGTGCTAAAACTTAAATCCACTTAGGCCTGTCATAATAACATATTTTGCGAAAAGTGTATGTAAAACTGACTTCACCATTTAACTGAACCCTATGTCTGACTGATTTTATCTATTTGGTTTCTATGTCACACTTGTTTATCTTAGCATTTCATCTCATTGAAAAAAAAATCTTATTACAGCATAGAGGCATAAAATTAAAGAGTTGATTTAAGCCCAATATGATGTCAATGGACAGGATTTTCTTTTTTTTTTGCCACTAGTTTGCTTTTGGCCTAGTTTCTCTTTCTTAATCAATATATTAAATCTATAATTTATATATTTCATTGAAAATGCTTTTCTTCTCCACAGATTGTTGGACCGTGCTCATGGCCAGTTGTACTGCCTCTAGCAGTGAAGACAAAATAGCACATTGCGTCGAGCTTCTGCTGTCCAGGTCTGCAGATCCCAACATGGTGGACAGGTGAGGGGTAAAGTTTGTTTAAATGTCAAAATATTTGGCAAATTTCAACACTGTACATACAGTTGTAATCCTTTTGAAGTTGGTTTAAATAAAGCCACTTCAGACCTCATACAAGAGGAAAAAAAATAGGTGCTGGATCAGATTTCCTTTGATGGTTTTTGTGATGGTTAGCTGCCATGTGGTAGCATTATGCACCACTCTACTCTATACAGTGTGTTTGTATCAGTGTGTTTTGTTTGGAATGTCCTGTTATGGCATGTGCTTGCACAGGAGGGTCCCAGACAGACACACAAACTCAGAGTGTAAAGAGTGGGCAGGAACGTTTTACAAACTGGCTTTTAATGTTTTCGCTCATTTGAGGAAACTAGGTCATTACAAAATCAAAATAGATGACCATACAATATATGTGTGACAGCATACAAGTTGTGGAGAAAAGGCAAAAGGCTAAAAGTTTTTTCTAGGCCGAGTGTTTAGGCCGGGGAATATTTCTGAAAGGTTTTCAGTTTTTGGGTCAGTCAATCACAACTGGCCCACAATAAATAAGCTGACATAGAGAAGACTGTCAGACTATTTGCTGCCACTCAGAATATTTTTTATTTTGATGTTAACACCACTTTTACTGGTTGTAACAGTATGAAACTTTAATATCATAATTGTGAACGATGATAGCACAGTTATCAATATCACAAATTAATACTGTGTGTATTGCAAGTACTATTGGTTATTATAATAAGCTGTACTTAATACATCTTGACAGTTGGTATAAGGTTCTCATGACAAAACTTTGAAAGAAAAAAAACATCCATTTGTTTTTACTCATTCAAAGGACAAAACAAAGTCATGTTGCTACATTTGTTAGAGAAGTGAGGCTTTCCAAACCAGCCATACTTGTTTAGTAATTTTCTTGTAATATTATGAATTTTGGAATTTACCATATTAGGTGAAACCTACAAGAGGTGCTTCAACAACCATTATTCTCAAATGATCAATGTGTTTTTTAATTGTAGATATTTGAAGTTGTCTGGAAATTGCCGTTTAATTGGGGATGCACCGATATGAAAATTTTCTATCCGATATTAATACTTCTGTTACAATATTCTTGTAGTATCATTTTTCCGGTTACACAATGCATCAAACCGTATCAAATACGTTGTCTACAGTAATTAGTCAGCCAGAGTTGATGGGTGCGGCCACGCAGAGATCTGAAAATCTCGTCCCATTAACTCCAGCAACCAGAACAGTTTCTGTGACGCTTATTAAAAACTCAGCAGACACGAAATGGAAGAGCTACTATAGCCACGTTAGCAGCATTGAATTCAATCTCCCGTTTATTGCATATCTCTGCTCAGTGCAGCAAATTTAACTCATCATGCAGGGCTGGTCCAAGGCTATATGAAGCCTTGAGCAGAATCTGACTTAAGGGCCCCTTTTGTTGCTAAAAACATTAGCACCTCTAACAGCTTCTGTGTTAGATTTAGTGAAATCTGGGAGAGGGGGAGTAGTTTAATTGGCCAACCTCAAAAGCAATCAGTTGTAATTGCAGTTTGTATTTGTGAACAAAGCTCAAACTCAAAGATGAAAGTCACAGCATCAGATTGATGCTATGGAAACAAAACAATCTAACTATTAGGCCTGTCACGATAGCAAATTTTGCTGAGCGATTAATTGTCTCAAAAAATTATTGCGATAAACAATAATATTGTCTGAAGACCTTTTTACACTGATTTAATGGAAATGACGTAATAATGCATGTGATTTCCTGCCAAAGATAGATACACTTTATTTTCAAAAGAATATTTAACACTGGAGCTGATAAACTAAATAAACAAAACAACCAAAAACAAAATGGATTCTCAGTCTCCATTAACAAAAAATGTACTTGATAAAAACTAAACAACATAAAGCCAAAGTGGAAATAAATACTGCATTCAACCAAAAGAGTGCAGATTATGAAGTCTGTATATTATGTTGCCCTTCAGTAATAATTAGATTTAAATAGAGAAAATGGGCACATCCACTACCTGATGCAATAGTTCACACTACATGATTTTTTGCTCCTATTTTTCCCCTTACAACAATCTTAGACCTTTGGTCTTTCTAAGATTGTGTGGTGTGTTACGGTAGATCATCGTTGCCGCTCTGATCTAAATCAGAGGTTTTTCCCCCGACTGGGATCTTAACGCAGCCTGTTGAATGTGACAGGTAGCCAATCAGAAAGCTCGGATTCTCCTCCGTGTTTTCTGAGGGGAAATTACAGAGGGGAATCCCAAACAACCCGAAGTCCAGCGGATGTGGAAACAACATTAATGTTTATTCAACATGCAAAGAATATAGAAATGACAAGAGGAGGAATTGGAGCGAAATTGCTACCGCAGTTGATAAACCCGGTAACTTTTCAGCTGTTCTTCGTTAACGTGACATAAATAGGTTCTAATGATTTTCATTCAGTCAGGACTTTACGCTGACACTAGCCACATGCACTGCAGGTAGATTGTAGTAAAGCATTGATTAATGCCTGGTTTTAAAATGAGTTCACTGGACTTGTAGCCATTATTTTGTGCCCATTGTTGGACACCACACAGCAGGAACGAACCCGATCGAACCGTTATACCTAGGATTTCTGTCGGCTAATGTTTGGTCTGTCAGGTTTTGAAAATGGGCCGACAATCGGCTGACAGCTCTAAGATCGTAGTGTGCGCTGGGCATTACACTAAGGAAATGAGGAAGGGAGGAGTCAGTGGAGAGCACCGGAGTTGAGCCTTTTTTCATTCGGTGTCATCAACAGAAAGAGGAAAAGGCCGGAAGAGACGATAATGCCGATAATTGAAATGACGTCGATAGTTTTAATTTATCGTACGATTAATCGATTTATCGTTTATTGCGACAGGCCTACTAACTATGAATATTGTTCTTTGAACTTTTACAAAGTAAACTTGCCAACAATTTAATATCTTTTAATTTATGTATGCTGAAACCATTAAATCAAATTTAGCAGCATTGATCATCTCAATAAACAAATGTTACATTTATGTATCTGTGGTCTGTGTTAAAATATTAGCAATTATGTGGCCCCTGAAGCCCTGGGGGCCTGATAGAGCCGCTGACTTAATTTGGATTAAACAGAAGTGCAAATAATTGATTTTCATTTAATTGTATTTTTTGATTTGTTGTTTTAGACTAGTTGAGGGTTTAAATATCGTTTCACTGGCAATGTTTTCCTGTAACATATAATAATCCAGTAATATTTTTACATTTCCTGTCAACTTAACATCTTTTAATACAAAAACATGGTGGACCGCCTCGACGCCCCGACCACTGGGCTTAGCAAGTTTTCTGGGGGAAACCCTGATTTGTATCATACATATTTCCCTACCCTTTTAACACCATTTAAAAAACAACACGTCGCTGATATTGCTTGATTGCTTCTGTTAAAAACCCTATAATTCAGGGTTTTTTTAACCCAACCCATAATTCGTTGGGTTGAGGAACCTAACATTCCTCTCCAACCCCTTAAGAAACACAAAGAACAAGAAGTTGAAAATAAACATTGGTTTTTAATAAATTGGACCAATAGCGATATATTAAAAAATGACTAACATTGACTGATAGCAATGTTAATGAGTGCATCCCTACCTGTAAGCCTTCAACCAGATTGAGCTGCAAAAGTTGCTTCTCTAAAATTGTTGCTAATGTCTCTCCTCTTCATTGTACCAAAACATAAAATAAACTATACAGAAAATTCCAAAAAACTTTCTAAAGATAGTCACACTTCATTAATCAAGTGGGTTTTATTAATGGCTGTTAATTCCTGATAAAAGCAGCAGCAGAATTTTTATTTATGCCGACATTCTTTTACTGTATGTGAATGACCAAAGGCAAATTTATGCATAACTCCTGTAACAATATTGATAAACTATAAAGTATTTTTATAATTGTTCTCTTTCTGGTGCATCTGAGGCTCAATACCTTGAATATCTGACAGGTCAACAAAGGGCATGCCTTCCAGAACTAATGCAACTTAGTCCTAAACTGTCCTCTCTATTCTGCTATGACTAAATAATATATTTAAGTTGGACTTGGTATTTAATCAATCTTAAATGAATTATCTGTTTTTCTGCTTCAAGAAGGGCCTTAAAAAAGAGAGAGAGATCTTGTGTGAGAAAATAAACCCAGATTGTTTTTAAAACACTTTTAATAGTACCATGTGTGAATTTTTGCTCTGTCACAAAGTGTTGCTGCAGCCCCCAGTGGCTTTCTTGTTTAGCTCTCCCTTATCCTCTGTTATTCTGTCACTGCCAACGCAGCATTGCAACCAGGACTCACGCCACCTGAAACCCCCTGATGACGTACATAGACGCCCCTAGCATTAGGAAATTGATTAGTTCCTTTCCAGACAAAATATTTGAAGCAAAGTAATGAGCCACAGAAGGTTGCAGAAGAGAGAAGGAGGTGAGCGTCGGGGCTAACAGTCCCTCAAACCCAAGATGAAGCATAGCATGAGGTTTATGTGGGTACGACGCGCAGACCCCTTCCTCCTCCTTGCCCCCTTTTACGTCTGAATTTCAAAGTAGTGATTAACACCAGCTGCTCATGCCCCTGCTTTAGTGTAAACCCGAGTACACTGTTGTTTTTCAAAGCTGAGAAATGCGGCTGCACAATGTGGGGTCCATTGCATTCATGTCTTCATCCTTTTTGTTTTTGGTTTCCTATCCGTCTTAACGGAATTTGTTTTTTACAGGCTGAGTATGACTTGTTGGTGTAAGCAAAGACGTGATTACGGTTATTCAGAAATATTTGAGTGGGGCTTTCTGTTCAGCTCTGGTATTAGCATCTGTCGTTGTTGATTCCTTTGTAAGCAGAGCAGCATCAGGACAACCTGTTGCACCTGGCAGAGTGTAGCCATGTCAGAGTGGGCCATTAGCTGATGTTTCTGTAACAATGATGAAACTTTAAGTCACTTAAAATGAGGGGTGCACTGATAAATCAACCCCAATTTCCTTCATTTTAGAGATAGGTGATCAGCCGGTACTTGCATGTGAAGTCAATCTTATCCACCGATCTTATCTGTCTTGGCAAATGTTTAAAAGTCGTCCACTGTCCTCTAATCCTGTTATCTTCTGCTGTGAGAGAAGTCTGACTGACAGACCCACCCAACATGTCAGGTCTGCAGTTAAAAATAATGACCCCACTGTTTCCAACATATTTTTTTTACCGATTCTTGGCTGTTCAATTATTTTTAGATTAGGTGACAGCAGCTAGGCTTACAGAATTCCTTCAGTCAGTGGCTGGTCCATCATTTGTTCCGAGAGGGATTGAGTTTAAAAAGTTAAACACAAGTGTTTTCATCCACCTCTGAAGAAAACTGTCTTCTGTGCATCTTGAGTGTCTTCACACCTATACAGTAAATAGCATTCCATGGACATGAGTACCAGGTGTGAGTAGGGACAAGATTGAAGGAAAAGTGTAAAAACAATGTATTGAAAACCTCTATTAAACTCAATCAGCTGATCAAAAGATGATCAGCACCTGTAAGAAGTCATTTGTGAGACAGGCATTGTGAACTTAAGCTTTATACATTTAAAAGACCCAGCCATCACAGCACAAAGTGCAATATGAAATTTCTGTCACATAACAGATGCTATTATGTGGCCTTTCAAAAACCCAGTGGCAAGCAGTTTGTTTGAGATGATCAACAAAGAAAAATCAGCTAATATATCAACAAAGAGTCGTCCTAACGGCTTATACATGACTCAATGTTATCTTTCTGATTCAGACAGGAAGCAGCACACAAAGACTTCCACAAGCTTCATCTGAAGTGCCAAAATCGGATCTCATTGACATATACGCAATTTATGAAAATTGCGTCATTTTGTTCTCAGAGAAGCATCTGCCTGCCAAACTCGACACCATTTAGACACAGCTCCGTGTGAAGTGTTGTGTGATTGGTCAGAAGTTTGTTGTTTTATGTGGAAATGCCCTCAGACAACAATGTTCATTTTTCTCTGAGTTACAGCTATGACTGAGGCCTTTTATTTCCTGATGTAGTAAAATGATCTGGATGATCATAAATGGTGAATCATTAACCAACTAATTGTATTTATCTAAATTCAAATCAGACTCATTAAATGATTAATTTTATCTGCAAAGATCTATGTCTAAAGGGAATATGTTAGAGAGGCTGAATTTCCTAGATTCTTGAAGAAAATGAGGAATAGATTATAATATATTTGTTCTCAGAATCACAACATTAACATTACAAGTGAAAATTACCTGAAAATTATATTACATCCAATCAGTAGTTAGCCCAGTGGTTCCCAAAGTGTGGGGCGCGGCCTCTAGAGGGAGCGCAGTGCCATTGCAGGGGGGGCACGGGAAGCGGTATGGATGAATGGGGAAAAGAAAACAGTTACACAAAAGTGTTTCACTGTAAAGATGGTTTGTAGTGTGTTTTGTTGCAACCTGAAGTGTGAAATAAACTTCAGTGGAGTTTGAAAACAAAATATGTGTATAGGTTTATGTGTGGTTGAACGATGTGTGTGCCCAGATGATTTTTTTTGTTCTTTTTTGGGGGGGATTTTATTGTAATCCATAGGGGGGCCCAGAAAACATTTGGGAACCACTGAGTTAGCCTTAGAGTAATTGCAGTCTTTCAGGTATGTAAAGACCCATGAATAAAAAGCATGAAACCTAACTTTAAGAAAGTCTTCATTTTTGGGTTTAACATTAGCCTGTGGTGTTGCTTTATTTGGGAACGGAGTTTGGACCTCAGAAGTTGCAATCTTGTTTCTTGTGATCTTGAGTTGCTTCAGACCACGAGAAACTCCAGACAGGCTACCATACTCCTTTAATTAAGGAGAGGCTTTCGTCTGGCAGCTCTACCATCCATTCCTGATTGGTGGATTGCTGCAGAGATGGTTGTCCTTCTGGAAGGTTCTCCTCTCTCCACAAGAGAATGCTTTAGCTCTGACATACTAGGATACTAGCCTGAAAATATCAATGATTAACACCACTTAAAGACAAAAAACAAAATCAAACATAGCAATTTGACCTGTTTTGAGCAATATACTTAGCATAGCGGTACCACAAATTCAAGGTGTAAGGAGTGGAGTGTTTAAGGCTTAAGTCAACAGTAGACAGCCAATTAATATCTCACAGTTCATGTAGAGGAAACATTTCTTCCATAGCAGAGGGAAAGAAACCCCACCACCTGAGTGACACAAACAAACAACAAAAAAATTCAAAACAACCAACACAAATGTCTGTAATTGAAACAAGATGAAGACGTGATCGCTGTCATAATGAACGTCCTTGTTTTTTCTTTTTTCTCTCTCAGAAACTTTTTTAAATATTTATTTCAATCTTCACTCCCCACTTCGACCACTCGCCAGTGGACCAGCAATAGTTCTTTGGTTGGGGAGCCCTTTTGACGTCCAAAAGCAACCAATGTTCGTTGTTATGTTTGTCTTTTCCGTATTCCTTTGTTTCGTCTCTTTCCTCTTCCTGAAGGTTGGGTGTCAGAGGTTACTAGCCGTTAACACCAATTGTAATGAAGGTTTTTCAGTGATCCACGAAATTAAACGTGTCTGTCTGTGGTGTCAGAGGTTACTAGCACTTAACACCAGCAGCAGTAAAGTAAGTTGTCCTCATCCAGAAAGTTGTGCGTCGTCCTCCTTAGTCTGATGTTCTGTTGATTGTTGGACACCAGGATGGGCGTTGTCTTGACCCTCTTATAGTGGTTGGTGTGCATCCACGTCGCCCTCTCCGCCACCTTAACAGCCATATGTGTGACGAGCAGCACTTGAAGTGGTCCCCGCCAGCGTTTGGAGTTCCAATGTGTCCTCTGGAAGTCTTTCACCACAACCCAATCACCTGGCTTGATGGTATGGAGTGGCATTTCGGCAGGAGGTGGCAATGCGTGTTTCACCGTCTGAAAACTTGAGAAAGCGTATTTGACAGGTTTTGACAGTAAGACAACATTGCATCATCACAGACAGAAGTGGAAGGAAGGCCCTGTCCCTGAGAGCTTCCACCTCAGGGACAGGTAGAATTTTGCTAAACATGGCAACAATAAAAAGCAAAAATTTCCCTCCCTTAGCAGGGGACAGTTCAATGAAGTCCATCCTCAAATAGTTAAAAAAAAAAATCATTTAGTCACAGAGTTGGCAATAAGTAACATAATAAAACAGTAACGGGATCACATGATGTAGAGCCATAAACAAACAGCACGAAATCAGGGTTAGTTAAAGCGTTATAGATAGTGGGCTGTCACAAAATCCTTGACACAAATGGGTAAAAGTCCATAATTTTCCTTCAAATCCAAAAGCAAACCAATTTAATTAGTTGAATTATTTATTTAATTTGACCTACATCATATTTCTTTTTTTTAGCCCAAAAATCATCAGGAACCAATGATTTTTGGTAATGGAGACAGATCTGTTTGAGATGAAAAACATGCTTCAAAATTTGGATCTGTGGTAGGAATCAATCCCACCGTTTTTTAGACAGTGCAATGATACGACTTTTTGAATGCTGACATTCGTTCAGAAAACTTGCCAAAGGAATGTGTGGGTAACAGTCAGGAACCCCCAAAAAATGATCTCTGCTCAGCTGAGAGAAAGACAGCCAGCCGCTGTGTGTGTGTTCCAAAACAAAGCAGATGTTGACAGTTTCTCAGAAGGAGCACAGAACCATCGCGTCTCATACTCATAATCAGCTTTTAGTAAACATTTAAAATGCAGCTTAAGTCATCATGCTGTTTAACATCAGAAAAAGGAGAGATTAGGAAAAAGGAGAGATTAAAGTTTTCACTTCTTCAAGAAGTTGTTGTGGAAGAGTTGAATTTGGAAGCTTCCATTCACATACATAATTTAGAGCAGATGTGTCAATTTGCACAGCTGTGTGAGTCCAATTAGAATGTGACATAACTTTTACACCCACCGGTGCTGAGATAAGATTAATCCCTAATCAGCACATCAGATCTCGCCCTACAAGATTTACTGGGCACATACAGTATTACTGGACATGTATACTTTTTGTTAAGTGTGCTACTGCCAGCAAGCAGCTCTTCTTTGCCAGAAACAGGAAAAACAGGAGACTCATTCAAATCACCATCTCGAAAATAAAATAAGATCTCAAACTAGGCCTGTCACGATAGCAAATTTTGCTCAACGATTAATTGTCTCAAAAATTATTGCAATAAACAATAATATTGTTTGAAGATCTTTTTACACTGATTTAATGGAAATGACGTAATAATGCATGCGATTTCCTGCCAAAGATAGATACACTTTATTTTCAGAAGAATATTTAACACTGGAGCTGATAAACAAAATAAACAAAACAACCAAAAACAAAAATAAAATGGATTCTCAGTCTCCATGAACAAAAAACTCACTTGAATAAAAACTAAACATAAAGCCAAAGTGGAAATAAATACTGCATTCAACCAAAAGAGTGCAGATTATGAAGTCTGTATATTATGTTGCCCTTCAGTAATAATTAGATTTAAATAGAGAAAATGGGCACATCCACTACCTGATGCAATAGTTCACACTACATGATTTTTTGCTCCTATTTTTCCCCTTACAACAATCTTAGAACGTTGGTCTTCCTAAGATTGTGTGGTGTGTTACGGTAGATCGTCGTTGCCGCTCTGATCTAAATCAGGGGTTTTCCCCGACTGGGACGTTAACGCAGCCTGTTGAATGTGACAGGATTGTCAGAAAGCTCGGATTCTCCTCTGTGTTTTCTGAGGGGAAATTACGTCGGGGAATCTCTAACAGCTGACACGGCGCAACCCGAAATCCAACGGACATTGGAGATGATATGTGGAAACAACATTAATGTTTATTCAACATGCAAAGAATATAGAAATGACAAGAGGAAGAGTTGGAGCGAAATTGTTACCGCAGTTGATAAACCCGGTAACTTTTCAGCTGTTCTTCGTTAATGTGACATAAATAGGTTCTAATGATTTTCATTCAGTCAGGACTTTACGCTGACACTAGCCACATGCATTGCAGGTAGATTGTAGTAAAGCATTGATTAATGCCTGGTTTTAAAATGAGTTCACTGGACTTGTAGCCATTATTTTGTGCCCATTGTTGGACACCACACAGCAGGAACGAACCCGATCGAACCGTTATACCTAGGATTTCTGTCGGCTAATGTGTGGTCTGTCAGGTTTTGAAAATGGGCCGACAATCGGCCGACAACTGGTGTGCGTTGGGCTTTACACTAAGGAAATGAGTCAGTGGAGAGCACCGGAGTTGAGCCTTTTTCATTCAGTGTCATTAACAGAAAGAGAAAAAGGCCGGAAGAGACGATAATGCCGATAATTAAAATGACGTCGATAGTTTTAATTTATCGTATGATTAATTGATTTACCGTTTATCGCGACAGGCCTATCTCAAACCATCTCATGCAATAATTCTTTAAGAACTTAAATTTCTCAATCAATCAGTCTAGTAAACAATGTTCGGTAACACAAAACATACAAACAACAGTCACCCCAACATAAAACAGACACAAACAAACAATATATCAGAATTTGGAGTCAGTCAAAAGTCCATCAATCAAACATTTACAGTCAGTCCTCATTTTGTATATATTTTCTTAAATTAAATTTACCAAATTTACTGAAGCTTCAAAGAGTTTAAATTTTCTTTCAGCAACATACATTAATGTTTGAATTCAACTCCAATGTACAGGATCCTGTTTTAAGTTTTAAGCTATGTGTACACATACAAAATAGATCTCAATATAATTTAGGATCATAGCAATTTAATATAATTTAGGATCGAGTTTCTGCTGAAGCGCTTTATTAATTATTTTTATTTTTAAATTTTTTCATAACTAGTAGTTCCAGGACAACAAAAGATCTTTTAACCTCTAAGTTCAAATTTATCACAGCTTTATTTTATAGGAACTTTCCTTTGATCAATTTAAACGCAACCAAATATTATATGGTATACCAAAATATTATAAACACTGCAGTAGCAAGGATCTGTAATTCTTAACAATAAAAAACATAATAATTTAATTTATTTTGTATTATTTTATGTAAGTCAGCATAGATTTTCAAAAAAGGAAGGAAAAAATCTTTAAAATGTTTAGAGTCAAGGGACACTGGTATTTTATATAGGGCCGCTTTGCAAGTCTCATTGATAACATTGTATTTACTGTCTGTGTTTGCAACAGTTCAGCTTTTAAATTATTTATTCATTTTAACTTTTCTTTCAGAACCATAATTTTGCTTAAAGTGTTCTCCATCATCTTATTTGTTATATTTCAATAGCATAATTTTGTTACAGAACTACAGTTATTACAGTTTCCCTTCACAGTTTCTCAATCTATGGCTCATGGACCCCTAAAGGACCTTTAATATTGGTTCTTCTGTTCAGGACTCAAAGATAACAGGAACACAAAACTCTATTGAAGTCATTCTTTTCTCGCTAAAAATATTCTAAATGTGTACAGGGTTAGTAGCAAGCAGTCTTCGTTGCAGTGGCAGTGTGTGTGTGTTATAGCTGTGTGTGTGTGTGCGGCACTTATCTTGAACGTCTCTTTTCGTTCCTCTCCCCCTCCTCTTGCCAGCGTAGTTTTCCTTGGTTTTTCCTATACATATGTATTTATGAATCTTATTTTAACCTTTTGCTTGATCATCAGAGAAACCTGAGGGAAATTGTTTGTACAGCTCTTTGAGCTACTTGTAGTAAGAAAAGGTCCCTTATAAATAAAATTGATTGATTGATCCTTTTAAGAAATAAAATCATTTCGTTTATTCAAAGAGAAAAAAAAAACTAAACAAATTTTGTTTTAACTTATTTAGGCCTGTAATTTAGTAAGAAAATATTTATGTTCAGCATTTTTATTCTTTATTCGTTTCCCCTGCTTTTCTTTTCAATATTTCATTATCAAATAATCAAACAATTCACCCTGAGGAGGAGATTGAGTTCTGGAACCACTTAGACCCATTCTTCTTGAATTGGGTGGGATTTCTTCTTTAGACTGCAAACGTCTTCGCAGAATCCAACAAATCAGCTTTGTGGTCGCTCTGCCTCTTACTCCTTTAAGAGGGGCCTTTATTTCTGATCAAGGTCTTTAGGATTCTCTAAAGGTTTAGTTCCCTTAATTTAGAAAACCAAAACTCAAGAAAATACCTGCCTTATTCACTGTTAAGGACTTTCACTAGGACTTTAACCTAGAAACCTGGGGTTCCCTTTTTTCCCCTCGGCCTAAAATCGGCTGTTGGGGGGACATTCACCTCCCACTTATGTTTTTTATTATTTTTGTTTATTTTATATATTTTTTTAAATTATTTTTATTATTTTCCTGTGGGACTTTAACCCAACTTTAACACTGTCAATCTCTATTCCCCAGGGTGAAAGGTTTATCGGATCCTTTACTATTTTAGATTTAAAAATTTAGAATTTGAAAAGTTAGTTTGTTAGCATGAGTTGAGTATCCCACCTGATAACAGTGGTTTTGAGTTCGTTGATCCCAGCACTGGAGCCATGGAGCCGGCCAACAGCCCCCTTCTCCAAATCGTAAACGAGGTTTGAGGCTGGAATTTAGTCCAGGTTGCGCGCTTAACGCTGTTCGTCGACGTCCTCAGATGTCCAGTCGAGGGATCCGGATCACGGCACCAAATTGTTGTGGAAAAAATACTATTTCCAAGCACTGTTCAGGTGAAATCACTCAATCAGGTTTATTCATATATTGTGCACAATACAGAGCTTGTAGGACAATCAATAATGAAGAAGGTGTGGATGAAAAGCTCTGCCAGGCAGAGACAACACATGAGTTTTATACCAAGGATAAGGAATTAACAACAAAGGCGAGACAGTCTGGTTCTGATGCAGCTGTAGAAAACAACTTCCAACCTTCTACATGTAACCCAAATAGTTCTTTTGGTGAGAGTTCACAGGCATTTCATATAACATGATCAGCAGATGTGACCTTATTGTACTTTTTCCATCACAGTGTCCACCAGGTTGTTGGTCATCTCCTTGACTAAGACCCTTCTCCCCATATTGCTTCATTTAGACTCATTTAAGTTGTAGAAACATCTCAAGGGTAATCAGTGGAAAAAGCTCAATTTGTATCTTTATTTCAGACTTTATTTCACAGTCTGATATAAAGATAAACATCCCATTAGATTATTTTGTAATGTGATTTTTTTGGTTTTATATTTTTAATACATTTACAGAACACTCAAATCTTTTTCCACGCCATCATAATGGGGTATTTGTGTGTTGAATTTTGAGGAAAAAAGATTAATTTAATATAATTTGGAATAAGACTGTATCATAACATTTGACAACATTGAAGTGCTGTGAAGACATTCTGGATGCTTTGTATTTTGCAGCAGAGAAATTCAGTTGATATAGCAGAATAACAACAAAACAAAGTCCAGGTTTATACAATACAACGGGCCATAGAAAGTAAAGTCTATAAAACATTAAAATTGTAAGGATGATGGTGTTATTATAATTTATAGGCTACCTGTTGGCTGTGTTTCTGAACTCTCATAAGTTATTTTCAGAAATCTTTTCATGCTAATCACAATTCTCACTGGAACTACTTTTAGAATTAGTCATGTACTTTTGACAAAAATAACTTTATTAAAATCCCAAATAATAAGCAAGATTTTTACAGCATAATCCATCATTTTGATGGGCCTGGTGAAAGTTTAGGGCTAACCTTTTTTCAGGTACAGTGAGTCATGTTCCTGGAAATCTTAGTTGATGATGTCCTGATTGGATGAGCGGCATTGGATAAGCAGTGTTTATGCTGAAATGTCAGTCTATTGATTAGCTAAATGTTTGGAAACCTGACAGAGTTCACAGCCTGAAGGACAAGCTGAAACATAAAAGTGACAGAAGTGGACAGCCTTGGAATGATTCAGTACCAAAGAGCACAGACGAAGAAATATGACACCATTTGTTTTGTTCGCAGAGGTCAAAGAGATAGTGACTGACTGTTTGGCAAAGAACAATGTTAATAAAAATGTTATGCATGCCATCGGCGTTGTTGCAGTTGTTTTAGTTCACATAGAACATTAACTGATTTCTTGGAATCTGTCATTGGAGGACTTAACTCTGTTTTACTGTCATGTCTTCAATGACCCTCAGACGCTCTTAAAATGTACACCTGTCTGCCAAACATGACCTATGTCTAAAACGACTTTCTGGAAACAACCATCTGTTTTTAAAAACAGCAACTGTAATAATGACAAGAAATGAATAAAGGTGAAAGCAATGTAAAATAAAAACACTTTTATGCCCTCAAATGCAGTCTAGGATTGACATATAAATTTTGACATAAATACCTATACAAAGTTACATGGTTCGAAGAAACAGCAAACAGTATTTATTAGTAATCATCTTTTTAGCTTTCCTAGAGCAGAGAAAACTTATTTTTCTCTCAGAAAAGCCATTTATTTATATCTAAATCTTCTCTTGATGCAAATATGAAAAGTTCTGTTATTCTGAAATTTAAACTTCTTTGAAACTATATACTTAAAATATCATTCATTGGTGAAATAAGTATACATATTGGATCAAAACAGCATAGGTTTAGATCTATGTGGCAAATAAAGCCTTTTGGTCTGTTTTCCCCAAGTGTACGTGACTTTCTGTTCACTTAAAAACATTTTTATTACTTTTACATAAAACATAATTTAATAGATTGAAAGAGAAATCTTGTAGTGTTAGTCAAAGAATCTGAGCTGTCATGGTTTGTGTTCATGCAAATTATGAACAGCCCATATAAATTCCTTTTCATTTAGTTAGGCAACTTCCTTTGAGAGACACAAACAACTCTCTGTAGGCATGAAGTGATGGATTGGCCCAAACTTTCCCACCTCTCAGGATTGATGTTTTTTCTCTCCCACCATGTTGTTTGAGCTGATAAGATAAGTGTATTGTAGCAAAGGTTATTCATATACAGCCTTTTGTTCTGGTGAAAAAAAGATGATGGTAAAATACCAGAAAACGTGTAAATATGTTTATATGGAACCACTTAATTGGCTTAACTGACATATTACTTTTGGTAACTTTAAGCCATAAAGCATTAAGCATTGCTCTGCTTATCATTTATTGGAAGTCTTATCTGTAAATCTAGTTCTGCTATTTTTGATGAATTGTCATTTGCAGATAATGATAGATAAGGATCTGCAGTGACAGCAGAATCGCACATCATTGTCTGAAACGTATCACTGGATCACTTCAACATGATTCCCCCATGTCATTAACTCGTATTATGAAAACGTCTCATACTTGGTAAAGTAGTGTACACTACCTTTGTACCTGTAATTATACAGCAGATCATGCAACATCTTACTGAGTTATGAGCTTTTAGAAGTTATGAATAGATACATTACATCTACACAGAGCTGTAGAGAAATATGACAGCAGCAGCTGGACACAGCTTTGTGATATACAAGTTGGCCTTAACTTTAGCAGAGCTGTACCACCCACCACCTTTTAATCTGAAAAACCTAGTAGAAGTAGGAGTACAGCAATTTCAGTTTTCTGACTGATCACCGATGTTTAAAAAGCGTACAATACTGATTCTGGTCTTTTGTCTAAGCTGCTAAATATATAAGTTGGCAACAGTGGCAGATTGTTCTTAACCGCGCACATGCAGATATGATCTGGTGGCCATGCCTGTTGGTCAAACTTCTCTCACAGCAGAGCAAAGAGGGACAGTGGCTGATTTTCACACCTTTGTGGAGGCAGGTAAGATTTTTTCTCATGTACCGTATTTTCTGCACTATAAGGCGCACCTAAAAACCTTCAATTTTCTCAAAAGCCGACAGTGCGCCATATAATCCGGTTCGCCTTATATATGGACCAATATTGAGCCACAACAGGTCTCGCAACTACGGTAAGCAGACGCCGACTTCATTTTCCCCCGTAGAAGAAGAAACGGAGGAAAGCAGCCGCCGACTTCATTTTCCCCGTAGAAGAAGAAACGGAGGAAAGCAGCCGCCGATGCAGCCAGCGGTGGACGCTGGGTTTTGTGTAAAGACCCCAAAATGGCTCCTATTAAGAGACACGCTTACGACGCAGAGTTTAAGCTCAAGGCGATCAGTCATGCAGTAGAACACGGGAATAGAGCAGCAGCGAGAGAATTTAACATGAACGAATCAATGGTGCGGAAGTGGAGGAAGCAACAGCTGTTCATTTTGGGAATGAACAGAGTTTTCAGAACGCTGGTTTGTAATCTATTAATAAAGTTTGACTGACCTATATGACTATTTTGTTGACATTCCCTTTTGCGCAGTTCCATCTAATGGATGCATAACGTAACCCCAGCCTCTACTGTAGCGTCTATTCTATGCGCCTTATAATGCAGTGCGCCTTATATATGAAAAAAGTTTTAAAATAGGCCATTCATTGAAGGTGCGCCTTATAATGTGGTGCGCCTTATAGTGCGGAAAATACGGTGAGTATCGGCCAATTGCCAATCTCCCAAAATTCAGGAAATCAGGGCCGAATAATCGGTGCATCCCTACGTACAGCTTATCTTTAAGCTAGAGCGCAGTAAGCCTACATTAAGCATCTAACCATCCTGTCTAAAATTAGATTGATAGTTGGTGTCTAATTGTTGAGCAAATTTCTGTGCATGGGCCAAGATATTGTTTTCAAAGTCGATTAAAAATTAATACTCTGCTCAGATTTGTGATTCAATGGCAGCCTAAGCTCTGGTTCGTGTTCCAAAAACAATAAATGTATTCCACAAGGTAATATGCCAATAACAGAGACAAGCCTTACTGAAAATATGACATTAGTTGCAGTGTTTAATTATGTTTAATTATAGTCCTTTTATTCTTCCACTTCCACTTTGACCACCAGATGTCTTTGTCCTGATAATTTTTCTGTTCTCTCACCAGAATTGTGATTGTGACCGATAAATGATTATTTGCTGTTTGCCACAAGTTACAAAACTCAGAAATTTAGTTTAACAAATAAAAAAAGATTTACCTTTGTGATGCCACTCCAGTAGCAGTGGCTAGTGTTCGCTCTGGTCAGAATGGGAGTCGGTGGTATTTCTGTGGA
The DNA here is from genome assembly GCF_001444195.1 of Xiphophorus couchianus. Classification (NCBI taxonomy): domain Eukaryota; kingdom Metazoa; phylum Chordata; class Actinopteri; order Cyprinodontiformes; family Poeciliidae; genus Xiphophorus; species Xiphophorus couchianus. The sequence goes on from NC_040231.1 coordinate 34,918,077, forward strand.
GTTGAGATTTGATGCAGTAGGATGGTTTACTGACATGGACAATTTATATAATCAACTAATAATTCTCTTTCTCTGTGTACAGCGTGTACAGGCAGATTCACTTCCAGTTCACTCACTGTGGCTAATGTCCCTCAAGGGTCAGTTGCATGACCTTCCAATGATCACCTAGTCTGTCAGTACAAATATTTTAATTTTCTTGATAATGATCTCTTTCTTTTGCAACTAACGATTAAATTTTGGTGTAAAATAGCTGCAACAAAAACTGAGTTTTCTCTTTAGAATGGTGACCTGTTTGTGTTTTGAGCCCAAAATAAACCTTGTTTCTGTTACATTCCTGTCTGTCATGAATTATGATGATATGATTTACTTTGATGCTTCCAATCAAAGCATATAGCTCTTTATAGCTTAGATTCCTTACAAGTTTTAAGATGAGGGTTTTAAGGTTATTTTCAGTTACCTACCTTCATATCTTGGGACTTAAATTCCTCAGAAAAACTTTGATGGTTCAGATCTAAGGTCCCGGGATGTCCTCTTGTTTGTACCTAACATCTGAAAAGAATTAGGAAAAAATTGCATTTAAATTTGCTGCTCGTAATTCCTGGAACCAAGTTTTTAAAAACTCTTAAAATTAAGGCCTAGTTGTCGTACATTTTAAAGAGCTTCTCAGTAACTTGTGAACTGAAACATGTGATTGTAAATGTTTTGTCCAGCTGGTTTTTATTGAAAATACTTTTAGCTGTGAAACTGTACATTAACATTACAGAAAAATTGTCTAAATATTCCGAGAGATTGCAGTTTTTTAACACCAGCAGCAGCTGGACCTGATTGCTCTTCATTATGTTGTGTATGCTGCCCTCTTGTGGTTTTCCTGCACTGGTTTCATTTTGAACATTTTTCTTTTAAAGTTCTGTTAGTACCGTCATTTGTCTTTAACAGATGAAAATGGTTTTCACATAACATGACACTTTTTATCTTCTTTCACCTTTGTCTTCTACTAAATTAGCTTCCTGTTTTTAAGGTCTCAAATGACATGCCTGATGTTGGCAGCCAGAGATGGCCTCTGTAAGGTGATAAACCTATTGGTGTCCCATGGGGCAGAAATCAACGTCCAGGACAGTAAAGGATACACAGTATGTTACTTTTATCCCTTTTATGACAGATTTCTACTGAAAACCTGTGCATTGCTTAACCTGTAGTTAATATGGACATTGTAGTATAACTGTTCTCAAAGTGATTTAACTCTGATTGATGCTGGTGTGTTCTGCAAGGCCTTGTCCATAGCAGTTCAATATGGCAAGGAACAGGCAGTGTTAAAGCTCCTCCAGCTGGGAGCTGACAAAACCATAAGAACAAAGACTGGCAAAAGCCCTGCTAATCTAGCTGAGATGCACAGACACACTCAGGTAATGTCTTCTTACATTTTATACTGTATGTTTAAGTTGTTCAAATCTTGGATTTGAAATGTTCACGGCTACTGTTTGCCAATGCTTTGTTAGATGTTTAATATATCTTTACACAGATAGCACGGATTTTAGCTTCATCTTCCAAACTCTCTGCTGTCCCAGCCTGCTCTTCTTCTATGGAGGAGACACTAGCTAAGCTTTTTACGACAAACTCTGATGTTCTATCTTCTGTGGAAAGGTAAGATCTGTGACTGAAGGCCATGCCATTTATTATTAGTATTTAGTGTAGCATTTAATATAAGTGTGTGACTTGTGGTAATTGAAAATGACTGCTTGGATGCAAGATCATGCTTGAAAATTGTGAATGCATGATAATGTAGAGTAATGTAATGTATTTTCCCTTTTGGATAGACTTTTAATGTTATCAATGCACTGAATGTGTATTTTTTGTGGCTCAGGTGCTTAAAGCCTCCAGACTTATGGAGATACCGTGATAAAGAAAGGAGCCTGTAAAATGTGGGTTAAAGCAGCTTAATGTCACTTTTATAAATAAAATTATTTTACGTATTTGCTAAAACTGTCACTGTGTGGTAACAGTATAATTTGAAGCAAATCTGTGAAAAAAATCAAGCTCTTCTGCTTCCTCCCTGTGATCTTGTACTGCTCCTGGTCAGAAACAACCAATCAGAGGAAGAGGACCTTAGGGCTATCAATCACCTCATGAATTCTCAAACTAATTAGCATTTCTGTAACTGTAATTCAAATTCAGAAATAATTTATTAATCCCAAAGAGAAATTAAATGTTGTTCTAAGTTGTTTGCGCGCCATGAATACATTGAGCTTACTGTACACAGACATGATTAATAGCACTAAGACCCTCCTCCTGGCTCTGATTGGTTGTTTCTGACTGGGAGCAGGGCATTTATGCAGATAGCAGTAGAACCAGAGAGAAGGCAGAGGATCTCAATTTTTCCACAGTCAGGACATAATGACAGTTTAAACAAATATGTAAAAAAAAATTTTTTATATAAAAGATACTTACTGCAGCTTTTTTTTTCTATTTGTTTTTTTATCACCCCGCAAGGGGTCTTTTTGTGGGCTCTAGTGTTCCTTTTTCAAAGTATGCTGACAGGAAAGGGGGAAGAAGAGGGAGAAGACGTGCGGTAAACGTCGTCGAGTCCGGGAGTCGAACCCGCGACAGCCGCGTCGAGGCCACGTTGCCTCTGAATGTGGGTCACGCTAACCCCTCCGCCACCACGGCACGCCCTTTACTGCAGCTTTAACTTTTCTGAATATGATCATGAAAATAACCATTTTTTTCTTATAATTAAATCATTTGAAGCAGGTGTTGGAATAGGGACACATCTTAAACTTGCATCATGAACCTGACCACCTCAGTTGCATTTATTAAGACATATTTTACACTGAATATCTCACATTTCTGTTGCTACTTGTACAATTTGGTATTCATTATTTTTTTGAGTTTTTTTTTTTCATTTAGCTAAATCTAAACTACTGTAGAGTTCGGGTTATACAAAGTTAAGTATACAGGATAATGTCATAGAAAACACAACAAATCCAGGCAAACTTCCTTCCTTCTTCCTGGTTCCCAGTCTTACATTTCAAACAGCGTTTCTCTACATCAGTTCTCCAAACTGCTGTCAGGGTAAAACTCCTCTCTCCCCACACCGCCTCCTGTTGGAGTTTCGGTGTGCCGCTGCCTGTGTGGCAGGTGTTGTTGATCCACTGTAACCACCAGACATAAACAGTAATAAATCTCCTCCATGGTTGTTTAGTCCACTCAGACTTTGCTGCCGGAAACTCTGCATTATATTTACCCATATTTGGCATGTGGCATTCCTGTTTGTTAGCATTATAGCTTCAGTCTTTCACTCATGTCGAGGACAAACATAAAAAGACATTAAATTTAACTGAGATATTTTACGTACAATTAGTGACAAATCTTGACTAACTTGCTCTACTGAAAATAGTTCTTTCTAGCCTTCACCAATAACCATTTGTTATTAAAATTAAGAGCAGATGTTGAGCAACAGGGTATTGCTGGAAAACAGGGTTTTACAACTTTAGATGGACAGAATGATTTTGAGCGCACATTTTAAACTGTCTTTTAGTTAGTGTTCAGTTGAAGTAGACATTTGTTTCTCACTGACTGGAGTTAAATCATAGCAAACTTATCTGATATCTCTGATCAAATAGAATTACCAACATTATTTCTAAAAATTACAAGAAACTTAGCAAGACGAGTTAAAAGATTTTTTTTTCATACTTTCTTCGAATTCAGATGTTTACATACATTTTGTCAACATTAGGGATAACTATCGTTAAAACTGTATGACTTGAGTCAAACCTTTTTGGTTTCCTTCCACAAACATCAGATAGGTCAACTAACACATTTTGAATTAATTGGAGTTACACCTGTAGATCAGCCAAGATATGAGGAAGAGAATTGTAGAGAATTGTAGGACAAATCTGGTTCATCCTTGGGAACCAGACTTCAGGCTTGGAGGCGCCACACTTCATAATGAGGAAAGAACAATATGTAGAAATATTGAAGCAACATCTAAAGACATCAGCCAGGAAGTAAAAGCTTGGGTACAGGTTGGTCTTCCAAATGAACAACAACTCAAGCATACAGCCATAGTGGTTACAAAGAGGCTTAAACACAACAAAGTCAGTGTTTTGGTTTGACAATCACAAGGCCCTGACCTCAGTTCTATGTAGAAGTTATGAGTTGATCTGCATGTGAGGCGGCCTACAAACCTGAGAGTTATAGTTCCGTTGGAAGGAATGAGCGAGAACTACAGCGAACTACTGTGACAAGTTTGTGGAAGAACACCCTAAAGGTTTGACCCACGGCATACAGTTTAAAAGTCAGTTATCCCTGATACTGGACATCCATCCATCCATCCATCTTCTTCCGCTTATCTGAGGTCGGGTCGCGGGGGTAGCAACTTCAGAAGGGAGGCCCAGACTTCCCTCTCCCCAGCCACTTCTTCTAGCTCTTCCGGGGGAATCCCGAGGCGTTCCCAGGCCAGCCGAGAGACATAGTCCCTCCAGCGTGTCCTGGGTCTTCCCCGGGGCCTCCTCCCGGTGGGACGTGCCCGGAACACCTCACCAGGGAGGCATCCAGGAGGCATCCTGGCCAGATGCCCGAGCCACCTCAACTGGCTCCTCTCGATGTGAAGGAGCAGCGGCTCTACTCTGAGTCCCTCCCGGATGACTGAGCTTCTCACCCTATCTCTAAGGGAGAGCCCAGACACCCTACGGAGAAAACCCATTTCGGCCGCTTGTATCCGCGATCTCGTTCTTTCGGTCACGACCCAAAGCTCATGACCATAGATGAGGGTGGAAACGTAGATCGTCCGGTAAATCGAGAGCTTCGCTTTTTGGCTCAGCTCTCTCTTCACCACGACGGACCGGTACAGCGCCCGCTTGACAGCAGCCGCTGCGCCAATCCGCCTGTTGATCTCCCGCTCCCTTCTTCCCTCATTCGTGAACAAGATCCCGAGATACTTGAACTCCTCCACCTGGGGCAGGACACCCCCCTTGACCCGGAGAAGGCACTCTACCCTTTTCCGGCTCAAGACCATGGCCTCGGATTTGGAGGCACTGATCCCCATCCCGGCCGCTTCACACTCGGCTGCGAACCGCTCCAGAGAGAGCTGCAGATCACGATCTGATGAAGCCAATAGAACCACATCATCTGCAAAAAGTAGAGATGAGATCCTAAGGCCACCAAATCGGATCCTCTCAACACCTTGGCTGCGCCTAGAAATTCTGTCCATGAAAGTAATGAACAGAATCGGTGACAAAGGGCAGCCCTGGCGGAGTCCAACTCTCACCGGAAATGAGCCTGACTTACTGCCGGCAATGCGGACCAGACTCTGACACCGGTCATACAGGGACCTGACAGCCCGTATCAAAGGGCCCGGTACCCCATACTCCCGGAGAACCCCCCACAGGGCTCCCCGAGGGACACGGTCGAATGCCTTCTCCAAGTCCACAAAACACATGTAGACTGGTTGGGCGAACTCCCATGCACCCTCCAGGACCCTGCCGAGGGTGTAGAGCTGGTCCAGTGTTCCACGACCAGGACGAAAACCACACTGCTCTTCCTGGATCCGAGGTTCGACTATCCGACGGACCCTCCTCTCCAGGACCCCTGAGTAGACCTTGCCAGGGAGGCTTAAGAGTGTGACCCCTCTATAATTGGAGCACACACTCCGGTCCCCCTTTTTGAACAGGGGGACCACCACCCCGGTCTGCCAGTCCAAGGGAACTGCCCCCGATGTCAATGCGATATTGCAGAGTCGCGTCAGCCAACACAACCCTACAACATCCAGAGCCTTAAGGAACTCCGGGCGGATCTCATCCACCCCCGGAGCCTTGCCACCGAGGAGCTTTTTAACCACCTCGGCGACCTCGTGCCCAGAGATTGGAGAGCCCAACCCAGAGTCCCCAGGCTCAGCTTCTTCAATAGAAGGCATGTTGGTGGGATTGAGGAGGTCTTCGAAGTACTCTGCCCACCGGCCCACAACGTCCCGAGTCGAGGTCAGCAGCACACCATCCCCACTATAAACAGTGTTGGTGCCGTACTGCTTCCCCCCCCCTGAGACGCCGGATGGTGGACCAGAATCGCTTCGAAGCCGTACGGAAGTCTTTCTCCATGGCCTCTCCAAACTCCTCCCACGCCCGAGTTTTTGCCTCAGCTTCGCCTGCCGGTACCCATCAGCTGCTTCCGGGGTCCCACAGGCCAAACAGGCCCGGTAGGACTCTTTCTTCAGCCTGACGGCATCCCTCACCGAAGGTGTCCACCAACAGGTACAAGGGTTGCCGCCGCGACAGGCACCGACAACCTTGCGGCCACAGCTCCGACCGGCCGCCTCGACAATGGAGGCACGGAACACAGTCCACTCAGACTCCATGTCCCCCACCTCCCCCGGGACGTGTTCAAAGTTTTGCGAGATGGGAGTTAAAGCTCCGTCTCACAGGGGATTCCGCCAGACGTTCCCAGCAGACCCTCACAACACGTTTGGGCCTGCCAGGTCTGACCGGCTTTCTCCCCCACCACCGGAGCCAACTCACCACCAGGTAGTGGTCAGTGGACAGCTCCGCACCTCTCTTCACCCGAGTGTCCAAGACATACGGCCGCAGATCCGATGAAACGACGACAAAGTCGATCATCGAACTGCGGCCTAGGGTGTCCTGGCGCCAAGTGCACATATGAACACCCTTATGCCTGAACATGGTGTTCGATATGGACAATCCATGACGAGCACAGAAGTCCAACAACAGAACACCACTCGAGTTCAGATCGGGGGGGCCGTTCCTCCCAACCACGCCCCTCCAGGTCTCACTGTCATTGCCCACGTGAGCATTGAAGTCCCCCAGTAGAACAAGGGAGTCCCCCGGAGGAGCACTCTCCAGTACCCCCTCTAAGGACTCCGAAAAGGGTGGGTAATCTGAACTGTCGTTCGGCCCGTAAGCACAAACTACAGTCAGGACCCATCCCCCCACCCGTAGGTGGAGGGAGGCTACCCTCTCGTTCACCGGAGTAAACCCCAACGTACAGGCGCCGAGATGGGGAGCAACAAGTATGCCCACTCCTGCCCGACGCCTCTCACCTTGGGCAACTCCAGAGTGGAAGTATGTCCAGCCCCTCTCAAGGAGGCTTGTTCCAGAACCAGAGCCGTGCGTCGAGGTGAGACCGACTATTTCTAGCCGGAACCTCTCGACCTCACACACTAGCTCCGGCTCCTTCCCCACCAGAGAGGTGACATTCCACGTCCCAAGAGATACTGGACAAATGCATGTAAAGTTCTAAAACGTTTTTTAAAAAAATCTTAAAATATTCTTAAGTCTTCTGGCATTTAGCTGACCTAAAACAAGATAAGTTTGGTCTGATTTAACTTCAGCCTGTGATAAATAAAAAAAAGTCTGTGTCTTTGTATTCCTTGTAAATATCTGGTTTCAACTGTATGAACATCAGTCTCTCTGTGTTCATCAAAGAATCCAGACACTTGTGTTAACACTGAGATTTCTGGCTGCCAACATTTCTAAATCCAGCATGTTTCATGACCAGCAGTGAATGGCTTTTCTGCCCTCCAGGCACCTGCTGATGTTTGCTACAAGTCACTTTGTTTCTTGGTCATTCAGAATGCTGCCTAAGATGCTTATGCATTGACTTCTGTGGTAGATGACATTTTTTATGGTGAACTTGACATACCAAAACTGTTCTATCTTGTTGCAGCAACCTGAAAACACAGCAGTTCAAAGCCTCATTATAATTTAAAGTTTCTGATCTTTGTCCAACTTTTATGCGTCATCTCACTTAATTTTTGAACACCTCCTTGAGGCTGAAAATGTCTGACTTTGAGTCTTCTTCCACTCTGAAGATTCAAACTCTGAAGAGTGTTTGGACGATCTTGTATCCAAAATAAAATCCAATTAATGAAGTTTGCAATATTTCCCTCCCCATTTATTGTTCTGTTCTTTTAAATAAAACAAATTACAGCTTTCAATATTATTTCCAAAATATTTTGATTTTGTAAGAAAGTTGTTTATGAGCCAAGATCTGTTTTCTGTGCTATGTAGTGCAACAAAGCTTGATGAACTTGAACTTCTCCTGCATGGCCTTAATCTGGGGTACCTCAATGACATCATGACTGTAAGTACCACACACTGGGACGAGATTTAACTTGCGGTGTGACGCACAAAATATCTGCTTCAGTACAAGCAAAAATTTAGAAATAGTTTTTTACTTATTAAACTTTAGACCTCAATTTGTGTAAGTAGCTTTTTGCAGCTTGAGGAAAATGCATGAAACACATCTGCTGCAGAAACAGCTGTTAGGCTGGATTTGGTAAATTTGTTTTTTTCTGATACACATGAGCACAGGAAAACGACATCACCTGGAGCTACCTGTTGACCATGGAGAAGGAGGACTTTGAAAAGGTAGTGGACAACATGAGGAACAATATTTTGTGCACAAGTTTAAACTTAAAAAAATACATTTTAAACCTTTTAGTTGTGTTTAAAGTGAACAGAATCCACTAAAAGACATCTTTACGTTTTTTTGCCGTTTGTCAGATTGGCATTACCAACCCAGTGGACCAGCAGAAGGTGTTGAGTGCTGTGCAGCAGATGCACTTGGACAAAGTAGACCTAGACAAGATCCAACTGGGAACTGGAGAGAATGGGTAGGATATGGGCAATGTTTAAAAAGTTTATTATAGTTTCAGAACAATTGTTCTCTGCTTCTGGAATACTTGCACTAAATTCTAAAATACTTAGTTCCATATAATACAACAATATGACTACATAGTTATAGAAGTCTGGTGAGCATACTGAATTTATAGAATTGTTATAAGAAGATTAGTTTTTTACTTAAAGCCTTGAATCAAATTTAATGTGATGTTTATAAAATAATTAAATGTTTTATGGTTTTTATTTTTATTGCATGTTGGCTGCAAGCAATTGTGTACTACTTTTATTTATCTTATATGCAGCTTCACAGCTTAAGAGATTTTTTGTCGGAGTTTCTAAACTAACAACGAGAAAAAGATTTAAAATGTGCTACTGTTACTTTTTTTGTCATTTTGTCTAGGAAATTTACTTAAATTACTGAAGAAAAAAACTACAAAGCTGCTAAAATTTTTATATTTAAAAACATTTGTTTGCTCTTCATAACTTTTAGTCAAAGTTATTAGGAGCCATTGTTGGAAGTCCAAAGAGCCAGTTGCGCCTCCTGAGCCACAGGTTTTAGATCCCTGCCTCACACCATCCTGCAAATTAATCTAGGCTCTGTCTCCCCAAAGCTACCTGTCTGTTCTCCACTGGAGGTCATCCATTCCCACCAATGAGCATTTCACCATGGTGGCACTGCACCTCCCTCTCCCATGTCCATAGCCTAACACAGAGCCAGGCTTTAATGGTTTAAACAGCACTCTAATGATGTGTGAGGTGAAGGCTGATAGGTAGCTGAAATAAGTAAGGAAACTACAGCAGCTGAGACTGAAAGTTGCTCATAGCTCATAGTAAACAGTTCGGTCAAGAACACATCTTCTTTTGTGGCATTTCAAGTTTGTTTTGGCCATATTTGTATTTGTCTTGAAATATGTAAACATAACTTACAAAGAAAAACAAGCAAATAACTGCATAGTTCTGCAACCCAGAGTTGTTAAACGCTCCAGCTCACCATGAAGAGGAAGCCTCCCCGGAGGCCTGGATTTGAGGTCCCCAGCTCTAGCACCAGTTAAGCAACAGAGCTGGTTTAGAGGAAAAGCCTCCTTCAGCCCATCATCACTCTGTGTCCTTAGATAAACTAACAGCAGGAAAAAGGGAGGTGTGGGTGCTGCAGAGGCTGGCTGACACTGTTTACTGGCCCCTCTGACAGAGTGTTAGGAGGGCTGGGATGGCTGCCTGCTCTGTGCCCTTAACCAGGGAAATGTACCATTAAGATAAGAACTATCTACATCTCACAGTTCTAGGTGATGGGAAGAGACACGCAGAAGGTTGATGAATATAAAAAAGCGAATCATTTAGCGTGGGTCTTTTCAGGGAGGGAGGACAAAATAGATGAACATTGAGTAGAAAAGGTTTGGCCACCTGCTCGGATTTCTGTAGAGTTTATTGAAGAGGAGTTCCAGAAAATGACTTGGACAATGTGAGCTCAGAGCTGCTCCAAACTATCAATCTGTCTGCACTGTCATAGCTGAGCAGCTTTTGCACACTATGATTTGTTTCTTAATGTAGACGTAATTTTTAAAGTTCACGTTAAAAAAAGGTAACCTTTTAAAGAATTGTTCATCTACCCTGGTAAGCATGTGAGACTGGATGTCTTTTATATCCTGGTTGTTTATAAAAATGAAGCCGCAACTTTTCTTTCTCAGTTAGATTTTTACCAATCAGCGTATAGGATGGCGTTATTTGACATCCTATATTATCAAATATAGCATGTATCAATTATTAAATTCATCTTCAACTTGCATGTACTGTATCTACAGTAATAAAAAACATAAAATGCAACTTAATACAGTTTAAGTTTAAAAATTTACTTGTAAAGCTTAAATTTTTTTATTTTAATATCAGCTGTAATATTTTATTCTCAGTTTTGGGATGTTTAAGCTATGGTGTTGGCTTTTCTTAAGAAGTGTTGAAAGACTGTTAAATATAAAATGAAAACTTGGTACAATCTTTAAGTAATTTCTGTCTGTTTTTCTAAATTATGTTTTCTGCTTACAAACATTAAGAAATTTTATTGGACGATAAATTGGCCTAGAAATGTTTACTATAAATGATAATATTGTCACTTTGAAACCGTTTCCAACTAATACAATTATAATAGCATAGTACAACAAGTTCGCCTCTCAAAGACTTATAAACTTACATTTTGTACAGATCACTCCAAACTGGAACTGGGAGACATCTTAAATATCCAAAATAAAACACCATTAACCAAAAACGATAAATGAAATGGATTATGAAATATCTGTGAAGAAAACTACCCTTCATAAAATATCAGTCATCAGAATGGACCTTATTGAGCTTATTTTAAATTACCATGCGATTAATTGCTTTTTGCAGCAGGCTTATTATTCCTGTTAAGTTTTTCATGTTTTGCAGGTGTGACGATCTGCAAAACTTCCTCCTAAGTGTGCGTCATCAGTGCTGTTACCTGACGGAGATGCTTCAGGATGTCATCAGCCGTTTCCCCCGTCAGGCCTCTCAGGTACACCTTACCTGTACTGGTTTCCTTATTTGGAGCCATGGGGTTCCACAGAAATCCCAGTTCATTTCCTAGTTTGATTTTAAAGCCACATCATGAAGTGTTCAGAATGTTTCAGTCAAAAGAAACAAAACTGTATCATGTTTGTTTGTTCTTTCTTCTGACAGTTACATTTTTATCAATGTGTTCCAGCAATAGAAACTATACAACTGACTGGTTTTATTTAGTCATTACAACCCAGAACTTTGCTTTGGATCACAGTTACTAATCCCTCAACACTTTAACTAAGTAAGAAACAGAAATGGTGCCAAGCAGCACATTTAAGTGATAGCTGGTCCCTTATACTCTGATTTGCTTTGGTGCCACTTTTAAAAGTTACATGACAGAACGTAGAACTCTACACTTTGGTTCTTTATATAGACGTTTTTTATATGTACAGCTAGAAAACAAGGCTGTATTTATTTGCTATGTGTGTACCGAACCAGAAAGTGACCGAAGCAAACATATATGACATGAATTCATGTATCATTATTGATACTGTGTCAAGCAGTCATTAGAAATGCAAAAGTTTGACATTGCTATTTGGTAATGGAATAATAAAAAAAAGCTTCAAATTCCGTAGATAAATTTTTTCATACTGCAGCAGTTTTTACACCACATTGCTGTTACATCAGATACTCCAGCCAGATAGAAGTAATTTGATCCAGCCAAAAAAGAGCATTGAGAACATATTTGACATGACAGTTCAACATCATTCTGTCTCATGTTTCTCACTGTCAATGTCTGTCTAAGCTGCAATCTTAACGTGTTGGTAAAATTGACGTTTTTTTGGTCCTCCAAGCAGCTGGTCATATCTCTGGACCCAAAGAAGGAAGCCCAGACTGTCTGCAGGCAGCTGGTTGTCCAAACTAAAGACCTGCAGAAGGAAGTCAGCTGTCTCCACAATCTGCTTTGCCAGGTCAGCATACACATACATTAACACACTTTTACATTGAATAGCTAATACTTTGAACTTGAGAACAGATAATAAAAAATGATAATCAGATTCTGAATTAATTACCAAACAAAAATGAGATGGAAAAGCTGCATGTCCAACACTACGTTCACGTTTGGTTCTTCTTCCTTGTGGCCAGGGATTGACCATGAAATAGACTTGAAGTATGGTGCCACCTGATTATGTAGAACAGGATCAATGATGCTATTGTTTATTCCCCTAAAATGTATTCTTTATACGCTATTGAAAAAGCCTATTTTGTGTAGAAATTGTAGTATTGCTATTTGTGTTGCCTTAATTCTCCTTGTACCGACCCATCACTCCACGCACATACAAAGCACAGGGGGAAATTCACTAGGCTTATCCGGGGTCGGGTTGCGGGGGTAACAGCTTCAGAAGGGAGGCCCAGTCTTCCCTCTCCCCGGCCACTTCTTCCAGCTCTTCCGGGGGAATCCCGAGGCGTTCCCAGGCCAGCCGAGAGACATAGTCCCTCCAGCGTGTCCTGGGTTTTCTCGGGGCCTCCTCACGGTGGGACGTGTCCAGGACACCTCACCAGGGAGGCGTCCAGGAGGCATCCTGACCAGATGCCCGAGCCACCTCAACTGGCTCCTCTCGATGTGAAGAAGCAGCGGCTCTACTCTGAGTCCCTCCCGGATGACTGAGCTTCTCACCCTATCTCTAAGGGAGAGCCCAGACACCCTACGGAGAAAACCCATTTCGGCCGCTTGTATCCGCGATCTCGTTCTTTCGGTCACGACCCAAAGCTCATGACCATAGATGAGGGTGGAAACGTAGATCGACCGGTAAATCGAGAGCTTCGCTTTTTGGCTCAGCTCTCTCTTCACCACAATGGACTGGTACAGCGCCCGCTTGACGGCAGACGCTGCACCAATCCACCTGTCGATCTCCCGCTCCCTTCTTCCCCCATTCGTGAACAAGATCCCGAGATACTTGAACTCTTCCACTTGGGGCAGGACACCCCCCCTGACCCGGAGAAGGCACTCTACCCTTTTCCGGCTCAAGACCATGGCCTCGGATTTGGAGGCACTGATCCTCATCCCGGCCGCTTCACACTCGGCTGCGAACCGCTCCAGTGTGAGCTGCAGATCACGACCTGATGAAGCCAAAAGGACCACATTGTCTGCAAAAAGCAGAGATGAGATTCTAAGGCCACCAAATTGGATCCCCTCAACACCTTGGCTGCGCCTAGAAATTCTGTCCATGAAAGTAATGAACAGAATCGGTGACAAAGGGCAGCCCTGGCGGAGTCCAACTCTCACCGGAAACGAGCCCGACTTACTGCCGGCAATGCGGACCAGACTCTCGATGTGAAGACAGACAAAGGGCCAGTACCCCATACTCCCGGAGAACCCCCCACAGGGCTCCCCGAGGGACACGGTCGAACGCCTTCTCCAAGTCCACCAAACACATGTAGACTGGTTGGGCGAACTCCCATGCACCCAGGACGAAAACCACACTGCTCTTCCTGAATCCGAGGTTCGACTATCCGACGGACCCTCCTCTCCAGGACCCCTGAATAGACCTTGCCAGGGAGGCTTAAGTGTGTGACCCCTCTATAATTGGAGCACACCCTCCGGTCCCCCTTTTTGAACAGGGGGACCACCACCCCAGTCTGCCAATCCAGGGGAACTGCCCCCGATGTCCATGCGATATTGCAGAGTTGCGTCAGCCAACACAACCCTACAACATCCAGAGCCTTAAGGAACTCCGGGCAGATCTCATCCACCCCTGGGGCCTTGCCACCGAGGAGCTTTTTAACCACCTCGGCAACCTCGTCCCCAGAGATTGGATAGCCCAACCCAGAGTCCCCAGGCTCAGCTTCCTCAATGGAAGGCATGTTGGTGGGATTGAGGAGGTCTTCGAAGTATTCTGCCCACTGGCCCACAACGTCCCGAGTTGAGGTCAGCAGCACACCATCCCCACTATAAACAGTGTTGGTGCTGTACTGCTTCTCCCCCCCCACCCCCCGAGACGCTGGATGGTGGACCAGAATCGCCTCGAAGCCGTACAGAAGTCTTTCTCCATGGCCTCTCCAAACTCCTCCCACGTCCGAGTTTTTCCCTCAGCAACCACCCAAGCCGCATGTCGCTTCGCCCGCTGGTACCCATCAGTTGCTTCCGGGGTCCCACAGGCCAAAAAGGCCCAATAGGACTCCTGCCTGACGGCATCCCTTACTGAAGGTGTCCACCAACGGGTTCGAGGGTTGCCGCCGCGACAGGCACCGACAACCTTGCGGCCACAGCTCCGACCGGCCGCCTCGACAATGGAGGCACGGAACACAGTCCACTCAGACTCCATGTCCCCCACCTCCCCCGGGACGTGTTCAAAGTTTTGCCGGAGATGGGAGTTAAAGCTCCGTCTCACAGGGGATTCCGCCAGACGTTCCCAGCAGACCCTCACAACACGTTTGGGCCTGCCAGGTCTGACCGGCTTTCTCCCCCACCACCGGAGCCAACTCACCACCAGGTAGTGGTCAGTGGACAGCTCCGCACCTCTCTTCACCCGAGTGTCCAAGACATACGGCCGCAGATCCGATGAAACGACGACAAAGTCGATCATCGAACTGCGGCCTAGGGTGTCCTGGTGCCAAGTGCACATATGGACACCCTTATGCTTGAACATGGTGTTCGTTATGGACAATCCATGACGAGCACAGAAGTCCAACAACAGAACACCACTCGAGTTCAGATCGGGGGGGCCGTTCCTCCCAACCACGCCCCTCCAGGTCTCACTGTCAATGCCCACGTGAGCGTTGAAGTCCCCCAGTAGAACAAGGGAGTCCCCAGGAGGAGCACTCTCCAGTACCCCCTCTAAGGACTCCAAAAAGGGTGGGTAATCTGAACTGTCGTTCGGCCTGTAAGCCTAACCCTCTCGTTCACCGGGGTAAACCCCAACGTACAGGCTCCGAGATGGGGAGCAACAAGTATGCCCACTCCTGCCCGACGCCTCACACCTTGGGCAACTCCAGAGTGGAAGTATGTCCAGCCCCTCTCAAGGAGACTGGTTCCAGAACCAGAGCCATGTGTCGAGGCGAGACCGACTATTTCTAGCCAGAACCTCTCAACCTCACACACTAGCTCCGGCTCCTTCCCCACCAGAGAGGTGACATTCCACATCCCAAGAGCCAGCTTCTGCAACCGAGGATCGGACCGCCAGGTTCCCCTCCCTCAGCCGCCACCCATCACACAATGCACCCGACCCCTTTGGCCCCTCTCACGGGTGGTGGACCCATGTTAGGGGGGGCCTATGTTTCCTCTTCGGGCTGAGCCAGGCCGTGCTCCATGGGTAAAAGCCCGGCCACCAGGCGCTCGCCATCGTGCCCCCCCCTCCAGGCCTGGCTCCAGAGTGGGGCCCCAATGACCGATGTCCGGGCAAGGGAACACGAAGTCCAATGGTGCCGTTCATCATTGGGGTCTTCGGGCTGCGTTTTGTCTGGTCCCTCACCTAGGACCTGTCTGCCTTGGGTGACCCTACCAGGGGGCATGAAGTTCATTGGGGCACTCAAAACCCTCCACCACAATAAGGTGGCAGCCCAAGGAGAGGCTATTTTCCTATTTTTATCTGTCAAATTCTAATCATATTAACATAGGCTATTTTTATGCGGTTTAGTTAATATTCACCTACTTGAACCATGAAACCAGATCCCATCACACATAAAGCAAGTGAATACATCTAACTTTTTCTCCGTAGTGACACAAACCACTGACTGTGGCCCCAATAACTTGTAATAAATTAAATTAAATGACTCCACTTTAATTACCAGCACTTTCACTTGCTGGGGTCTGAACGCACTGCCTCCCTCAGTGTACTATAAGCCTGGCGGCCCGCCAAGCTTTACTAGACCCCTTGCCAGACTAAGCGTTGCCTATTTATGTTTTTAGGAAAATATTAATAATAAAAAATATTATAGTTTTTTTTTTTTTAAAGCCGGATTGCAAGCGTCTCTGTTGATATAACGTTTAACTGGCGGAGCAGATTTATTTCTAAAACATAAGTTTATAGAAGATAGGTTTATAGTTCATGCATTTAAAGCCGGCAGCGCTCGCACCAATCACACAGCTGGCGCCTCTGCACATTTGCCTTGCGCTGCCGTTGCTTGAGCTTTTAGTTTATCTTAGCACGGATCATGCGCGCCTCCTTTCACTCAAACTGGACACTGGCTGACCTGTATGAATATTTACATCAACCCTCTGTGATGAATTATGATTCTTTGGAGAACTCTATATTATCAAGGTAAGAGTTTAAACCCACCACGTTAGCTCTGGTTGTGCAGCTCTATGTGAACCGTAGGAATAACTTATAGTTGCACTTTCAGACGTGCATGTTGACGGAGCGGTGAGAATGATTTATATTTGTGAACAAAGAATTATGTGGGGCATTTACATCTCAACACGCTGCACAGGTATGGCTCTGTCTGTGCTGATAAAGTTTATGTCTGTGTTCCCGGTTGGTCGGAGCATTAGTGGTTAATGAACCAGCGCTAACCTCATTATGCAGGTTCAGCCCGGTGAGGAGATTTCGCGTTCGCCTCGTAGTCACTCATCACGCTGGTTTTATATTATTTTATCATTATTTTATTATTATTATTCCAGTTAGATGAAGCACCAAACCATGTCAAAAGCTTTGTCCATTTAGTCAGCCAGAGATAATCCGCGCGGGCTCGCGGAAAACTCGTCCTACAAACTCGAGGAACCACAACAGTTTCTGTGGCCTTTATTAAAAACTCAGCAGACACGAAATGTTAGAGCTACTAAAGCCACATTAGTGGCATTAAATTAAGTGTCCCGTTTGTTGCACATCTCTGCGCAGTGCAGCAGCTTTAACTCATCATGCAGAACCGGTCCAAGGCTGTATGAGGCCTTGAGCAGAATTTGACTTTGAGAATTGTGGTCCCTCTTGCTGCTAAAATCATCAGCATGTCTAACAGCTTCTGTGTTCGATTTAATCTGGGAGAGGGAGAGTAGTTTAATTGGCCAACCTAAAAAGCAATAAATTATAATTACAGTTTACTAATGTGTATTTGTGAACAAACAGAGCTCAAACTCAAAGATTAAACTCACAGCATTAGATTGTAGATATGGTAACAAAACAATCTAACTATGAATACTATTCCTTGAAGATGTACAAAATAAACTTGCCAGCTCCTTAAAATCTTACATTTAAATGTCAAACAATTTAAAATATTTTAATTAATGTATGCTGAAACCATTAAATCAAATTTAGCAGCATTGATCATCTCAATAAACAAATGTTACATTTATGTATCTGTGGTCTGTGTTAAAATATTAGCCTTTATGTGGCCCCTGAAGCCCTTGAGGGGCCTCAGGGAGCCGCTGACTTAATTTGGATTAAACAGAAGTGCAAACAATTGATTTTCATGTTAATTGTATTTTTTGATTTGTTGTTTTTAAGACAAGTTGTGGATTTAAATAGCATCTCACTAGCAATGTTTTCCCGTAACATATAATTATCCAGTAATATTTTTAAATTTCCTGTCAACTTAACATTTTTTAATACAAAAACACAGTGGACTGCCGGTGGACCACCTCTGCGCCCCGACCACCGGACTTTCTGGGGGAAACCCTGCAGATGCGTATTAATACAATGCCTTGAAGCAACAACATCAACAATAACTTTTTGTAAGCAATTGTTGTAGCTCAGGAATGTGGGAAGAGCTACAAGGCAATTTCCTAGACTGTTCTTATAATTTTTGGGGGAGGTTTTCTGAGCATTTCCACTGTGAAAACCAGGACAGGGTGGATGCAGAGCAGGTAGCTCTTCCCACTGCAGTTGTGTTGACCAACATGACTATCCACAAAGCTGTCTGGAATACAACTAGGACGAAGATAATCCGTGCACAGATGAGCACTATGTACAAGTCAATTTAAATATATTTCCTACCGCAGTTCCTGCTAATGAGTTTTTCTTTCTTGAAAATTCAAAACCACTGGGTTCCATGCAGGAATATATGAACTTTGTGGAGCCGTGACAGGTATGTGCAGGAGCACTTGCATGTGTATACTTGAATCTCTATGTATATGGATGTGTTTGCATTGGTATTCCAAGAAGAGTCGGTCCTGACAAGGCAGAATACTCACAGCCCATAAGTCAGCGCCAGCATGACATTGACCTGTCAGCACACAGACACCGAGGTGGAGGGATGATATGAGGAGGGGGGTAAAGGAGGGTGGAGGCAGCAGACCAGAAGCTGCAGAAAGTTTGAGATGTGAGAAAGAATTGTCAAATGAAGGTAGAGTCTGACGTGAAGGAACTAGGTAAAGCATTGGAGTAGATTAATAAGTTAGTGTCCTGATACCTGTGGTGATGGAGTCATTGGCTGGGTTGGATTTTAGCCAACAGAACTTCAGAATTATTGAACTTTTCCCATCCAGTCATCGTAGCTCCTTCTTTTAGTTACCACTGTCATCAGGCCAAAGCAAACACTCAAGTTTCCTTGGGAGTAAAAATATTCATAATTTTAGTCCCATTCGCACAAAATAAATGATATCTGGAGACCCCATGTAATAAATAAATTACTCTCCACTTACTCTTTTTATCTGCCACATATGAAACATACAGACATCTCTCCGCATCGACTCGAGAAATGATGGGAGTTGATATTAAAGTTACTTTGCCTTCTCTAAAAGCAGCTTAATTTTGCAGTTTTAATTTGCTGTTCATTATTTGTTTAATGTTTTGTCTTCCGCAACTTTCCCCTAGAAAAGGATGTGTTCATAATGTTAAATATGAAGTGTAAATATATTGAAAACTTCACAGGAACACTGTCATGGCTTTTAATCAGAAGATCTGGACAAAGATCTGTCGCCTTTTTTCATTAACATCGCCTACGTTTGCTGTAAGCCTTTCAACTTTAAACCTTCTGTCTCCATGCAGAGACTGACCTTTTTGTGCTGTATTCTTCTTTTTATAACTTTATTAAAGGACTACTTTGCTTCTTTAATGAACTCTAAATTATGATTGATTAGCTCCACTTCATTATGAGAGATACGTGGACTGCCCTACTACAGTATATTGCCCTTCAATAATCATTAGATTTAGATAGAGAAGACAGGCATATCCGGCTACCTGATGCAATAGTTCACTCCTCCCTTAAGGCCAGTTCACACTACACGATTTTTTGTCCAGATTTCCCCCTTTACAACAATCTTGCGATATTCGTAACCGATCATTCTGTAGTGTGTGTTAGGACTGATCGGGTCCAGTCGGTAGAACATTGGGAACATACAACATGTTTGACTGTTGGACACCACACGGCAACCTACGGTTTTTTGTCTGCTAGCATGTCTCTTAGGTTTTGGAAATGGGCCGACGATCGGCAGACAATTCTAAAATCGTGTAGTGTGAGTTGGGCATTACACTAAGGGAATGAAGAGGGGAGGGTCAGTGGAGAGCACCGGAGTTGAGCCTTTTTTCATCCAGTGTCATCAATAGAAAGAAAAATACAGGAAGAAACAATAAAGCCGATAAATTAAAATGAGGTTCCATCCATCCATCCATCCATTGTCTGTTCACCCTTGTCCCTAATGGGGTCGGGAGGGTTGCTGGCGCCCATCTCCAGCCACGTTCCAGGCGGGAGGCGGGGTACGCCCTGGACAGGTCGCCAGTCTGTCGCAGGGCAACACAAAGACATACAGGACAAACAACCATTCACACACACACACACACCTAGGGAGAATTTAGATAGACCAATTAACCTAACAGTCATGTTTTTGGACTGTGGGAGGAAGCCGGAGTACCCGGAGAGAACCCACGCATACACAGGGAGAACATGCAAACTCCATGCAGAAAGACCCCGGCCGGGAATCGAACCCAGGACCTTCTTGCTGCAAGGCAACAGTGCTACCAACTGCGCCACTGTGCAGCCCTAAAATGAGGTTGATAACTTTAATTTATTGTGCGATTAATTGAAATATTGCAACAGGCCTAGTCATATATCGTTTTGTATTTTATTAGTTTGTAGTGATCCAGTCCAATTTTGACAAAATGTACTTTAAATTGACTTTAAAAGTTGAAGTTTTTAAAGATTACAACTGTTTATTTCTTTTTACCATGATTTCATAAACTACGTTCTAAGAAACCATTTAAGGGAGTCTAATCTTTAAAAAACAGTGGTAAGCATATTTAATATACATAGATTCTAATGTCAGGTTCTAAACTGAGAAACCTCTCAGAAAATGCCATCAAGGAGTTTTACGTCGGTCTTTTGAATATTATCTATGTGAAGTTTCCAGGTCCTTGTCTGCAAAACATAGCCAAATCACCACTACGCTTGACAATTGTATTAAGTGTGTGTGCTAATAGGCTGCTGTGCATTTTGGCCTGTCACCTCTGCTGTAGTCTCATTTATCCAGAGGAAGCTGTTCCAGATGTCTCATGGCTGTCATGGTACATTAATCTTATGAGAGAAGCTTTTTTTTTTCTAAAATCTCTTCCAGTCACTGATCTTGATGGAAACATTTGCAACTGTCTTAAAAGGTTCGTACTTGTAAAATAATCTTCTTTGTTGTATAATGATGGACTTTAGACTGTTTGGATGTCGTCTTCCCAATCTGTTACAAAATAAAGGGCCACAACAAGTGATTCACTATAAGCTTCCTGTGTCTTATCAGCTTGTTATTGGTACCATATGTTCTTATACTCGAGACCAGAAAACTCCCACAAAACTGCTGAAACACTGATTCCTTTAAATCAAGACTAAAATCCCACCTATATATGTACTGTATATTTGATGATGATTATGCTAGATGATTTTGTTAATGGCATTTGACGAGATTTAATATGTGTTGTCTGTTTCATAATTGACTATTGTGTTGTCAATTATGAAACAAGCAGTTTGAACTGCCTTGTTGCTGATATGTGTGATACAAATACACCTGAAACTGCTGGTTTTATATGAGTAGTATCACGCTGAACAGTAATCAAGAGATTACTGCTTTCCTCAATAAGTCATCTGGAAACAGTCCAGGTATTCTTGATTTTTGTATTTATTTATTTATTTTCATTTATGTAGCTTTTTTTGGCTTCCATTTGTTTGTACATGTGCAGTATCTGTTATTATTACTCTTGAGGTTAGATGGACAACATTTTAGAGCCAGTTTAAGACTAGATCAAGTGTCCTTATTTTTCCATTGACTTGAGGTTGGATTAAAAAACACAAGGTGAACTTTATCAGATGACTTTAAAGGGTCAGTATGTGTTTTCCAGGCACATAGTGTCATTTTATGGCAGAACAAGTAGCTATGTTGCCTGCAGTTATAAAAGTGCTTTATATATTAAATATGACTTAAAGGAAGTTTTACTTTATAATATAACACCTTGAAATTGAGCCTCCGTCTCTTTAAAAGCTCCTGCTCTTTCTGAAACTCCACCTTCAAGAAGTCATCACAACATGGCTCCTCTGTTAACTCCTTAATAATGTTTTTACCAGCGTTTCACTGAGAGGAAGATGATACCAGGTGTTTGCTAATTGCTTCTGCCTAGTCTGAAGGAGCTGAGTGGAGAATTGCAGGAAAGGGCTGCTCTGTTAGATGGAAACCTAGAAACTGTATTTCAAAGGCAGTGCTAGGTCCACTTAGGCCTTTTGCATGGCTGAATGGTAGCTACAGGACAGTAAATGATTTCTCAAACAGGTATGAAAGAATTAAAGCAACACTCCAGGTATGTTTTTGATGAGACAATGACATAGCATGATGTACAGCTCAAAAAAGTTGATTTTAAATAGTACTGCTGCTATAATGGCATTTCATGTCTGCTAAGTATTGTAGAAAACATAAGACAAATGGTTCTAGTCTGGAGCTTTTCAAACTTGAGGATAGGTTTGTTCTGA